>NW_024070207.1:49502604-49901662 GCF_014754425.2 Oryx dammah
GATATATATGAACACAGGAAAATGCACAACCATCAAGGTGAATGTGAGTCGAGTAGCATTCATTTTTCTATTCTGTACATTATAGATATTCACATTTTTAAAGTGGACTTCTGAGATGACAATCGAGGTACGTTTGTCACCTAGGTGGCTTCCTGGCCCTCCCTGATATCTGGGACTAACATCTCCTGGAGCCCCACACCCATCCATTGTTCAAAGGCCACCAGTCCTGATGATGTTGTTGCACATTTGGCTACTCAGGAAGCCTTTGTTTACAGGTTTTTTAAGTGGATACTGTAGCCAACATTTAGCTATGCCCCTAGAAAAAGTTTTCCCACAATTATCCAAAGGGGATCACCCCACTCACAGGATCTCACACCAGACTTATGGATATCAGTACCAGGATGAGATACCTTTGGTAAAAGCTCAACTCGGTTAGTGCCTTTTCTATTAGGAACTGCAATTCCATTATCTAACCTGCAGGTGCTGATGCTATCAGGAACACTCAACATTGGAAGCCGCCTCCAAATGCCTACAAACCGGCTGGCTCCCTGGACCCACAAGATATCATGAAAAGCCGCCCACAGACACATGCAGCACCAAACCTCGAATTATTGCAAGGTCAAACAAATATCATCTTCCCAGTGAGCTTCACTCTACAAAGACAGGGAATGAGGAGACTAAGTGTACATGATTAATTCTTCTGTAGACTGGTCATGGCACACAGCACAGACTTCAAGTATGAATTAACGCAAGTCGCCAGGCAGTCCTACAGGCACTTATGATCTCTCCGCCCACTGCATTCTATAGGCTGCACACAAGAGAGATCAATGCCCCTAGAGAACGTTCAGCTACCTATTTTAACCTGAATCCCTCCTTCAATAGAGATCCATCATTCATGTCTCTATGACTTCCTTATTTGTATGAATCCCGAGACAGTGTAGACCTCTAGTATTTCTCACTTCTCTTCTCAGGAATCATCTTGCCTTCTGAAAAATCTTTGTGTTCACATTGTGCAGATAGGACAAGGGTATATTCCTGACGATGCCTCTGCCACAGATGTTTCCCCGGATCAGTATTGTATAAGGACAGGCATCTGATTCAAACCACCAATCCATCCATATCACCCTTCCAGAGGACACCACAAACGTTTTTCTTGTTAGCATTACACTACCCATCCAGAGCCCAGTACACTGACTCTTTGTTAACTGCACCTGTCTTGCACTGCACTGCACACAGCTTGGCTTTCATTGGAGGATTCCCCTTTGATCTCATTCCATCACATATCTTTCCTGATCATATTCTGATGCTGCAACAAAGTTTTTCCTATTTCCCTTTAAATCATGAACATTCTCTCATCCAACTTGCACCTCTTTTCCCTGATAATCTCTTTAGCTATTCTCAGGGTATCTGAGCAAATGTGTGATCATAAAGGAAATGATCAGTTAGCACGATGAACGTGATTCTAATAGCATTTATCTTTCTATTCCCTACTTTACACAGGCACATTTTCAGATATGGGCTAGTGCAGTCATAATCAACATATGCTCAAGATCTACGTGGCTTCTAGGGCTTTCCAAACATGTTGGGTGAATATCACCTGAAGCCCACACCCACCCCTGGTCCAATGGCCACCATTATTGAAGAACAAGGTGCACAGTACTCTATCCAGGAAGGCTCTGTTTACCAGTAGTTGAAGTAAACAGAACCTCTCTAGGCAGATCACTGCACACAGCATGGCCTCAAGGTGGAGAACCTGCTTGACACCTTCACATTCCAGAATGAAACATTCCTCATTATTCCTACCAAGTCCTTGGACCTCACCCTAGTTTTATGTTTCGAGCTAGAAAATGGTGATTCACCGCCCTCACATTTGCATCCCTCCCTCACTAGCCTGCCCTCACTACTTCTACATACTGTACACACTCAGAAGAATGAAGACCCAGAGGGAAATGGGTGTTTTAGACCTCTCTTCATTTCCAAGGAATTTCCCTTTTCTCTTCTAACCTGTACCTTTTCAATGTTTAGAAATGGAATTCATAAGTGATACTGAAGATTTCAGAGACTCAGGTGTTTGAAGGGTGCTTATAACTTTCTGGAGGGAGCTAAAGACATTGGAATTTCACACTTAAAACTGCACCCAACACAAATAACACCACACCAACGTGCCTGGAGTGTCCTACTCACCCAGACAGGCACTGTTCACACATTGTGAAAGTCAACAGTACCTGTCTGCTAGCGCACTACACAGAGCAAATCTCTAATATGTAGCCACAACCCAGTCCCTGTTATGCTCTTCCAAGTAGCTTCCATATCTCTTGCCTCCACATCCTGATGGTTCCAGGCAAGATATAACCAGACACCAAGGGAATACCCATCCACTTTGTGATTTGTTTATCCATCCTCAGGGGCTGTCCCCTTCACTTCTCTTAATACTTACTTCAGATGAAGGAGGATCAGAGAAAGAAAATAATTTCATATTTCTCTATTTTCCTCATAGGTATCATCCTACCGGCTGTAAACTCTCTGTGTTCACATAGTAGTAAGGAGTGGACCACACATCTTTCTGAGGATGCTAGAGGCACAGATGACTCCAGTGTCATTATGACATCAAGACAGGCAGTTCACAGTCACCCACAACTCCATCCACATCGCTTGTCCAGAGGCCACCACAAACAATGTTCTTTTGAGCCTTCCTCTGCTCAGGCAGGTGTGCTCACAGGGAGTCTACGTGAACAGCATCTGGATGGACAGGGCACAGCACAGCACATGGCCTTGAGGTGGAAGATCTGATTAGTTCACCTTTCATGCTGTTCTTCAATTTTATTATCTCTTCTCACAATACCTTGGTCACTGCACTCAGTATTTAGCTCCAGACATAGAAAAAATTGTCCCACTACCATCAATCTTACATCCAAACTCTGTGAGTATCTTGTCACCTTCTACGTATATCTGTACAGAGATAAGGGACATTGGAAAAAGTTCACTCTCTTACAATCCCCTCCCTTTTCTAACCTATAGGTGCGGATATGATATTAGAAATATTCAAGCATTGGAAGCATCCTCAAAATGCCTGGAATGCATGGCTCTCTGGACCCTCATAACATCATGGCAAGTAGCCAAGGACATAGACAGCTTCGACACTGGAACTTCTCCAAAGTCAAACACAAATCATGTTCCTAGTGAACCTTATTCTACCAAGACAGATACTGACTATGCAAGGTCTACAGTATGAGTACCTGTCTAAGCATGGCATTGCACACAGCAGGGCTGTCTCTGATCAATCAACCCAAGACCCTGGTCTGACTTAGAAGCACCTATGATTTCTGTCCCATCACATCCTGATGGCTGCACTCAATATATAGCCAGACCCATCAAGAAGATTCACCCACTGCTTTGTAACCTGCATCTCTCCATCACTAGATATCCACCGTCCACTTCTCTTGCCTACTTGATATCTACAAAAATCGATAGAGAAAGAGAGACAAACATATCATATTTCTCTCTTCTCAAAGGAATCAATTTTCCTTCTGTAAGCTCTCCATTTTCACATTGTGAAGATAGGACTACTGAAATTATTGAGGATACCAGGGCCATAGATCCCTCTCAGGGTCATTATAACATCAAGGCAAGCAGCTCAAGGAAACCTGCAACTCCACCCTCATTACTGAACCGAGGCCACCACAAACAATGTTCTTGTGAGTCTTACTCTACCCAGGCAGGTCCTTTCACTGACAGTTTAAGTGAAAAGCACCTGTCTGAGCAGGGCATGGCACACTTCTTGGTCTGGATATGGAGGACCTGCTTAAATCCATTTCCCATGCTCTTCTCCAATTTTCTTCTTTCTTCTCAACACACATTGATGACTGTCCTCAAGACTTAGATACATAAATTGAAAATGTTGACCCAAGGCCCCGAAGCTTGACTCTGACCTCATCAGGATCTGATTATCATTCTATGTGTATCTGCATGAGATGTGTTACCATGGGTAAAAGCTTACTCCCTTTATTATTCTTTTTTTTTGTGATAAGACCTTACTTCCCTTGTCTATCCTGTAGGTGCTGATGCTATGAGGAATATTCAAACATGGGAAATATCCTCAAGATGCCTATGACCAAGTGCCGTCCTGGACCCTCATGACATCATGGCAAGCAGCCCAAGAACACATGCAGCTCCAGCACTAGAACTGTTCCAAGTTCAAGCACAAATGACATTTCTGTGAGCCTTACTCTACCCTGACAGATACTGATTACACAAGGTCTACATGATTAGTACCTGTCTAGGCAGGGCATTGTACACAGTAGGACTGTCTGATCAGTGTCTCTGATCACTGTCCCTGGGCTGTCTTAGAAGCACCTATGATCTCTGTCCATCACATCCTGATGGCTGCACTCAGCATATATCCATACCCCTAGAGAATATCTGCCCACTGACTTTAACCTGCATCTCTCCTTCACTTGCTATCCACCATCCCTATTTCTGTGCCTACTGGAAATGCTAAAAAAAAAAAAACTGAGAGAGTGAAAGACAGAGAGAGACTGAATACTTCTTGTATTCCTCTTTTTTCCTCTTAGGAATCATTTTTCCTTCTGTACCCTCTGTGTGTTCACACTGAGAGCAGAAGACCAATGAAATCATCCCGAGGACATCAGAGCAACAGATAAGCCCAGGGTTATTATGGAATCAAAACTGCCAGGTAATGGACACTTGTAACTCCACCCACATCAGTGGTAAAAAGGCCACAACAAACGATGTTCCTGTGAGCCTTATTCTACCCAGGCAGTCTCGGTTCACACAGAGTCTATATGAAAAGCACCAGACTAGGTAAGGCACTGCTCCAAATGGAAGGACATACCCTGTGTCGCTTTTACTATCCCATGTAATTTTGAGAACCCTACCCACTACATCCCTATGACTGCACACAAGATTTTCTATATTCCTAAGAAAGATGATGCTGTTAAAGTGCTGCACTCAATATGCCAGCAAATTTGGAAAACTCAGCAGTGGCCACAGGACTGGAAAAGGTCAGTTTTCATTCCAATCCCAAAGAAAGGCAATGCCAAAGAATGCTCAAATTACCACACAATTGCACTCATCTCACACGCTAGTAAAGTAATGCTCAAAATTCTCCAAGCCAGGCTGCGGCAGTATGTGAACTGTGAACTTCCAGATGTTCAAGCTGGTTTTAGAAAAAGCAGAGGAACCAGAGATCAAATTGCCAACATCCACTGGATCATGCAAAAAGCAAGAGAGTTCCAGAAAAACATATTGACCATGCCAAAGCCTTTGACTGTGTGGATCACAATAAACTGTGGAAAATTCTGAGAGAGATGGGAATACCAGACCACCTGACCTGCCTGTTGAGAAATCTGTATGCAGGTCAGAATGGGAAAGACTAGAGATCTCTTCAAGAAAATTAGAGACACCAAGGGAACATTTCATGCAAAGATGGGCTCGATAAAGGACAGACATGGTATGGACCTAACAGAAGAAGAAGATATTAAAACGAGGTGGCAAGAATACACAGAAGAAATGTACAAAAAAGATCTTCACCACCCGGATAATCATGATGGTGTGATCACTCATCTAGAGCCAGACATCCTGGAATGTGAAGTCAAGTGGGCCTTAGAAAGCATCACTAAGAACAAAGCTAGTGGAGGTGATAGCATTCCAGTGGAGCTATCTCAAATCCTGAAAGATGACGCTGTGAAAGTGCTGCACTCAATCTGTATGCAGGTCAGGAAGCAACAGTTAGAACTGGACATGGAACAACAGACTGGTTCCAAATAGGAAAAGGAGTATGTTGAGGCTGTATATTGTCACCCTGTTTATTTAATTCATATGCAGAGTACATTATGAGAAACTCTGGACTGAAAGAAACACAAGCTGGAATGAAGATTGCCAGGAGAAATATCAATAACTGCAGATATGCAGATGATCCCACCCTTATGGAAGAAAGTGAAGAGGAACTAAAAAGCCTCTTGATGAAAGTGAAAGAGGAGAGTGAAAAAGTTGGCTTAAATCTCAACATTCAGAAAACAAAGATCATGGCATCCGGTCCCATCACTTCATGGGAAATAGATGGGGAAACAGTGGAAACAGTGTCAGACTTTATTTTTGGGGAGCTTCAAAATCACTGCAGATGATGACTGCAGCCATGAAATTTAAAAGATGCTTACTCTTTGGAAGAAAAGTTATGACCAACCTAGATAGCATATTCAAAAGCAGAGATATTACTTTGCCGACTAAGGTCCGTCTAGTCAAGGCTATGGTTTTTCCAGTGGTCATGTATGGATGTGAGAGTTGAACTGTGAAGAAGGCTGAGCGCCAAAGAATTGATGCTTTTGAACTGTGGTGTTGGAGAAGACTCTTGAGAGTCCCTTGGACTGCGAGGAGATCCAACCAGTCCATTCTAAAGGACATTAGCCCTGGGATTTCTTTGGAAGGAATGATGCTAAAGCTGAAACTCCAGTACTTTGGCCACCTCATGAGAAGACTTGACTCATTGGAAAAGACTCTGATGCTGGGAGGTATTGGGGGCAGGAGGAGAAGGGGACGACCAAGGATGAGTTGTCTGGATGGCATCACTGACTCGATGAACGTGAGTCTGAGTGAACTCTGGGAGTTGGTGATGGACAGGGAGGCCTGGCGTGCTGCGATTCATGGGGTCTCAAAGAGTCGGACACGACTGAGTGACTGAACTGAATTGAACTGAACTGAAGAAATGTCATCCTACTGCCCTTCAATTTCATCCCACTCTCTTTGGGGACCTCCTCACCTGCTCTCTGTACACCTATGGAAATCTGAGATTCCAGAGTAAATCAGCCTGTTCTTGTTCTATGCCAATCTATTGAGAGTTATCCTTCCCTTTTCCTGTCATGTGTGTTCAAAATTTTCAGAGTGGACCACTGAAATCACAATCACAAGGCCAGATATCTATGTGGCTCTCAGGGCCCTCCTGACTTCATAGAAGCCAGCTCTGAGACACCTGCAGCCATCAATGGTCCAGAGGCCACCACAAGTGACAATTCTGTTGCACATTACACAACCCAGAGAGGCTCTGTGTACACCTAGCCTACGTGAACAGCACCTGTCTGGACAGCATACTGTACACAACATGGCTTCATGGTAGATGACCTGCTTAGTCCCCACTTCCCACTCTGCAGTGAAGTTTCCTTCTCTCTTCCCCTCATATCTTTATGACTGCTCCCAAGATTTAGCCATAGACCTAGAAAAAGTTGACCTTTTTTCTGCCACTGTCCTCAATCATGGATCCCAGCTCTTTCAGGATCGCATCACCTGTTCTATGTGTATCTGGACAAGGATGAGTTACCATGGGTGAAAGCTTACTCCCATTTAATTTATTTTCTGATAAGAACTGTGTTTCCATTTTGTAACCTATTGGTGCTATGGTATTCAAATACTCAAGCACTGGAAGCATTCTCAAAATGCCTAGGATCCAGATGGCTCCCTAGACCCTCATGAGGTCATGGCAAGCAGCCCAATAACACGTGCATTTTCATTACTAGAACTGCTCCAAGTTCAAACACAAATGATGTTTCTTGTGAAACTTACTCTACCCAGACACTGTTTCCACAAAGCCTAAATGATCAGAAGCTGTCTAGGTAGGGCACTACACACAGCTCAAAAGTAGAAGAGTTGCTCAGTACCCTTCCACTCATCTTCTCAAGTATAGATGTCATCTCTCTTCTTACCACATCATAATCACTGTATTCAAGATATTCCCATTACCCACATCCAGAAAGCACGTGCCCTGCCTAGCTTTGCCAGCACAGTGTTCTACAGCACTTACTAACATTATGAGACACTGTTTGGTTTGGCTTGAGTTTAATTTTTCAGTGTATCAAACTCCAAAACTGTATGACTAGTAAACCGCAAATACTAAGAAAACCAAGTTTAGAGAAACGAAAAGATATTTCAGTAAAGTGGGCAGACAAAACACACACCAACACATATGTTTAAGAATACTGACTTCTCTACATACCAATGATAATCAGAAGAAATAATGTGATAACAGAACCATAGAGAAGGAAAAATGTATAAAATAAATTGTTTGATTAGAATCTTAACAAGGACATAAAGACCAATTTGAACACAGCTAGAACTATTTTACAAAGTTTTTAAAGGTGGATTAGTTGAGATATATATATATATATAAATTGATATATATATATATATATATATGAATGTGGATGGAGAGAGTCAATATTGTAAATATTTTTTTTTCTCCAAGCAACTCATGATTTAGCTATTGTACCAAAACTCTCAACATGATTTGAGAGGAAATTGACTAAGTGGAAAAGTTATAGAGTGTTTTTTGAAATCACAAAAATAAAGAATAAGAAGGGATACTTGTCATGTGAAATGGCACTGTAAACTACAATAAAGAATAGAGTGGAGAGTGGTTAAGGGCTCAAGAGATTAGAGTTCTGGGGAAGAAAATGGATGTTTCAGACATTAAGGGATAAGTTATGTATTTGAAGAAAAGTAAACTCAGAATCTTACTCTGCTTCAAAGAACTATATCCCACATGAGTGAAAAACTTGAACTCAAGAACAAATGATTTCTATTAAAAAAAAATCCCACACATGTCTAGTGTATATTCCATAGCATATATTTGACTGTGGAAATGCTTCCCAAGTGGTGCTAGTGGTAAATAACATGCCTAGATGCAGGTTTGATCCTTGGATCAGGAAGATATCCTGGAGGAGGGCACAGCAACCCACTCTAGTATTCTTGTCTGGAGAATCCCATGAGTGGAGGGGCCTGGTAGGCTATGGTTCATAAGGTCTCAAAGAGTCAGACACGAGTGAAGGGATTTAGCACGCACATGAAAATTCTGCAGAAGTAGAGGCACCAGGCTATGAATATTGAGTATACAACAGAGGTGTGTTGATGGAGGTAAGTTGATGTCATTTTTTCTCAGTGATGGAGGGAAGGGAGAGGTATTAATTTTACTCCATAGATATTTGTTTGTCTTATTTAGGATAAAACGAGTACTACATAAATATTTTCAAATACTGAAAAATATTTTAATTCAGATTAACTTGGGACACAAACGAAGCTTAGTTTACTTAGAAGGAAGAAAAGGAAGAAAATAGGAAACAAGATGAAAGGAAACATGGAAGAGATGCGAGAGGGAATGGGAGAGAAAAGGAAGAAGGGGAAGGTAGGAGAGGAAAGAGAGAAGGAAACAGAAAGAGAGGACAGGACAGTACAAGAGGAAAGAGTAAAGGAGGCAAGGGAGAAGAGAGAAGAGGAGACAGGAGGACAGGGGAAGGAACAAGGGGAGAGAAGAAGGAAAATAGTGAAAAAGAAAGGAAAAGAAAAGAAGGAAGAAGGAGAAAAGAAGGGGATGGAAGGGGAGGTAATGGGAGAGAAGGGGAGGAAAAATGAGGGGAGAGATGAAAAGGAGAGAAAAAAGGAGGGAGAAGACGAACAGGGAAGGAAGGGATAGGAGAGGAGGGAGGAAGGAAGAAACGATGGGGAGTGAAGAGGAAAGAGAAGAGAAGGAAGTTTCACAAAAGAGAAAGAAAGAAAGTTAGCAGGCTGAAAGGGTAGGAGAGTGGAGAAGGGAGGGGAAGGGAGGAAAGAATTGGAGAAGAGAGGGAGAAGGAGGGAAGGAGTGGGAAGAAAGAAGGAAGAAAGAGAAGGAGGGAAGGAAGAGAGGGGAGAGAAGGGGCAGGAGAGAGGAAAGGAAAGGCTGGAAGGAAGGGAGAGAGAGAGGAGGAGGAGGGGAGGGGGCTGGAGGAGAAGCTGGGAAATCACCATATGCTGAGGCAATTGTCCCAGGTTTGCTGAAGTACCAGACTTTGCATTAAGCACTCTGACCAGGATGGTCTCTGTGCTGCTCACTGTGCATGTGTGCACACTGTGCACTATCCTGTGATGGATACATGGATCACTGTATTCCATCATTACTCCTAGCTTGATTTTCATCGTGAGGACAAAGGGAGCCAACACAGGTGAAAATAGTTCTGTAAATTAGGAACTGGCATAAAAAAAGTGAAGGATATAAATTATCACATTGTTTCTGGGTCTAACTCACCACTATACATCTCCATTTTCTCACTGAGAGCCCACTTTCCAAGCTATGAGCACCAGAGAGGAGCCCTGACAGCTCCCTTTCACTCCCAGGTTTAACTCTTTTCACCAACAGGTCACAAGTGTGTTGGAGTCTCATGTTGCTTTCCTGAGTACCTGGGGGGCCAGGGGCCACCTCCACCCCTTGCCCAGTGCCAATATCATGGGAGAAGATCTCTATCTGGTCAGCTAAGAAGCTACAAACCCAGGGCCATGGAGAGGAGGCAGTGCATGGGTCTGGAAACTCCCCCAGCAGGGCTGCTGCCTGACTTGCTGGGTGGCCACGTCCAGCCCCTCCTGTTTGTGAAGAGATGGCTTTTCTCCATGTCAAGGTCTCCAAATGCCTCCCATGGAAAAGATAAGATTACCTCCCTGAAAACTGAAGAACGTCAAGTGAAGCTCCCTGGGAATTCAAAAGATGGTCCCACAAAGTAGGGCTGACAGGAGAAGACTCAGCATAAAGTGTAGAGAGCAGCCCTTAACAACTTGAAGAAAGGATGTACAGGCCCAGCAAGGAGCCAGCTCACATGTATCCAGGACAAGAATGGAGACTCGTGTACAAACACGAAGGCTTGAAAGGAGAAAACAAACATGCCTGGCCCTGCTGGGCATACAGACGGCCCAGAGTCCACAGCTCTAAACCGGAGTTCTGCTCTGGAGGTAGGACAGGCCAAATGATTTATGTATCAAACAGTGTGAACCCTGCTTCAACAATACACTGGTGAGAAAATTCATGAAACTGGCCACAGAAGCAAGGAATGAGGGGCACTGGCCATGGCAAATTGTCCACAGTTCAGGTATCAAGGAAACATGGGTGTTGGCATAGACAATGGATCAGAGTTGAGCTCAAGAGATACCAAGCATATGGAATCATATGGAGTGTTTGTGGGTGTGTGGAGGAGGGGACAAGTTGATCTCCACATCTCACCAAAATTCTCAAAAAATATCCAGAAAGTGTTTTGAGAAATCTGAAAAGATTCTGCACAGGACCAGGTGCTAGACTTTACAAAAGGAAGCATAAAAGCTTCATGCACTTGGTTTTCCTCAGTCATCAGAACAACTCCTAAGCAGAGACAATCCGGCCTCCCCCACCCACCCATCCACACTTCAAGCCAGAAAGCCCACTCCCAGCCAGTCCAGTCCAGTGTAGCCAAGTGTAGCCCAGCCCAGCCCAGCCCCAGAGCACAGAGCTGCCCAGCAGGGAAAACCAGGCCTGAGCAGCAGATCACACTGGGTGGGAGGGATGGCTGGCCTTGGAGACCACCACATGTCTGTTCCTGCATCTTGCCAGTATCTCACCCCTTAGGATGAGCAAGTGATATTTATGTAACTAAAATATCAAGGAAAATATGCAGCAAGGTAAATATGAATGTACTTGTGGGCTCCTACTGAAGCCCTCAGTTTCTCTACACTTTTAATTCTGTCACCTTTAAAAGTCAGATAACACCTGGTCTTTGAATTACAACAAAAAGTACCTTCAAGAAGCTATGAAATAAAGCTATACAGTGCTGCTGAGGGATTTAGCAAAGCTTTGAATAGGCGCAATAGCACAGGAGCTGCTGAGAGGAGCTACCCCATGTCCAAGGTCAGGGGTGGTGGCCGACAGGAGCTCCATCACCTTCAAGCTCAGGGTTGGCGGCTGAGAGGAACTACCCCACGACCAAGGTAAGGAGCAGTGGCTGTGCTTTGCTGGAGCAGCAGTGAAGAGATACTCCATGTCCAAGGTAAGAGAAAACCAAGTAAGATGGTAGGCACAGAGAGAGGGAATCAGAGGGCAGACTGATTGAAACTACAGTCACAGACAACTAGCCAATCTGATCAAACAGATCACAGCTTGTCTAACTCAATGAAACTAAGACATGCAGTGTGGGGCCACCCAAGATGGATGGGTCATGGTGGAGAGGTCTGACAGAATGTGGTGCACTGGAGAAGGGAATGGAAAACCACTTCAGTATTCTTGCCTTGAGAACCCCATGAACAGTATGAAAGGCAAAAAGATAGGACACTGAAAGATGAACTACCAGGTGGGGAGGTGCACAATATGCTACTGGAGATCAGTGGAGAAATAACTCCAGAAATAATGAAGGGATACAACCAAAGCAAAAACAACACCCAGTTGTGGATGGGACTGGTGATAGAAGCAAGGTCAGATGCTGCAAAGAGCAATATTACATAGGAACCTGGAATGTTAGGTCCATAAATCAAGGCAAATTAGAAGTGGTCAAACAGGAAATGGCAAGAGTGAACACTGACCTTCTAGAAATCAGTGAACTAAGATGGACTGGAATGGGTGAATTTAACTCAGATGACCATTATCTACTACTGCGGGCAAGAATCCCTTAGAAGAAATGCAGTAGCCATTATAGTCAACAAAAGAGTCTGAAATACAGTACTTGGATGCAATCTCAAAAACGACAGAATGATCTCTGTTCATTTCCAAGGCAAACCATTCAATATCACAGTAATCCAAGTCTATGCAAAGACCAGTAATGCTGAAGAAGCTGAAGTTGAACAGTTCTATGAAGACCTACAAGACCTTTAAGAACTAACATGCCCAAAAGATGTCCTTTTCATTATAGGGGACTGGAATGCAAAAGCAGGAAGTCAAGAAATACCTGGAATAATAGAAAAATTTTGCCATGGAGTACAGAATGAAGCAGGGTAAAGGCTAATAGAGTTTTGCCAAGAGAACGTACTGGTCATAGCAAACACCCTCTTCCAACAACACAAGAGAAGACTCTACACATGGATATTAGCAGATGGTCAACACCGAAATCAGATTGATTATATTCTTTGCAGCCAAACATGGAGAAGTTCTATACAGTCAGCAAAAACAAGACTGGGGGCTGTCTGTGGCTCAGATCATGAACTCCTTATTGCCAAATTCAGAGTGAAATTGAAGAAAGTAGGGAAAACCACTAGACCATTCAGGTATGACCTAAATCAAATCCCTTATGATTATACAGTGGAAATCAGAAATACATTTAAAGGGCTAGATCTGATAAAGAGTGCCTGATGAACTAAGGACAGAGGTTCATGACATTGTACAGGACACAGGGATCAAGACCATCCCCATGGAAAAGAAATGCAAAAAAGCAAAATGTCTGTCTGAGGAGGCCTTACAAATAGCTGTGAAAAGAAGAGAAGCAAAAAGCAAAGGAGAAAAGGAAATATATAAGCATTTGAATGCAGAGTTCCAAAGAATAGCAAGGAGAAATAAGAAAGACTTCCTCAGCGATCAATGCAAAGAAATAGAAGAAAACAACAGAATGGGAAAGAAGACTAGCGATCTCTTCAAGAAAATTAGAGATACCAAGGGAACATTTCATGCCAAGATGGGCTCGATAAAGGACAGAAATGGTATGGACCTAACAGAAGCAGAAGATATTAAGAAGAGGTGGCAAGAATACATAGAAGAACTGTACAAAAAAGAGCTTCACGACCCAGATAATCACAATGGTGTGATCACTCATCTAGAACCAGACATCCTGGAATGTGAAGTCAAGTGGGCCTTAGAAAACATCACTATGAACAAGGCTAGTGGAAGTGATGGAATTCCAGTTGAGCTATATAAAATCCTGAAGGATGATGCTGTGAAAGTGCTGCACTCAATATGCCAGCAAATTTGGAAAACTCAGCAGAGGCCACAGGACTGGAAAAGGTCAGTTTTCATTCCAATCCCAAAGAAAGGCAATGCCAAAGAATGCTCAAACTACCACACAATTGTGTTCATTGGAAGGACCGATGTTAAAGCTGAAACTCCAATATTTTGGCCACCTAAAGTGAAGAGCTGATTCATTTGAAAAGATCCTGATGTTGGGAAAGATTGAAGGCAGGAGAAGAAGGGAAAGACAGAGGATAAGAGGATTGGATGGCATCACCGACTCAATGGACATGAGTTGGATAAACTTCGGGAGTTGGTGATGAACAGGGAGGCCTGGCGTGCTGCGGTTCAGGGGGTTGCAAAGAGTCGGATACAACTGAGTGACTGAACTGAACTGAATCAATGCATATATCCCCATTTCAGCACCACAAGATGATGCATTTAAGATGTTGATTTTTATTTAATTTACATTCAAAATGGTCTACATCTATGCTGCCAAAGATGGCCACCACTAGCCATGGGTGGCTTTGAAGCAAATTATATTTAGCTTAAAATAAATTCAAACTTACATAGTCACCTGTGTCAGTTATAGGGCATTCATCCACAAATCTAAATTAAAGAGTAATGAGAGATACTTCTCATAGGGTATACTAAAGTGCAATTATAAAGCTACTAATTTCAAACCGTATGGTTTTGGATCAAGAACTGACAGAACTGAATACAGTACTAAGATTAATGCTGTGGGAAAACTAGATAATCGTGGAAAAGTTAAACTGTAAAATCAGCAATTCCCAATTTACACTCAATACATTTTATATGAGTTAGAATATTGAGTTTTAAAATGCAATATTAATACAAGATACAGCTATTGATCTTGAAGGATTGTGGTGGAATATTTTAGGTAAGAACAAATTAGGGGCAGTCCTAAATGGCAGAGGAATAGGACAAGGAGACCACTTTTCCCCCCACAAATTCATCGAAAGAACATTTGAACACTGAGCAAATTCCAGAAAACAACTTCTGAATGCTGGCAGAGGGCATCAGGTACCCAGAAAGGCAGCCCATTGTCTTTGAAAGGAGGTAGGACAAAATATAAAGATAAAAAGAGAGACAAAAGAGGTACGGATCGAGATCTGTCCCAGGAAGGGAGTCTTAAAAAAGAGAGAAGTTTCCAAACACCAGGAAACACTCACCTCACCATTGGGTCTGTGGCAAGTCTTGGAATCTCATAGGGCAACATAGCCAGGAGGAAAAATAAATAAACAAATAAATAATACCCACAGATTACATGTCTAATGGCAACTCCCAATGGAAAAGCAGCCCAGCTCGCATCCACCACTAGCAAGTGGGGGCTGGACAGGGAGGCGTGGACTGCATTGCTTAGGGTAAGGTCAGGACCTGAATGCCCTGAGGGCAATCTGAGGGAACTAACCTGAGATAGCAACCCAGACTGTGAGATAGTCAGAGAGAGATAAAATTAAAAATAAAGAGAGAGAGAGAGAGAAACTATCCACCAAAAAGCCTGAACCTAAGACACTGCCAGGTCCGCTCACAGAACAAAGGACTTAGCAGAGCTAGCCAGCTGCGGACTGGCCCATCCCCCTCTGGAGACAGGCAGGCAAGGGCAACCAGAGCCAGAAAGGGGCAATTGTGGCCCCAGAGAGGCATCCTCTACCAAACTGCAAGCAGGCTTCATTGCTAACCAAGACTTCTTGGGATTCTGGATGGCTGACATCCACCAGGAGCATCACAGCCAGAGATCAGCTCCCCAGAAGAGACACATGGCACACCTGAGAAGGCGTGCCTGTTGTACATCCAGAAAACTGAGCAGCTAGGAGGGGAGAGGAGTTCAGACACACCCCTCACCTGGGGGTGACTGTGCTCACCAAGCACCTGGTCACCTGAGCTGCTTTGACCTGGGAAGGGCACAAAACACAGGCCCAACTGAGTCTGCGCCTTTGGGGAGTACCTGAGAACCTGAATCTGAGCAGCTTAGACCTGGGAACTGCACACAACCAGGGCCCACCTCAGACAGTTCCCCGGCAGAGCAACCTAGAGCCTGAAAAGTGTGGACCATGAAGGCGTACATGCCGTAAGCAGGGGCAAATCAAGTCCAGCTGAAACACTGCGAGCACTCCCCACACACCAGTGATATTTGTTTGCAGTGTTCCTCCCTCCCCACAGCACCACTGAACAAATGAGCCTAAAAAAGTGACCACCATCGCACCCTTGTGTCAGGGCAGCAATTAGACACTGAAGAGACGAGCAAATGGAAGAAGCTGAAATAAACAGAGGGGACTGCTTTGGAAATGACAGGTTTAATAGATTTAAAACCCTGTAGTTAGCACTGACAACATAGGAAGGGGCCTACAGATCTTGAGAAGAAGTATAAGCTGGATTAAGGAACTATCTGTAAATGAACTGACTCCACACTGTCTGCAACAGCTCCAGAGAAATTCCTAGATATATTTTTACTATTATCATTTTTAAAATTTTTAAAAAAATTTTTAGTACTCTATTACTCCTTTAATTTTCACTTTTATAACCTATTACCTTGCAAAAAAAGACCTTATTTTTAAAGCAAACTTCATATATATATATATATATATTTTTTAATTTGTGACTTTGTTTTGTTTTTTTTTTAATATTGTATTATGAAAATCTAACCTCTATTCTAGATTTTTAATCTTTACTTCTTGGTATTTATTATCAATTTTGTGCCTTTAAGAACTCAATCTTCAGTACCCATTTTTATTTGGGAGTGAGATTACAGGCTTGATTGCTGTCTCCCCCTCTGGACTCTCCTTTTTCTCCACCAGGTCGCCTCTATCTCCTCCCTCCCCCTTCTCTTCTCTACCCAACTCTGTGAATCTCTTTGTGTGTTCTGGGCTGTGAAGAACACTTAGGGAACTGATTACTGGCTGGATCTGTCTCTGTCATTTTGATTACCCCATTTCTCCTCCTGGCCACCTCTGTCTCCTTCCTCCCTCTTTTCTTCTCTGTGTAACTCCGTGAACATCTCAGAAGGGTCCAGACTGTGGAGAGCACATATGGATGTGATTACTGGCTAGCTTGCTCTCGCCCCTTTTGATTCCCCCTCTTCTCCTCCTGGTCACCTCTATCTCCCTCCTCTCTCTACTCTTCTCCACGTAACTCTGCAAAGCTCTTCAAGTGTCCCTCACTGTGGAGAAACTTTTCATCATTAACCTAGATGTTTTATCATCAGTGCTGTATAAATGGAGAAATCTTGAGGCTATTGTAAGAATAAGCCTGAAAACCAGAAGCAGGAGGCTAAAGTCCAAAACCTAACAACACCAGAGAACACCTGACTCCAGGGAACATTAATTGATAAGAGCTCATCAAAACCCTCCATACCTACACTGAAACCAAGCACAACCCAAGAGCCAACAAGTTCCATAGCAAGACATACCATGCAAATTCTCCAGCAACACAGGAACATAGCCCTGAGCTTCAATATACAGGCTGCCCAAAGTCACACCAAACCTATTGAAATCTCAAAACTCACTACTGGACACTTCATTGCATCCCAGAGAAGAGAAATCCAGCTCCATGCAAGAGAACACTGACACAAGCTTCCCTAACCAGGAAACCTTGACAAGCCACCCATCCAACCCCACCCACAGAGAGGAACCTCCACAACAAACAGGAACGACAAATTGACAGAATGCAGCAATATAAACAAGATGAAAAGGCAGAGAAATACTCAGCAGGTAAAGGAACAGGATAAATGCCCACCAAACCAAACAAAAGAGGAAAAGATAGGGAATCTACCTGAGAAAGAATTCAGAATAATGATAATGAAAATGATCCAAAATCTTGAAAACAAAATGGAGGTACAGATAAATAGTCTGGAGATAAGGATTGAGAAGAGGCAAAAAATGTCTAACAAGGACCTAGAAGAAATAAAATAAAGAGTCAATATATAATGAATAATGCAGTAAATGAGACCAAAAACACTCTGGAGGGAACCAACAGTAGAATAATGGAGACAGAAGATAAGATAAGTGAGGTAGAAGATACAATGGTAGAAATAAATGAAGAAGAGAGGAAAAAAGAACAAAGAATTAAAAGAAATGAGGACAACCTCAGAGACCTCTGGGACAATGTTAAATGCCCCAACATTTGAATCATAGGAGTCCCAGAAGAAGAAGACAAAAAGAAAGACAATGAGAAAATACTTGAGGAAACAATAGTTTAAAATTTCCCTAAAATGGGGAAGGAAATAGTCACCCAAGTCCAAGAAACCCAGAGTAAACCCAAGGCAAAACACCCCAAGACACATATTAAACAAATTAACAAAGATCAAATGCAAAAAAAAAATTAAATAAATAAATAAATAAATAAATAAAGGCAACAAGGGAAAAACAAAAAATAACACACAAGGGGATTCCCATAAGGATAAAAGCTGATCTTCCAATAGAAACTCTTCAGGTCAGAAGGGAATGGAAAGACATACTTAAAGTGATGAAAGAGAAAAATTTACAAACAGGATTATTGTACCCAGCAAGGATCTCATTTAAATATGAAGGAGAAATCAAAAGCTTTCAGTTCAGTTCAGTTGCTCAGTTGTGTCCGACTTTTTGCGACCCCATGAATTGCAGCACACCAGGCCACCTTGTCCATCAACTCCGGGAGTTCACTCAAACTCATGTGCATTGAGTCAGTGATGACATTCAGCCATCTCACCCTATGACGTCCCCTTCTCCTCCTAAACGCAATCCCTCCCAGTATTAGGGACTTTTCCAATGAGTGAACTCTTCGCATGAGGTGGCCAAAGTACTGGAGTTTCAGCCTCAGCATCAGTCCTTCCAATGAACATTCAGCACTGGTCTCATATAAGATGGACTGGGTGGATCTCCTTGCAGTCCAAGGGACTCTCAAGAGTCTTCTCCAACACCACAGTTCAAAAGCATCAATTCTGCACTCAGTTTTCTTCACAATCCAACTCTCACATCCATACATGACCACTGAAAAAACCATAGCCTTGACTAGATGGACCTGTGTTGGCAAAGTAATGTCTCTGTTTTTCAATATGCTATCTAAGTAGGTCATAAATGTCCTTCCAAAAGTAAGCGTCATTTAATTTCATGGCTGCAATCACCATTTGCACTTATTTTGAAGCCCCCAGAAATAGTCTGACACTATATCCACTGTTTCCCCATCTATTTCCCATAAAGTGATGGGACCAGATGCCATGATCTAAGTTTTCTGAATATTGAGCATCAAGCCAACTTTTTCACTCTCTTCTTTCACTTTTATCAAGAGGAGTTTTAGTTCTTCTTCACTTTGTGCCATAAGGGTGGTGTCATCTGCATATCCGAAGTTACTGATATTTCTCCTGAACCTGGAATGTTAGGTCCATGAATCAAGGCAAATTGGAAGTGGTCAAACAGGAGATGGCAAGAGTGAATGTTGACATTCTAGGAATCAGCGAACTAAAATGGACTGGAATGGGTGAATTTAACTCAGATGACCATTATATCTACTACTACGGGCAGGAATCCCTCAGAAGAAATGGAGTAGCCATCATGGTCAAAAAAAAAAAAAAAAGAATCCGAAATGCAGTACTTGGATGCAATCTCAAAAAAGGCAGATTGATCTCTGTTCATTTCTGAGGCAAAACATTCAATATCACAGTAATCCAAGTCTATGCCCCTACCAGTAACACTGAAGAAGATGAAGTTTAATGGTTCTGTGAAGACCTACAAGACCTTTTAGAACTAACACACAAAAATGATGTCCTTTTCATTATAGAGGACTGGAATGCAAAAGTAGGAAGTCAAGAAACACCTGGAATAACAGGCAAATTTGGCCTTGGAATACGGAAAGAAGCAGGACAAAGACTAATAGAGTTTTGCCAAGACAACGCACCAGTTATAGCAAACACCGTCTTCCAACAACACAAGAGAAGACTCTACACATGGACATCACCAGATGGTCAACACCGAAATCAGATTTATTATTTTCCTTGCAGTCAAAGGTGGAGAAGCTCTCTACAGTCAGCAAAAACAAGACCGGAAGCTGACTGTGGTTCAGATCATGAGCTCCTTATTGCCAAATTCACACTTAAATTGAAGAAAGTAGGGGAAAACACTAGACCATTCATATATGACCTAAATCAAATCCTATATGATAATACAGTGGAAGTGAGAAATAGCTTTAAGGGACTAGATCTGATAGAGTGCCTGATGAATTATGGACTGAGGTTCATGACATTGTATAGGACACAGGGATCAAGACCATCCCCATGGAAAAGAAATGCAAAAATCAAAATGGCTGTCTGGGGAGGCCTTACAAATAGCTGTGAAAAGAAGAGAAGCAAAAAGCAAAGGAAAAAAAGAAAGATATAAGCATCTGAATGCAGAGTTTCAAAGAAGAGCAAGAAGAGATAAGAAAGCCTTCCTTAGCAATCAATGCAAAGAAATAGAGGAAAACAACAGAATGGGAAATACTAGAGATGTCAAAAAAATTAGAGATACCAAGGGAACACTTCGTGCAAAAATGGACTCTATAAAGGACAGAAATGGTATGGATCTAACAGAAGCAAAAGGTATTGTGAAGAGGTGGTAAGAATACACAGAAGAACTGTACAAAAAAGATCTTCACGACCCAGATAATCACGATTGTATGATCACTCACCTAGAGCCAAACATCCTGGAATGTGAAATCAAGTGGGCCTTAGAAAGCATCATTACGAACAAAGCTAGTGGAGCTGATGGGATTTCAGTTGAATTATTTCAAATCCTGAAAGATGATGCTGTGAAGGTGCTGCACTCAATATGCCAGCAAATTTGGAAAACTCAGCAGTGGCCACAGGACTAGAAAAGGTCAGTTTTCATTCCAATCCCAAAGAAAGACAATGCCAAAGAATGCTCAAACTACCATACAATTGCACTCATCTCACATGCTAGTAAAGTAATGCCCAAAATTTTCCAAGACAGGCTTCAGCAATACGTGAACCATGAACTTTCAGATGTTCAAGCTGGTTTTAGAAAAGGCAGAGGAAACAGATCAAATTGCCAACATCTGCTGGATCATCGAAAAAAGCAAAAGAGTTCCAGAAAAACATCTACTTCTGCTTTATTGACTATGCCAAAGCCATTGACTGTGTGGATCACAATAAACTGTGGAAAATTCTGAAAGAGATGGGAATACCAGACCACCTGACTTATCTCTTGAGAAATCTATATGCAGGTCAGGAAGCAGCATCTAGAACTGGACATGGAACAATAGACTGGTTCCAAATAGGAAAAGGAGTACATCAAGGCTGTATATTGACACCCTGCTTATTAACTTCTATGCAGAGTACATCATGAGAAAAGCTGGGCTGGAAGAAGCACAAACTGGAATCAAGATTGCCAGAAGTATCAAAAACCTCAGATATGCAGATGGCACCACCCTTATGGCAGAAAGTGAAGAGGAACTAAAAAGCCTCTTGCTGAAAATGAAAGAGGAGAGTGAAAAAGTTGACTTAAAGATCAACATTCAGAAAACAAAGATCATGGCCTCTGGTTCCATCACTTCATGGGAAATAGATGGCAAAACAGTGGAAATAGCGTCAGACTTTATTTTGTGGGGCTCCAAAATCACTGCAGATGGTGACTGCAGCCATGAAATTGAAAGACGCTTACTCCTTGGAAGAAAAGTTATGACCAACCTGGACAGCATATTCAAAAGCAGAGACATTTCTTTTCCAAAAATGATCCGTCTAGTCAAGTCTATGGTTTTTCCAGTGGTCATGTATGGATGTGAGAGTTG
This sequence comes from Oryx dammah, assembly GCF_014754425.2. NCBI lineage: Eukaryota > Metazoa > Chordata > Mammalia > Artiodactyla > Bovidae > Oryx > Oryx dammah. The sequence goes on from NW_024070207.1 coordinate 49,524,089, forward strand.
GACTGTGAAGAAAGCTGAGCACTGAAGAATTGATACTTTTGAACTGTGGTGTTGGAGAAGAGTCTTGAGAGTCCCTTGGACTGCAAAGAGATATAACCAGTCCATTCTAAAGGAGATCAGCCCTAGGTTTTCTTTGGAAGGAATGATGCTGAAGCTGAAACTCCAGTACTTTTGCTGCCTGATGCAAAGAGTTGACTCACTGGAAAAGACTCTGATGCTGGGAGGGATTGGGGGCAGGAGGAAAAGTGGACGACAGAGGATGAGATGGCTGGATGGCATCACTGACTCGATGGATGTGCTCTTGAGTGAACTCCGGGTGATGGTGATGGACAAAGAAGCCTGGCGTTCTGCAATTCATGAGGTTGCAGAGTTGGACACGACTGAGCGACTGAACTGAACTGATATTTCTCCCGGCAAACTTGATTCCAGCTTGTGCTTCTTCCAGCCCAGCTTTTCTCATGATGTACTCTGCACAGAAGTTAAATAAGCAGGGTGACAATATACAGCCTTGACGTACTCCTTTTCCTATTTGGAACCAGTCTGTTGTTCCATGTCCAGTTCTAACTGTTGCTTCCTGAACTGCATACAGATTTCTCAAGAGGCAGGTCAGGTGGTCTGGTATTCCCATCTCTTTCAGAATTTTCCACAGTTTATTGTGATCCGCACAGTCAAAGGCTTTGGCATAGTCAATAAAGCAGAAATAGATGTTTTTTTCTGGAACTCTCTTGCTTTTTCAATGATCCAGTGGATGTTGGCAATTTAATCTCTGGTTCCTCTGCCTTTTCTAAAACCAGATTGAACATCTGGAAGTTCACGGTTCACATATTGCTGAAGTCTGGCTTGGATAATTTTGAGCATTACTTTACTAGCATGTGAGATGAGTGCAATTGTGCAGAAGTTTGAGAATTCTTTGGCATTGCCTTTCTTTGGGATTAGAATGAACACTTACCTTTTCCAGTCCTGTGGCCACTGCTGAGTTTTCCAAATTTGTTGGCATATTGAGTGCAACATTTTCACAGAATCGTCTTTTAGGATTTGATATAGCTCAACTGGAATTCCATCACCTCCACTAGCTTTGTTCACTGTGATGCTTACTAAGGCCCACTTGACTTCACATTCGAGGATGTCTGGCTCATGTGAGTGATGACACCATTGTGATCATCTGGGTCATGAAGATCTTTTTTCTCCAGTTCTTCTGTGTATTCTTGCCACCTCTTCTTAATATCTTCTGCTTCTGTTCAGTTCAGTTCAGTTCAGTTCAGTTCAGTCGCTCAGTCGTGTCCGACTCTTTGCGACCCCATTAATCGCAGCACGCCAGGCCTCCCTGTCCATCACTATCTCCCGGAGTTCACTCAGACTCATGTCCATTGAGTCCGTTATGCCATCCAGCCATCTCATCCTCAGTCGTCCCCTTCTCCTCCTGCCCCTAATCCCTCCCAGCATCAGGGTCTTTCCTAATGAGTCAACTCTTCTCATGAGGTGGCCAAAGTACTGGAGTTTCAGCTTTAGCATCATTCCTTCCAAAGAAATCCCAGGGTTGATCTTCAGAATGGACTGGTTGAATCTCCTTGCAGTCCAAGGGACTCTCAAGATTTTTCTCCAATACCACAGTTCAAAAACACCAATTCTTCAGCGCTCAGCCTTCTTCACAGTCCAACTCTCACATCCATACATGACCACAGGAAAAACCATAGCCTTGACTAAACGGACATTAGTCGGCAAAGTAATGTCTCTGCTTTTGAATATACTATCTAGGTTGGTCATAACTGCTTCTGTTATGTCCATATAATTTCTGTCCTTTGTTGAGCCTATCTTTGCATGAAGTGTTCCCTTGGTATCTCTGATCTTGTTGAAGAGATCTCTAGTCTTCCCCATTCTGTTCTTTTCCTCTATTTCTTTGCATTGATCGCTGAAGAAGGCTTTCTTATCTCTCCTTGTTATTGTTTGGAACTGTGCATTCAGATGCTTATATCTTTCCTTTTTTCCTTTGCTTTTTGCTTCTCTTTTTTTCACAGTTATTTGTAATACCTCCTCAGACAGCCATTTTGCTTTTTTGCATTTCTTCTCCATGAGGATTGTGTTGATCACTGTATCCTGTACAATGTCCCAAACTTCCGTCCATAGTTCATCAGGCACTCTATCAGATCTAGTCCCTTAAATCTATTTCTCACTTCCACTGTATAATCATAAGGGATTTGATTGAAGTCATACCTGAATTGTCTAGTGGTTTTCCCTACTTTCTTCAATTTCATTCTGATTTTGGCAAAAAAGAAGTTCATGATCTGAGCCACAGTTAGGTCTCAGCCTTGTTTTCACTCACTATATAGAACTTCTCCAACTTTGGCTCAAAGAATATAATCAATCTGATTTTGCTGTTGACCATCTGGTGATGTCCATGTGTAGAGTCTTCTCTTGTGTTGTTGGAAGGGGGTGTTTGCTATGTCCAGTGCGTTCTCGTGGCAAAACTCTACTAGCCTTTGCCCTGCTTCATTCCTTATTCCAAAACCAAATTTGCCTGTTATTCCAGGTATCTCTTGACTTCCTATTTTTGCATTCCAGTCCCCTATGATGAAAGGCAAATTTTGTGAGGGTGTTAGTACTAAAAGGTCTTGTAGGTCTTCATAGAACTGTTCAGCTTCAGCTTCTTCAGTGTTACAGGATGGGGCATAGGCTTGGATCACTGTGATATTGAATGGTTTGCCTTGTAAATGAACAGAGATCATTTTGTCATTTTTTAGATTTCATCCAAGTACTGCATTTCAGACTATTCTGTTGACCCTGATGGCTACTCCATTGCTTCTAAGGGATTCCTGTGCACAATAGTAGATATAATTGTCATCTGAGTTAAATTTACCCATTTCAGCCTATTTCAGTTCACTGATTCCTAGAATGTTGAAGTTCACCCTTGGCATCTCCTCTTTGACCACTTCCAATTTGCCCTGATTCATGGACCTAACATTCCAGGTTCCTATGCAATATTGTTCCTTGCACCATGGGACCTTGCTACTATCACCAGTCCCATCCACAACTGGGTGTTGTTTTTGCTTTGTCTCCATCCCTTCGTTCTTTCTGGAATTATTTCTCCACTGATCTCCTGTAGCATATTGGGCACCTACTGACCTGGAGAGTTCCTCTTTCAGTATCCTATCATTTTGCCTTTTCATATTGTTTCTGGGGTTCTCAAGGCAATAATACTGAAGTGGTTTACCATTGCCTTCTCCAGTGGACCACATTCTGTCAGACCTCTCCACCATGACCCGTCCGCCTTGGGTGGCCCCAAACAGCATAGCTTAGTTTAATTGAGTTAGACAAGGCTATGGTCTGTGTGATCAGATTGGCTAGTTTTCTATGATTATGGTTTCAATGTGTCTGCCCGCTGATGCCTTCTCTCAACACCTACTGTCCCACTAGGGTTTCTCTTATCTTGGACATGGGATATCTCTTCATGGCTGCCCCAGAAAAGCACAGCCGCTGCTCCTTACCTTGGACGAGGTCGCCCCTCCTGACCTTGAACATGTAGTAGCTCCTCTCGGCCCTCCTGCGTCCATGCAGCCGCCGCTGCTTGGACGTGTGGTTGCTCCTCTTGGCTGCTGCCCCTTTACAAAAAAAGCTTTACAGACAAGCAAAAGCTGAGAGAATTCAGTACCACCAAACCAGCTCTCCAACAAATGCTAAAGGATCTTCTTGACAGGAAACACAGAAAGGGTGTATAAACTCGAACCCAAAACAACAAAGTAAATGACAACAGGATCATATTTTTCAATAATTACCTTAAAAGTAAATGAGTTAAATGCCCCAACCAAAATACAAAAACTAGCTGAATGGATACAAAAACAAGACCCCTATATATGCTGTCTACAAGAGACCCACCTCAAAACAAGGGACACATACAGACTGAAAGTGAAGGGCTGGAAAAAAGTTATTCCATGCAAATAGAGACCAAAAGAAAGCAGGGTTAGCAATACTCATATGAGATAAAATAGTCTTTAAAATAAAGGCTGTGAAAAGAGACAAAGAAGGACACTACATAATGATCAAAGGACCAATCCACAAAGAAGATATAACAATTATAAATATATATGCATTCAACATAGGAGCACCGCAATATGTAAGGCAAATGCTAACAAGTATGAAAGGATAATTTAAAAAACACAATAATAGTGGAAGACTTTAATAACCCACTCACACCTATGAATAGATCAACTAAACAAAAATTAACAAGGAAACACAAACTTTAAGTGATACAATAGACCAGTTAGACCTAATTGATATCTGTAGGACATTTCACCTCAAAACAATGAATTTCACTGTTTTCTCAAGCTCGCACAGAACCTTCCTCTGCAATGTTCTGAAAGAGTTTGAGTAAGATAGGTGTTAGCTCTACTCTAAAATTTTGGTAGAATAAAGCTGTGAAGCTCTCTGGTCCTGGGCTTTTGTTTGTATTTAAAAAGATCATACACCATGACCAAGTGGGCTTTATCCCAGTAATGCAATGATTCTTCAATATCCACAAAGGAATCAACATAATATACCACATTAAGAGACTGAAAGATGAAAACCATATGATTGTCTCAATAGATGCACAGAAAGCCTTTGACAAAATTCAACATCCATTTATGATTAAAAAAAAAAAAACAACTCAAGAAAGCAGGCATAAAAGGAACATAACTCAACATAATGAAAGCTATATATGACAAACCCACTGCAAACATTACCTTCAATGGTGAAAAATCGAAAGCATTTCCCCTAAAATCAGGAACAAGACAAGGGTGCCCACTCTCACTACTACTATTCAACATAGTTTTGGCCACAGCACTCAGAGCAGAAAAATAAATAAACAGAATCCACATTGGAAAAGAAAAAGTAAAACTCTCACTGTTTGCAGATGACATGATCCTCTTCATAGAAAACCCTAAAGACTCCACCAGAAAAAATTACTAGAGCTAATCAATGAATATAGTAAAATTGCAGATTATAAAATTAACACACAGAAATCCCTTGCATTTCTACTCACTAACAATGAGAAAACAGAAAGAGAAATTAAGGAAACAATCCCATTCAGCATGCAACAAAAAGAACAAAATACTTAGGAATATATTTACCTAAGGAAACAAAAGACCTATATAGATATAACTATAAAACACTGATGAAAGAAATCAGATGTATAGAACAGTCTTCTGGACTCTGTGGGAGAGGGAGAGGGTGGGATGATTCGGGAGAATGACATTGAAACATGTATAATATCATATATGAAATGAATTGCCAGTCCAGGTTCGATGCATGATACTGGATGCTTGGGGCTGGTGCACTGAGACGAGCCAGAGGGATGGTATGGGGAGGGAGGAGGGAGGGGGATTCAGGATGGGGAACACGTGTATACCTGTGGCAGATTCATGTTGATGCATGGCAAAACCATAAAATATTGTAAAGTAATTAACCTCCAATTAAAATAAATAAATTTATATTAAAAAAAAAGAAATCAAGAGGACACAAATCAATATAGTGAAAATGAGTACACTACCCAAAGCAACCTATAGATTCAATGCAATCCCTATCAAGCAACCAATGGTATTTTTCAGAGAACTAGAACTAATAATTTCACAATTTGTATGGAAATACAAAAAACCTTGAATGGAACTGAAGGAATCTTCCTGCCTGACTTCAGGCTCTACTAAAAAGCTACAGTCATCAGGACAGTATGGTACTGGCACAAACACAGACATATAGATCAACAGAACAAAATAGAAAGCCCAGAGATAAGTCTACACACCTATGGGACATCTTATCTTCAACAAAGGAGGCAAGAATATTCAATGGAGAGAAGACAACCTCTTTAACAAGTGGTGCTGGGAAAACTTGTCAACCATCTCTAAAAGAATGAAACTAGAACACTTTCTAACACCATACACAAAAATAAACTCAAAATGGATTAAAAATCTAAATGTAAGACCAGAAACTATAAAACTCCTAGAGGAAAACATAGGCAAAACACTCTGGCATAAATCACAGCAGGATCCTCTATGACCCACCTCCCACAGTAATGTAAATAAAGGCAACAATAAACAGATGGGACCTAATTAAACTTAAAAGCTTTTGCACAACAAAGGAAACTATAAGCAAGGTGAAAAGACAGCCTTCAGAATGGGAGAAAATAATAGCAAATGAAGCAACTGACAAACAACTAATCTCAAAAATAAACAAGCAGCTCCTGCAGCTCAATTCCAGAAAAATAAGCGACTCAATCAAAAAATGGGTCAAAGATCTAAACAGACATTTCTCCAAAGAAGACATACAGATGGCTAACAAACGCATGAAAAGATGCTCAACATCACTCATTATCAGAGAAATGTAAATCAAAACCACGATAAGGTACCATTTCACACCAGTCAAAATGGCTTCTATCCAAAAGTCTACAAGCAATAAATGCTGGAGAGGGTGTGGAGAAAAGAGAATTCTCTTACACTGTTGGTAGGAGTGCAAACTAGTACAGCCACTATGGAGAACAATGTGGAAATTCCAAAAAACCTGAAATAGAACTGCTATATTACCCAGCAATCCCAATGCTGGGCATATACACCGAGGAAACCAGAACTGAAAGAGACACATGTACCCCAATGTTCATTACAGCACTGTTTATAATAGCCAGGACATGGAAGCAACCTAGATGTCCATCAGCAGACGAATGGATAAGAAAACTGTGGTACATATATACAATGGAATATTACTCAGTCTTTAAAAAGAATACATTTGAATCAGTTCTAATGAGGTGGATGTAACTGGAGCTTATTACACAGAGTGAAGTAAGCCAGAAAGAAAAACACCAATACAGTATACTAACACATATATGTGGAATTTAGAAAGGTGGTAATGACAACCACACATGTGAGTCAGCTAAAAAGACACAGATGTATAGAACAGTCTTTTGGACTCTGTGCGAGAGGGCGAGGGTGGGATGATTTGGAAGGGTGGCATTGAAACATGTATATTATCATATGTGAAAAGGATCACCAGTCCAGGTTTGATACATGAGACAGGGTGCTCAGGGCTGGTGCACTGGGATGACCCAGAGGGATGGTATGGGGAGGGAGGTGGAAGGGGTTTCAGGGTGGGGAACACATGTACACCCATGACGGATCCATGTCAATGTATGGTAAAACCACTACAATATTGTAAAGTAATTAGCCTCCAATTAAAATAAATAAATTTATATCAAAAAAAGACAAATTAGAAAAGTTTAAATAGATAGCATGATCCCTGTTTCTAAAAGGAAACAATTCTTAAAGATTACCTGTGCACTAATATAGAGGGACTCCGGGAGTTGGTGATGGACAGGGAGGCCTGGCGAGCTGCGATTCATGGGGTTGCAAAGAGTCTGACACGACTGAGCAACTGAACTGAACTGAACTGAATATAGATGGAGGCGTCTAGCTGGGTTGAGGTGGGAGAATGGATCAGCCCAGGCCATGCAGGTGTGGAGGGGGGCGCACATATGCACACATATAAGTTTTTAGTGACTATGATTATCTGATCTGCTAACATAATGAATGCCTCCTACAAGAGCTGGGGTAGCTGAGGCTCCAGAGATCCTTAACCACTTTTTAAAAAAATTGATTTATTTTAATTGGAGGTGAATTACTTTACTATATTGTGGTAGGTTTTGCCATACATTGACATGAGTCAGCCATGGGTGTACATGTGTCCCCCATCCTGAACCCCCCTGCTATCTCCCTCCCCATCCCATCCCTCTGGGTTGTCCCAGTGCACCAGCTTTGAGTGTCCTGTTTCATGCACTGATCTTGGACTAGTCATCTGTTTCACATATGGTAACATACATGTTTCACTGCTATTGTCTCAAATCATCCCACCCTCGCCTTCTCCCACAGAGTCCAAAAGTCTGTTCTTTGTATCTGTGTCTGTTTTGCTGTCTTGCATATAGTATCATTGCTATCACCTTTCTAAATTTCATATATATGCATTAATATACTGTACTGGTGTTTTTCTTTCTGGCTTACTTCACTCTGCATAATAGGCTCCAGTTTCATCCACCTCATTAGAATTGATTCAAATGTATTCTTTTGAATGGCTGAGTAATATTCCATTGTGTATATGTACCACAGCTTTCTTATCCATTTGTCTGCCAATGGACATCTAGGTTGCTTCCATGTCCTAGCTATTGTAAACAGCACTGTGATGGACATTGGGGTACACCTGTCTCTTTCAATTCTGGTTTTCTTGGTGTATATGCTCAGCAGTGGGATTGCTGGGTCGTATGGCAGTTCTAGTTCCAGGTTTTAAGGAATCTCCATACTGTTCTCCATAGTGGCTATACTAGTTTGCATTCCCACCAACATTGTAAGAGGTTTCTCTTTTCTCCACACCCTCTCCAGCATTTATACTTTGTAGTCTTTTGGATCGCAGCCATTCTGACTGGCATGAAATGGTACCTTATTGTGGTTTTGATTTGCATTTCCCTGATAATGAGTAACGATGACAATCTTTTCATGTGTTTGTTAGACATCTGTATGTCTTCTTTGGAAAGATGTCTGTTTAGTTCTTTGGCCCAGTTTTTGATTGGCTCATTTAATTTTCTGGTATTGAGCTGCATAAGCTTCTTATATATTTTTGAGATTAATTATTTGTCAGTTGCTTCTTTTGCTATTATTTTCTCCTATTCTGAAGGCTGTCTTTTCACCTTGTTTATAGTTTCCTTCACTGTGCAAACTGTTTAAGTTTAATTGGATCCTATTTGTTTATTTTGGCTTTTATTTCTGTTACTCTGGGAGGTGGGTCATAGAGGGTCTTGCTGTGATTTATGTAGATGACATGATGTGATTTATGTAGATGATATGATCCTCTACATAGAAAACCCTAAAAACACCACCAGAAAATTACTAGAGCTAATCAATGAATATAGTAAATTTGCATGATATAAAATTAACACACAGAAATCCCTTTCATTCCTATATACTAACAATGAGAAAACAGAAAGAGAAATTAAGGAAACAATCTCATTCACCACTGCAACAAAAATAATAAAATAGGAATAAATCTACCTAAAAAAAAAACAAAAAGACCTATATAGAGAAAACTATAAAACACTGATGAAAGTAATAAAAAATGACACAAATAGATGGAAAAATATACCATGTTCATGGATCAGAAGAATCAATATAGTCCAAAAGCATATACTAACCAAAGCAATCTACAGATTCAAATAAATCCCTATCAAGCTACCAGCGGTATTTTTCACAGAACTAGAACAAGTAATTTCACAATTTGTATTGAAATACAAAAAACCTCGAATAGCCAAAGCAATCTTGAGAAAGAAGAATGAAACTGGAGGAATCAACCTGCCTAACTTCAGACTACACTACAAAGCTACAGTCATCAAGACAGTATGGTACTGGCACAAAAGCAGAAATATCCATCAATGGAACAAAATAGAAAGCTCAGAGACAAATAAATCCATGCACCTATAGACACCTTAACTTTGACAAAGGAGGAAAAATATACAATGGAGAAAAGGAAATCTCTCTAACAAGCGGTGCTGGGAAAACTGGTCAACTACTTGTAAAAGAATGAAACTAGAACACTTTCTAACACCATACACAAAAATAAACTCAAAATGGATTAAAGATCTAAATGTAAGACCAGCAACTATAAAACTCCTAGAGGAAAACATAGGCAAAACGCTCTCAATCACTTTTTAAATCTTTCACACTCTTTTCCTAGGCATTTGAGCACCTCCTCTAAGAAAAACTAATTCTAAAACTGCAGGAAAATGAATATCTTTTATTTACTATCCTTAACATCACCAACTTTTAATGTTTCACATATTCATTAAGAAAATGATATATGTTACAGAGCAAGGGTAAAGAATACTCCTGCAATGCAGGAGACCCCAGTTTGATTCCTGGAGAAGGGGATGGCAACCCACTCCAGTATTCTTGCCTGGAGAATCCCATGGACAGAGAAGCCTGGTGGGCTACAGTCCAAGGGGTCGCAAAGAGTCACACATGACTAAGCAGCTAAGCACATCATGTACTTTCTCTGTTTCAGGCACTGTACCCTTCCTTTCCAAAGATTCTGTCCTAGAATCTTCACTACAGCCTAGGAAGCAGATGGAATCATCACATCTCCTCCCTCAGGTTTGTTTGTCCCACAAACCAAGAGTGAACCTACTTGAAACTTTGCTAAACTGCAAGTCAGTATTACCAAGACATGATTCCACTGCTACAGCTTTGCTCTGGAAAACCCACTGACCTTCTGGAGTGTGACTACATGAAACAACCTATCCTAATACCTCCTGTTTGACCCCTTTGTGGGCAGTACTGAGACTCACTGTGACCAAATCTTTCCCAGGGCACTTGGGGTTTCCTTTGGAAAGGGAGCACCCAAATCAGGGATGCTACCTGAATTATCTTGGATGGCCACATGTAGCACTGCCTTATCCTATATGGTCTATATGAGAGGATGTGTTGGCTGTTTTTTAAGTTGTTTCTATTATTAAATGGACAATATTTACTTGATTTTAATAACGCAATGCATGCACAAAGAGGATATTATCTACTTAGAAATCCCAAGAGTGGACTTAACTGGTGATCCAGTGGTTAAGATTCTGTACTTACCTCGCAGTGGGGATGGGTTCAACCCCTGGTTAGGGAACTAAGATCCTACATGCCGAAATCCCAAGATAACACATTAAAAACTATGGAAATGACTAAGACAGTCAAATCAGATTGGTAGAAACAAACTTTATAATATATATTATTAATATGTAATAATACATATAATTCAAACATATAGGTCTTTATATATAATTAAATTACATATTAAATTACGTTAAATTAAATTTAATTAATATTAAATTACTCAATTGATTAAAGTAATCAAGTAATTAATATTACTCAGCTATTAAACATTTAAATTTAATTAATTTAAGTTAATTAATTACATATGTTTATATATATAATTAAATTACATTAATTATATATATATATATATAAAGTCATCCCTGAGAGGAAAAAAATCAAATGCACAGGAATAATCATATCAAAAATTGTTCTAAATATATAAGGAGAAACCACAAACATTTCTTAAGTCATAAGAAAGGAGACTTGAAAGAACAGGTGTAATTTCATATTACTGCTGGTTAACTCATAGAGAGAATGTGACCACTGGTTGACCCAAGAGCTGAACCAAGGCAATAGGAGGCCCCTCTGCTCTCCCGCACCCCATCTAGGAAAGTATGTTCTGCCCAATAGACTCCGTGGGAGATGCTCCAAGGGTGCTTTACAAGACTATCTCCTTTAGTCTACACAACACTTTAGGACAGGTACTATTTTATTATCTACTTCTTACAGATATGGCAGTTGAGGCTAAAAAGCAAGGGGCCCCCATCCTAAGTGGCAGAACCAGGTTCTCAGTCCAGTTCTCACTCACTGCAAACCATGCACACCTTACATTTAGTAAACTGATAATTGCCACTTTCTTATCTCCCTATCGTAAGGTCATAGTAACTGAATCTAATCACCTTTTCCTGGTCCTCAAGTCCCTTGATATCTCTGTAGTATCTGACATTTTTCCTTTTGTATAATTGTCCCTTAGATAATACGACAAAGAGTTCACTGGGAATGTCACTTCTTTGGTAAATTTACTATCTCAAGCCAGATCTATGTCTGCAGCCCTAAGTTCTCTGCACTCCATTCTCCATACTTGTCTGAGACATGTCTGCACTCAGCCTCAGCTCAAACTCAGGCTTTGGGTACTGTGTATGCACTAGTGATTAAATTCAACACACATGCAAAATTATCAAACATCTCATTTTCTGGTGCTTACCATATATCTTACTGGAATGTGCACCTTCCCCATCACTGAAGCTCAAACCTACACTCATTTTAGATCTCCCCCAAGTTAAATCTGTTATCCAAGTCCTACCTACCCAGTAACTCTTATATTCACACTCACCTCTTTTTCTACCACCTCTTCCTCTTTCAATACAAACAAAAACAAGAGTGTCTTAATGTTCTCTGTATCTTCAGCCTCTTTCCAGTCCTGTCCACACACTGCTGCCAATTGAGTCTTTCTTATTAAATGCATTCATTAATGTCATATAGGCCTCATTTTCTCAGAGGAGGAGTGAGAATTAGTAATATTTTTTAAAGAAAATTGAAGAACATACTAACCAATCTCCCCATGTGGTTCATATACTTTGTTTGAAGAGTAAGACTCTAAGTTTAGGAGATAACATACCTATATAAAATAATAACAGGGGGAGGCTCAGAGATAAGACAAATCATGTTTAAATCTAGACCATTTTGTTTGATTCCAGAGCTTTACTTTAATGCTTGCCCATATGCTACGTTGATTTCCCACTAAAGTGCTATGGTTAAGAAGCATGGAGGTCACACAGCTTGATGACTGTACATTCAACCGGGAGGTCAAAAAGGGGTCAAGATACTGTGAGGTCAATGGGGAACTTCTCTGGTTTATAACAGCTGCTATCAGCTGAAAGCAGATGAACTCACAAGTGAGTCACAAGGTATGGGAACAAAACACTTTTCAAATGACATTGACCTGAGCAAACCCTCTGCTCACTTTCTTTCCAAAGGCACCTTTCTGAAGTGTGCCAGGGAGACAAAAAATGGATTCGAAAATTCTCAAGCCAAAGCCCACCAGGATTGCCTCTAGCAAATAGCCTCCCTTCAGATCAGATCAGCCTTCACTTTCACATGGGCTTTCCATATGCTAGAACTCTGTAGGTTGGAAGCACACTCTACACCAGCATCTGCTCTTGTCGAGTATTGTTCTATTTAATTCAAATGGAACTGAATGTGCAGTCCAGGACATAGAGGATAAATGAGAGAGGCTTTCATGGAATGTGTTAATCATTATATTTAAGAAAAAAAACTGCAACGTGGTTATGGAATTTAAGTATCAACTACACAGAGAGGAATCTCAAGACTTCATGGAAGTGATGAAGAAATCATGAATGTGAAAAGGCAGGGTCTGTTTATTTCACTACAATGCACACTGAGTACCAACTAAATGCTAGGTATTTGGGGCCCAGGCTTTTCCACAGGTATTGTCTCACATAATCCACTTCCACACTCCATATAAGGCTATACTTTATAGATGAGACAACACAAAGATGATCAAATGGCTCAGCATGACCCACCAAGGGAGCCAGGAAGCTGGGATTCAAACTCATTGGGTAGGGGGCCAAAATCTGAAATCCTTCCTTGTACATCAGCTGTTTGGGTGACATGTTCATCTGTTTTGTGAAAAAAAAAAAAACTGATTCTGACTTTATGAATATTACCCCTTGCTTCTCCTTTTATGTATTTTGGCTATCATGGCAGGTTGTCTATATGTAAAGAACTGACTTTACATTCATATATAAGCACAAGGCTTTCAAAAGAGAGTCAAATCCCAGTGGACTGTAAGCAATCTCTAAGCACTCTTTAAAGAGACTCTCCCAGTGCACCAGCCCCAAGCATCCTGTATCCTGCATCGAACCTGGACTGGTGATTCATTTCTTATATGATATTATACATGTTTCAATGCCATTCTCCCAAATCATCCCGCCCTCTCCCTCTCCCACACAGTCCAAAAGACTGTTCTATACATCTGTGTCTCTTTTGTTCTCTCGTATACAGGGTTATGGTTTCCATCTTTCTAAATTCCATATATATGCATTAGTATACTGTATTGGTGTTTTTCTTTCTGGCTTACTTCACTCTGTATGATAGGCTCCAGTTTCATCCACCTCATTAGAACTGATTCAAATGTATTATTTTTAATGGCTGAGTAATACTCCATTGTGTATATGTACCACAGCTTTCTTATCCATTCATCTGCTGATGGACATCTAGGTTGCTTCCATGAACCAGAGGGATGGTATGGGTAGGGAAGTGGGAGGGGGGGTTCAGGATGGAGAACACGTGTACATCCATTGCAGATTCATGTTGATGTATGGCAAAACCAATACAATATTGTAAATTAATTAACCTCCAATTAAAACAAATAAATTTAAATTAAAAAATAAAAAAATAAAACAAAAAAAGTAAAAATTATTTTTGGCCTAGGCAGTTATAGAAATGGAAAAAAAAATAATTAAAAAAAGAGACTCTCCCAAGTTAAATAAAGTATGAGACATGGCAACAAACTGTGAACAGAATATAATAATGATGTAAATTAAAAAAAAAAATTAAATGGCATTTGTTTCACAAAATGAAAACCAGTTTTGAAGATTACTGTCCTTAAAATCACAAAAAGGGGGGCGGTCCTAAGATGGTGGAGGAATAGGACGGGGAAACCACTTTCTCCCCCACAAATTCATCAAAAGAACATTTCAATGCTGAGTAAATTCTACAAAACAACTTCTGAATGCTGGCAGATGACATCAGGCACCCAGAAAAGCAGATCATTGACTTAAAAAATAGGTAGGAAAAATATAAAAGACAAAAAAGGAGACAAAGGAGGGAGGGAAGGAGCTCTGTTCCGGGAAGGGAGTCCCGTCCCAGGAAGGGAGTCTTAAAAAGAGAGAACTTTCCAAACACCAGGAAACACTCACTGCCGAGTCTGTGGCAAGCCTTGGAAGCACAGAGGGAAACATAACAGGGAAGAAAAATAAATAAATAAATAAAACCAACAGATTACAAGCCCAACAGTAACTCCCCCAGTGGAGAAGCAGCACAGACGCCTGCATCCACCACTAGTAAGTGGGGGCTGGGCAGGGAGGTGCAGGCTGCAGTGCTTTTTTAAGAATTGGGCCAGAATGACCCGAATGTAACCAGAGTGAACTAACTAGGGCTAGCATACCAGACTGTGGGATAGCTACCACGCGAAAAGCTCTAACATAAGACACCACCAGGACCGCACACAGAACAAAGGATGGAACAGAAATAGCCGGCTGCAGACCATGCCCCACAGGTGACAGGCAGCCAGAGCCATAAGGGCTGGAAGGGGGCAATTGCAGCCCCAGAGAGACTTTACCTACCAAACTGCAAGCAGGCTTCTTTGCTAACTAAGACTTCTTGGGGTTCTGGACAGTCACCATCTGCCTGACAAGGGGCACCAGTGGTACACCCAGAAAACTGACCAGCAGGGAAAGGCGATAAGTTGCAGTGACCGTGCTCACCAAACACCTGAGCTACTCGGTCCTGGGAAGGGCACAAAACACAGACCCAACTGAATCTGCACCTCTGAGGGCTACCTGAGAGCCGAGCCTGAGCGGCTTAGACCAGGGAGGTGCATGCAGCCTAGGGCCAGCCTCAGACGGTTCCTGGCGGAGCAACGTAGAGCCTGAGCAGTGTGTGCCGTGTTCAGGGGCATGCCCAGCGTGGCTAAGACACTGCGAGCACACGCCAGTGTTATTTGTTTGCAGCATCCCTCCCTCCTTACAGCACAACTGAACAAGTGAACCTAAAAAAAAAAAAAGTGTCCACCACCGCCCCCCTTGTGTCAGGGCAGAAATCAGACACTGAAGAGACCAGCAAACAGAAGAAGCTAAACAGAGGGAACTGCCTTGGAAGTGACCCCACACTGCCCACAACACCAGAGAAAGTCCCAGAAATATCTTTACTGTTTTTATGACCATTCTCTTTTTTGTTGATGTTGTTGTTGATATTGTTGTTTGATTGTTTTTTCTTTTCCTTTTCTTCTCCTTTTTTTAAGCTTTTAAAAATTTTAAGTCCTCTATTTCTCCTTTAATTTGAATTTTTATAACCTACTATCACTTTTCAAAAAAAGACCCTATTTTTAAAGTAAACACATATATACGTGTGTGTGTGTGTGTGTGTGTGTGTGGTTGTTGTTTTTTAATAATTCTCATGAGTTTTTTTTCTTCTTGTTCTTCTTTTTTTTAATATTGTATTTTTGAAAATCCAACCACTACTCTAGATTTTTAATCTTTGCTTTTTGGTATTTGTTGTCAATTTTGCACATTTAAAAACCCAATCTTTAGTAACCAATTTTACCTGAGAGCGAGATTACTGGCTTGACCACTCTCTCCTCCTTTGGACTCTCCTTTTACTCCACCAGGTTGTCTCTGTCTCCTCCCTCCCCCTTCTCTTCTCTACCCAACTCTGTGAATCTCTGTGTGTTCCAGACAATGGAGAACACTTAGGGAACTGGTTACTGGCTGAATCTGTCTCTCTCCTTTTCATTTCCCTCTTTTATCCTCGTGGCCACCTTTGTCTACTTCCTCCCTCTCCTCTTCCCTGTATAACTCCATGAACATCTCTGAGTGGTCCAGCCTGAGGAGTGCACATAAGGAAGTGATTATTGGCTAGCTTGCTCTCTCCTCTTTTGATCCCACCTCATCTCATTCCAGTCACCTCCAACTACCCCCTTCCTCTTCTCTTCTCCATGTAACTCAGTGAACCTCTCTGGGTGTCCTCAATGTGGAGAAACTTTTCATCTTTAACCTAGATGTTTTATCATCAGTGTTGTATAGATGGAGAAGTCTTGAGGCTACTATAAAAATAAAACTGAAAATCAGAAGCAGGAGGCTTAAGTCCAAAGCTTGAGAACATCAGAGAACTCCTGAATCCAGGGAACATTAATCGATAGGAGCTCATCAAATGCCTCCATACCTACACTGAAACCAAGCACCACCCAAGGGCCAACAAGTTCCAGAGCGAGATATACCATGCAAATTCTCCAGCAACACAGGAACACACCCCTGAGTTTCAATATACAGGCAGCTCAAGTTACTCCAAAACCATAGACCTCTCATAAATCATTACTGGACACTTCATTGCACTCCAGAGAGAAGAAATCCAGCTCCACTCACCAGAACTCCGACACAAGCTTCCCTAACCAAGAAACCTTTACAAGCCACTGATACAACCCCCGCGCTCTCGCCCCACAGTGAGGAAACTCCATAATAAAGAGAACTCCACAAATTCCCAGAATACAGAAAGGCCACCCCAAATGCAGCAAGATAACCAAGATGAAGAAACAGAGGAATACCCAGCAGGTAAAGGAACAGGAGAAATGCCCACCAAACCAAACAAAAGAGGAAGAGATAGGGAATCTACCTGAGAAAGAATTCCGAATAATGATGGTTAACATGATCCAAAATCTTGAAATCAAAATGGAATCACAGATAAATAGCCTGGAGGCAAGGATTGAGAAGATGCAAAAAAGGTTTAACAAGGACCTAGAAGAAATAAAAAAGAGTCAATATATAATGAATAATGCAATAAATGAGATCAGAAACACTCTGGAGGCAACAAATAGTAGAATATTGGAGGCAGAAGATAGGATTAGTGAAATAGAAGATAGAATGGTAGAAATAAATGAATCAGAGAGGAAAAAAGAAAAACGAATTAAAAGAAATGAGGACAATCTCAGAGACCTCCAGGACAATATGAAATGCTCCAACATTTGAATTATAGGAGTCCCAGAAGAAGAAGACAAAAAGAAAGGCCATGAAAAAATACTTGAGGAGATAATAGTTGAAAATTTCCCTAAAATGGGGAAGGAAACAATCACCCATGTCCAAGAAACCCAGAGAGTCCCAAACAGGATAAACCCAAGGCAAAACACCTCAAGACACATATTAATCAAATTAACAAAGATCAAACACAAAATACAAATATTAAAAGCAGCAAGGAAAAACAACAAATAACACACAAGGGGATTCCCATAAGGATAACAGCTGATCTTTCAGTAGAAACACTTCAGGCCAGAAGGGAATGGCAAGACATACTTAAAGTGATGGAAGAAAATAACCTACAGCCAAGATTACTGTACCCAGCAAGGAACTCATTCAAATACGAAGGAGAAATGAAAAGCTTTCCAGACAAGCAAAAGCTGAAAGAATTCAGCACCATCAAACCAGCTCTCCAACAAATACTAAAGGATATTCTCTAGACAGGAAACACAAAAAGGGCATACAAACCCGAACCCAAAACAATAAAGTAAATGGCAATGGGATCATACTTATCAATAATTACCTTAAACGTAAATGAGTTGAATAACCCAACCAAAAGGCAAAGACTGGCTGAACGGATACAAAAACAAGACTCCTATATATGCTGCCTACAAGAGACCCACCTCAAAACAAGGGAAACATACCGACTGAAAGTGAAGGGCTGGAAAAATATATTCCACACAAATAGAGACCAAAAGAAAGCAGGAGTAGCAATACTCATATCTGATAAAATAGACTTTAAAACAAAGGCTGTGAAAAGAGACAAAGAAGGACACTACATAATGATTAAAGGATCAATCCAAGAAGAAGATATAAAAATTATAAATATATATGCAGCCAACATAGGAGCACTGCAATATGTAAGACAAATGTTAACAAGTATGAAAGGGGAAATTAACAATAACACAATAATAGTGGGAGACTTTAATACCCCACTCACATCTATGGACAGATCAACTAAACAGATAATTAACAAAGAAATGCAAACTTTAAATGATACATTAGACCAGTTAGACCTAATTGATATCTATAGGACATTTCACCCCAAAACAATGAATTTCACCTTTTTCTCAAGTGCTCACGGAACCTTCTCCAGGATAGATCACATCCTGGGCCATAAATCTAACCTTGATAAATTCAAAAACATTGAAATCATTCCAAGCATCTTTTCTGACCATAATACATTAAGATTAGATCTCAATTACAGGAGAAAAACTATTAAAAATTCCAACATATGGAGGCTGAACAACACGCTTCTGAATAACCAACAAATCACAGAAGAAATAAAAAAGAAATAAAAATATGCATAGAAATGAATGAAAATGAAAACACAACAACCCAAAACCTGTGGGACACTATAAAAGCAGTGCTAAGAGGAAAGTTCATAGCAATACAGGCATACCTCAAGAAACAAGAAAAAAGTCAAATAAATAACCTAACTCTACACCTAAAGCAACTAGAAAAGGAAGAAATGGAGAACCTCAGGGTTAGTAGAAGGAAAGAAATCTTAAAAATTAGGGCAGAAATAAATGCAAAAGAAACAAAAGAGACCATAGCAAAAATCAACAAAGCCAAAAGCCAGTTATTTGAAAGGATAAATAAAATTGCAAACCATTAGCCAGACTCATCAAGAAACAAAGGGAGAAAAATCAAATCAATAAAATTAGAAATGAAAATGGAGAGATCACAACAGACAACACAGAAATACAAAGGATCATAAGAGAATACTATCAGCAATTATATGCCAATAAAATGGACAACGTGGAAGAAATGGACAAATTCTTAGAAAAGTACACCTTTCCAAAACTGAACCAGGAAGAAATAGAAAATCTTAACAGACCCATCACAAGCACAGAAATTGGAACTCTAATCAGAAAACAAAAGCCCAGGTCCAGACGGCTTCACAGCTGAATTCTAACAAAAATTTAGAGAAGAGCTAACACCTATCCTACTCAAACTCTTGCAGAAAATTGCAGAGGAAGGTAAACTTCCAAACTCATTCAATGAGGCCACCATCACCCTAACACCAAAACCTGACAAAGATGCCACAAAAAAAGAAAACTACAGGCCAATATCACTGATGAACATGGATGCAAAAATCCTCAACAAAATTCTAGCAATCAGAATCCAACCAACACATTAAAAAGATCATACACCATGACCAAGTGGGCTTTATCTCAGGGATGCAAGGATTCTTCAATATCCACAAATCAATCAATGTAATTCACCACATAAACAAATTGAAAAATAAAAGCCATATGATTATCTCAATAGATACAGAGAAGGCCTTTGACAAAATTCAACATCCATTTATGATCAAAACTCTTCAGAAAGCAGGAATAGAAGGAACATACCTCAACATAATAAAAGTTATATATGACAAACCCACAGCAAACATTATCCTCAATGGTGAAAAATTGAAAGCATTTCCCCTAAAGTCAGGAACAAGACAAGGGTGCCCACCTTCACCGCTACTATTCAACATAGTTCTGGAAGTTTTGGCCATAGCAATCAGAGCAGAAAAAGAAATAAAAGGAACCCAAATTGGAAAAGAAGTAAAACTCTCATTGTTTGCAGATGACATGATCCTCTACATAGAAAACCCTAAAGACTCCACCAGAAAATTACTAGAGCTAGTCAATGAATATAGTAAAGTTGCAGGATATAAAATCAACACACAGAAATCCCTTGCATTCGTATACACTAATAATGAGAAAGTAGAAAAAGAAATTAAGGAAACAATTCCATTCACCATTGCAATGAAAAGAATAAAATACTTAGGAATATATCTACCTAAAGAAACTAAAGACCTATATATAGAAAATTATAAAACACTGATGAAAGAAATCAAAGAGGACACTAATAGATGGAGAAACATACCATATTCATGGATCAGAAGAATCAATATAGTGAAAATGAGTATATTACCCAAAGCAATCTACAGATTCAATGCAATCCCTTTCAAGCTACCAGCGGTATTTTTCACAGAGCTAGAACAAATAATTTCACAATTTGTATGGAAATACAAAAAAAACTCGAATAGCCAAAGCAATCTTGAGAAAGAAGAATGGAACTGGAGGAATCAACCTGCCTGACTTCAGGCTCTACTACAAAGCCACAGTCATCAAGACAGTATGGTACTGGCACAAAGACAGAAATATAGATCAATGGAACAAAATAGAAAGCCCAAAGATAAATCCACACACCTATGGAAACCTTATCTTTGACAAAGGAGGCAAGAATATACAATGGAAAAAAGACAATCTCTTTAACAAGTGGTGCTGGGAAAACTGGTCAACTACTTGTAAAAGAATGAAATTAGATCACTTTCTAACACCATACACAAAAATAAACTCAAAATGGATTAAAGATCTAAACATAAGACGAGAAACTATAAAACTCCTAGAGGAGAACATAGGCAAAACACTCTCCGACATAAACCACAGCAGGATCCTCTATGATCCACCTCCCAGAATACTGGAAATAAAAGAAAAAATAAACAAATGGGATCTAATTAAAATTAAAAGCTTCTGCACAACAAAGAAAAGTATAAGCAAGGTGAAAAGACAGCCTTCGGAATGGGAGAAAATAATAGCAAATGAAGCAACTGACAAACAACTAATCTCAAAAATATACAAGCAACTTATGCAGCTCAACTCCAGAAAAATAAATGACCCAATTAAAAATGGGTCAAAGAACTAAATAGACATTTCTCCAGAGAAGACATACAGATGGCTAACAAATACATGAAAAGATGCTCAACATCACTCATTATCAGAGAAACGCAAATCAGAGCCACAATGAGGTACCATTTCACACCAGTCAGAATGACAGCGATCCAAAAGTCTACAAGCAATAAATGTTGGAGAGGGTGTGGAGAAAAGGGAACCCTCTTATACTGTTGGTGGGAATGCGAACTAGTACAGCCACTATGGAGAACAGTGTGGAGATTCCTTAAAAAAAAGATTGCAAATAGAACTGCCTTATGACCCAGCAATCCCACTGCTGGGCATACACACTGAGGAAACCAGAATTGAAAGAGACACATGTACCCCAATGTTCATCGTAGCAGTGTTTATAATAGCCAGGACATGGAAGCAACCTAGATGTCCATCAGCAGATGAATGGATAAGAAAGCTGTGGTACATATACACAATGGAGTATTGCTCAGCCATTAAAAGAATACATTTGAATCAGTTCTAATGAGGTGGATGAAACTGGAGCCGATTATACAGAGTGAAGTAAGCCAGAAAGAAAAACACCAATACAGTATAGTAACACATACATATGGAATTTAGAAAGATGGTAATGATAACCCTCTATGCGTGACAGCAAAAGAGACAGATGTATAGAATGGACTTTTAGACTCTGTGGGATAGGGAGAGGGAAAGGGTGGGATAATTTGGGAGAATGGCATTGAAACATGTATACTATCAGGTAAGAAACGAATCGCCAGTCTATGTTCGATACAGTATACAGGATGCTTGGGGCTGGTGCACAGGGATGATCCAGAGAGATGATATGGGGTGGGAGATGGGAGGCGGGTTCAGGATTGGGAACTCATGTACACCCATGGCTGATTCATGTCAATCTATGGCAAAACCAATACAGTATTGTAAAGCAAAATAAAGTAAAAATAAAAATTAAAAAAATAAAAGAAAATCACATAAAAGGAGTCAATAAGGACAATATTCAAAATTATTTCAATGGGCTGAAATGACAGAACAGTAAATTTAGCAAAGTGAAAGTTAATGTAGGTAAATATGAACTCAGTATCTGGACCAAAATGAAATAAAACAAGCAGAAGCATTGCCTAAATACCAAATTAAAGTGCTCTGACTAGCCAATAACTTTTAAAAAGGTGATTTATCATTTTTTACAAGCTCACAATGACTCTACAGTGTGACCAAGTTGCTGAGTAGCGATTATCATTTTATGTTATATCAGAAGAGCATACTATGTAGAACAAGGGAGATGACTGTCTCCATTTTTTTTTTTTTTTGAGGACTAGGCTTTACCTAATGTTCTGATTTAGTGTTTAATTTCACATTTTAAGATAATGTTCACATGCTAGATTACATCTAGAGGTGAATGGTCAGGATGGTAAAGAGACAAGCTTTGGCAATGGAAGAACTGAGGTTGTTTGGGAAGAAAAACTAATTAGCATGGGTGACATTAATGTTTTCAATTATTTAAAGGACTACCTTGCAGAAGGGCTTCCCAGGTGCCTCAGTGTAAAGAATCTGCCTGCCAATGCAGGAGACATGGGTTCGGAAAATACTCTGGAGGAGGAAATGGCAACCCACTTCAGTATTCTTGCCTGGGAAATCCCATGGACAGAGGAGCCTGGTGGACTATAGTCCATGGGGTCACAAAGAGTCAGACATGACTTAGCAACTAAACAACTATACAGTCCATGGGATTCTCCAGGCCATAATACTGGAGTGGGTAGCCTTTCTCTTCTCCAGGAGATTGTCCCAACCCAGGGATCAAACCCAGGTCTCCCACTTTGCAGGTGGATTCTTTATCAGCTGAGCCACAAGGGAAGCACAAAACAACTGTGCAGAAAAGAACTATGTGGTTCAAGAGAGACAAGCTAGAACACCAGCTCACTTGAAAATTTTCAGAAAGTTTTCTGAACAGAAAATTTTCTGATAGTCAGATAAATTCTATAGCAGTTAGAATAGGCCAAGAATATCCTCATTAGATAATGATTTCAAAATCTCTAGAGATCAGATGCTGCTACTGCTGTTAAATCGCTTCAGTCGTGTCCGACTCTGTGCAACCCCATAGACAGCAGCCCACCAGGCTCTTCCATCCCTGGGATTCTCCAGGCAAGAGTACTGGAGTGGGTTGTCATTTCCTTCTCCAATGCAGGAAAATGAAAAGTGAATGTGAAGTCGCTCAGCTGTGTCTGACTCGTAGCGACCCCATGGACTGCAGCCTACCAGGCTCCTCTGCCCATGGGGTTTTCCAGGCAAGAGTACTGGAGTGGGCAGATAGACACTTATCAAAAATGTGATAGTTACTTTAGAGAGAGTATAAGGCTTGGAAAATTTCAAGGGGAATTTCTGATTCTGAGTGTCAGTATTCCTAACAGACCTTCCCAGTAAGTGCCTGAGTACTGTCTTCTATGATGTATGGGAACATTCTCTCATAATGTAAAATCTGCACAGAAACCAAAATTTTGTGATCCCATGGACTGTAGCCCACCTACTGTAGCTCCTCTGTCCATGGGATTCTCCAGGCAAGAATACTCCAGTGGGTTGCCATTCCCTTCTCCAGGGGATCTTCCTGACCCAGGGGTTGAACCTCAGTCTCCAGTACTGCAGGCAGATTCTTTACCACCTGAGCCATGAGGGAAGCACAAAAAAGAGCAAATAACATAAATATAGGTCTGAAATCATTTTAGCTGTTATGTCTTTAACAGTGTATAGCTTCTTGAACTATGGATGGGTAAGATAACCAGAGAATAACAAAGAGTTGTACTTCCTATACTAAGAGCATGAAGCAGTGCATAAGGTTTGTCATTTGCTAGGTAGAAAAGAGACTTATGAATGCACAAAGATAATGAGAAATGTGGACAATTCTACATGCCTAACATAAGTGGTTATGGCTGTGAAGTTAAGCCTATAAGTAAAGATTAGAGCCAAGAATTTAGAAGGCTAGCAGATGAAGGTAAAAAGTATTTCTCAGAAGCCAAATCTGACTGTGGAAGAAAAGGGAATAGAAAAATGGATAAACAAATCTGCAACATCTCTGAAATACCATGAACTAAAGTTGATGAATGGTCTAGGTGCCGAAGTTCAAATTTGGAGGGGCTTGTTGGCAGAGTTAGCACTATAAAAGATGGTGTTGGCTTGAGAAAGTGTGAGAGGAAGGAGAAACAGTGACTATTTACTTCAGGATACAAAGAATAGAGAAAAAGAATTAAAAGTATCTGAGAAGTACATGCTAAGGTGCTTCAGTCATATCTGACTCTTTGTGACCCTATGGACTGCAGTCCTCCAGGCTCTGGATTCTCCAGGCAAGAATACTGAAGTGGATTGCCATTTCCTTCTCCAGGGGATCTTCCCAACCAGGGGATAAAACCTGTGTTTCTTATGTCTCCTGCATTAGCATGAGGGTAATACTAGCGGCCCCTGGGAAGCCCAAATCTTGTAAGAACTAGAGGTAAATAATTACTTCATGGAAGCTTATCATGCTTAGGAAAGTTGCTGAGAACCAATAAATACAGTATAATCCACTGTACAATGGTATTCATAGCCACCAGCAACAAAAACAAATTCTGAGAATATAGTCTAGTTTTACTTGGGTGGCTTTAAAAGTCTTTCTAAATATGTCAGAAAAAAACCTGTGAAAGCAAAGTTTCCTGGCCTAATAATTGAAAAACGTGTTTTGTGGAATGATGAAAATAGCCCACCGTGCTTGCTTTATTCAGTGTGAAATAAAGAGGAGGAAGAGGTTGAAGTGGGAGGGAAGAAACGTACATGAATGTACTGAGTGCCCCACTGTGTGTCAGGCATTGTGCTAGGCATTGTCACAGATAACAACTCATTGAATCTTCACATTAACAATATAACAAAAGCATTATCATCTACATTTTACACAAACAGAAACCAGCTCACAGAGGTAAAGAGACTTGCCTAATATTAACAGATCAAAAGCCAGGTCTCAAACCCAGGTGTTTATGTGAAGAAGTTCACAGAATGACTGAAAGTGGAAACAAAAATGTGAATGGAAAAAATTTCTTGGTGGACAATGCAGTGCAGCAGAGAGTCCTGGACACAAAAATCCATGGTTATATAAAGTGACTTAAAAACCACACAAAGGAGATGAGATGAGGAGAAATTGGCAGTGCATCCCAGGCCACTTCCCGACACCTGAGCCATCATCATGAACTGGTCATAAATGGAAAATATTAAAGACAAACTGTTATGGGAATAACAACAGTCAACAGCTATGTCACTCAGCAATTCACTTACTTTTTCCCTCCCAGTTCTTATAGCAACAATAAATCCAGCACGAGGCACTGGCAAGCAAAGGGGGAAACAACCCAAAGTGGAAGCTGGATAAATTCCCAAAGAAGAAAACACACATACACATTGCAATAGTTTCAAGGAGTCAGGTCAGAAAAAGTCAAAGTAAGAAGTAAAACACAGCTTGTAAAGACATAAAGGAACAGAGAATAAACAGTCATTGAGGCGAAAACTTGTTTCCTTGGAGTGGCTGGCTGCAGAGGCAAGTCAAAACGCACATACGTGTCTGGAAGCCAGAGCTTTGCCAGGGGGTCTGGGTGTTTTAGGAAGATGCTTGCCCTAATACTCTGACAAATACAGTGATTAAATAATACCGACCCCCGATTACTTGTGCAAAGGAAACAGCAGTAATGCATAAAGGAGTACAACCTGGCATCTGGCAAAGAGAGATCGGACATGGTGTTACTGACCCAGGAACTTGGAAATTTTTCAACTAACCTTATTTTCAGATAAGAAAACTAAAACTCACAAAGGTTCAGTTATGCCATGCTCCCCTTTAAAGGATTGTTCTGGGTGGCAGAAATCTGCGTGTAATAGGAAGGAGGGCTGCTGCTGTCAAGACCATGGATGAACACTGAAATCTGAAACATCCGAATCCAAATTCTCCCAGAGAAAGCCCCTAAGACCATCAGCCTGAATAGAGAAGCATTATTTCTGAAGGTTGCATGAAAATGACAAAGAAAATAAGCATGATGCTTCAACTCTTTGAATTTATCTAAGTGGGAAAAGAATAAGAAAATTCAAGAATAGCACAAAAGGTTTTAAATGTAGCTTATCTAGTGCTCAGTGTAAAAGTAGAGATAAACAAGTCGTTTTGAATGTGTGTTAATACCATCTTGACTGTACTGCAGATAATTATACTTTATGATGTATTTGAATGCTCCATTTTTCTTAACTTGTTCCATTGTGATATTTTGAGATCTGAACGAAAGTAGTGGGACACTGGTAAATAAAAGCAAAGAAAGATAACTTGAGACTGCAAAACAAAGTTCATACAACTCTGATTTCTTATCGCTGGGGGCAAAAAAAAATGTTCTGATAAAAAACCGTCATGCCAGCTTGGGTCAGGTATGGTCAGGCTAAGCTGAACTCTGAATTTCTCCAAGCAGAGGGGAAAGTGTTAGCTCAGAAGGAATGAGCTTGTATTAAACTGCATGCCACATGCTTCTTCTGACAAAGACTGCACATTATAAAACAAGTATAAAAACTCCTGTGGATTATCAGTTATTCTGCAAAACATTATACTGAAATTCTAATTTCTTGTTATCAATTTTGTTGTTACATTAAAGTGAATGTTGCTATGTGACCTGGCATTCTGGATGCTTCTACCTTGTGACAGACTGACCACAAAGACTAAGGTAGCCCAGCAGGCAGGATCCTCTGAATTCAAAGGAATGACCAGTGATTTCTGAATTAAACTACAAATGGGTCAGAATCATGCTGTGTCTGACACAACAATAACTGAAGGCCAGAAATCTTTCAAATGGAAGAACTGCCAAAGCAATGAAATTTCAGACCTTCTGTCTTGGAGCCAAGGGTCATTTCCTGACAAAAAAAGCTACAGGATCCAAACTGGTAAATGATGCATGGGTATATTTGTTCCTGGTCTTCAGAATTACACTAGGCAATATAAAAATCCTTATTGCAAAATTCAGACTTAAATTGAAGAAAGTAGGGGAAACCACTAGACCATTCAGGTATGACCTAAATAAAACCCCTTACAATTATAAGTGGAGTGACAAATAGATTCAAGGAATTAGATTTGATAGACAGAGTGCCTGAAGAACTATGGACGGAGGTTCCTGGCACTGTATAAGAGGCAGTGATTAAGACCATCCACAAGAAAAAGAAATGCAAAAAGTCAAAATGGTTGTCTGAGGAAGTCTTACAAATAGCTGAAAAAAGAAGAGAAGCTAAAAGCAAAGGAGAAAAGGAAAGATATAAGCATCTGAATTCAGAGTTCCAAAGAATAGCAAGGAGAGATAAGACAGACTTCTTCAGTGATCAATGCAAAGAAATAGAGGGAAACAATATAATGGGAAGGACTAGAGATCTCTTCAAGAAAATTAGAGATACCAAGGGAACATTTCATGCAAAGATGGGCACAATAAAGGACAGAAATGGCTTGAACCTAACAGAAGCAGAAGATATTAAGAAAAAGTGGCGAGAATACACAGAAGGACTATACAAAAAAGATATTCATGACCCAGATAACCACGATGGTGTGATAACTCACCTAGAGCCAGGCATCCTGAAATCCAAAGTCAAGTGGGCCTTAGGAAGCATCATTATGAACAAAGCTAGTGCAGGTGATGGGATTCCAGTTTAGCTATTTCAAATTCTAAAACATAATGTTATTAAAGTACTGCACTCAATATGCCAGCAAATTTGGAAAACTCAGCAGTGGCCACAGGACTGGAATAGGTCAATTTTCATTGCAATCCCAAAGAAAGGCAATGCCAAAGAATGTTCAGACTATCTCACAATTGCACTCATCTCACATGCTAGCAAAGTAATGCTCAAAATTCTCCAAGCCAGGCTTCAACAGTAAATGAACCAAGAACTTTCAGAAATTCACACTGGATTTAGAAAAGGTAATGGAACAAGAGATCAACTTGCTAACATCCATAGAAAAACCAAGAGAGTTCCAGAAAAATATCTACTGCTTTACTGACTACACCAAAGCCTTTGACTGTGTGGATCACAAGAAACTGTGGAAAATTCTTCAGAATATGGGTATATCAGAGCACCTTTCCTACCTCCTGAGAAATCTGTATGCAGGTCAAGAAACAATAGTTCAGACCGAACATGGAACAATGTATTGGTTCCAGATTAGGAAAGGAGTATGTCAAGGCTGTATATTGTCACCCCGCTTATTTAACTTATATTCAAAGTACATCATGGGAAATTCCAGGCTGGATGAAGCACAAGCTGGAATCAAGATTGCTGGGAGAAATACCAATAATCTCAGATATGCAGATGACACCACTCTTATGGCAGGAAACAAAGAGGAACTAAAGAGCCTCTTGCTGAGGCTGAAAGAAGAGAGTGAAAAGCTGGCTTAAAACTCAACATTCAAAAAACTAAGATCATGGCATCCGGTCCTATCACTTCATGTCAAATAGATGGGAAAAAAATGGAAACAGTGACACTTTATTTTTTGGGGCTCCAAAATCACTTCAGAGGATGACTACATCCATGAAATTAAGACACTTTCTCCTTGGAAGAAATGCTATGATCAACCTAGGCAGCATATTAAAAAGCAGAGACATTACTTTGATGACAAAGGTCTGTCTAGTCAAAGCTATGGTTTTTCCAGTAGTCATGTATGGATGTGAGAGTTGGACTGTGAAGAAAGCTGAGCACTGAAGAATTGATGCTTTTGAGCTGTGGTGTTGGAGAAGACTCTTGAGAGTCCCTTGCACTGCAAGGAGATCCAACCAGTCCATCCTAAAGAAAATCAGTCCTGAGCAGTCATTGGAAGGACTGATGCTGAAGCTGAAGTTCCAATACTTTGATGCAAAGAAATGACCCATTGGAAAAACCCTGATGCTGGGAAATATTGAAGGCAGGAGGAGAAGTGGTCACCAGAGAATGAGATGGTTGGATGGCATCACTGACTCGATGGACATGAGTTTGAGTAAGCTCTGGGAGTTGGTGATTAACAGGGAGGCCTGGCGTGCTGCAGTTCTTGGGGTTGCACAGAGTTGGACACGACTGAGTGACTGAACTGAACTGAAAGGCTAATAATTTATAACATCTATTGAATTCTTAATATCTACTAGGCACTGTGTTAATTATGCCTCACATACACCCTCTGTTGTTAAGTATTAGTATTATTCAAATCTTACAAATGTGAAAACTGAGGGCTCAGAGCAGTGAAATCACTAGTCCATGGTCTCACAGCTATTAATAAGTAGAGGAACAGGGCTATCAACCTACGATATCACCAAATCCTTATACTCTCTAGGGTTGCTGTAAGGGAGAAGTCCTGGTGGAGAAAGAGAATCATGCTCATGGGATCAAAGTCCTTATGAGGAGATGGAACAAGAGTCCATGTTTAAAAAGACCCCCTATAATAGCTGGGTTAATGTGGCCAGTAAATAACATAACATTCAATCAAAAATGACTGAAACAGTGAAAATTTATTTTCTCACCTCTGAGTCCTGAGGCTGGCATTTCCAGGACTTGTTCATTGAGCAGCACTACCTCAAGAAGTGAGGCTGTCCTCTGTACCAGGTTGTATTCACCTGTTGGTTTATCCCCTTAGAGCGGCAGATGGCTAAACAGTTCAAGGCATCACATCTTCCTATTAATCTCTCCACAGACAAAAAGTGAACTTTCTCAAGTGTCTCCTTTTTACCAAGAAGAAAAATCTTTCATGGGACCCCTCCCCTGCAGCCCACATCTTCTACCTCATTGACCAGTATTGGTTGCATGCTTTGCCCTAAACAGATTCCTGCTGAAGGAGAATGGGATTCTTCCCTTCAGAAGGAAAAAGGCCCATCTTGTCACCCCAGAGCCAGAAACAGGATAAGGTATGTGAGGTGTCTAGAGTACAAAATTTAAGGAGGCAATCACTCTAAGGGTCATACACCTGCAACACCCTTTGAGTCCCTCCTTAAACTGTGTATACATTTTATGATCTTGAAAGAAGGGCTTTCTTGTGTTTTTGTGCCCTAGTTGCTTCAAATACTTCCTCTAATGTCCACTCTGCTCAATATGCTGCCTTCTCCCAATGTTTGAACAAAGTCATTTTATAATAAAAGAACAGGAAGAGAGCTGTTGAGATGATAATCAATGTTTCAATATCAGCTACACTTGACTTTTGTCATGCCTTAGCCATTAAGCACAAATATAAAGCCCTAGTTTAACTTCTGACTTTGGGCAATTAATATCTCTGGGGCTTTTTACTGGAAGATCTTCAAGGTTCCTCTCAGCTTTTGAAGTTCAGGGAATCTTGTTAGATACTTTTAAATCAAATAACATTTATGGCTTTATCTGCTGTTAAAGAAGCCAAACAATAAGGAGACTGACATGATTTGATTCCAGAGGAGGAAAAGTCATATATCTGGCTCCAATTCTTCCCCATCAACCTCCCTCTCCATTACCACCTCTTCCAACTCACCCACCACCTACTCACACATTCACAATAAATTGTATAGCTGTTAGTGGTATATTTGCCACATGAAAAACTGTGCTTGCCACTTCCAGGACTGAAACGCTTATTTCCTCAGCCGGTGTTGGTGACTGATTTTTCTCAGCTGAATCAATTTCTAGAAATTTCCCATAGCTGGAGAGAAACACTGCTCCCCAAAATCACATCTCCTTTCCTTGGACGGCTTGTGTCCAATGACTGGTCACAGTGTGTGTGTGTGTGGGGGGGGGGCGGGTTCCATGGGTGGGAGGTGTGGAAGGTAGTTGTGGGAGAAGTAATAATGGTCCAAGCCCTTACTCCAATTTGGGACAACCTTGCAAGGATATTTCAGCACCAGAATTCTCTGAAGTATTGGGTTGAGGCTTTTGTTTAGAGGCCTTGATTGCACCCAGTATAACTTCTTAATCTTCCTTCCTTCACAGCCCCAGAGGTGATGATCCTGAGAGCACTCACCAATAAACTTCTGGCATGCAATTCCCTACCTCAGAGTTTGCTTTCCAGGGAACCCAAGTCATGACAGCAACTACAGACCTTCTTCTGGAATCTGGGAGCATTTCTTTTTTTTCTTCTGCTTCCTTTATTTTACTTTTGGTCACACATGCTTATATAGCTATTATCTTTAAGTAAAATGGTGTGTGTGTAAAATCACTTCAGTCGTGTCTGACTCTGTGACCCTATGGACTATAGCCCACCCACGGGGCTCCTCTGTCCATGAGATTCTCCAGGCAAGAATACTGTAGTGGGTTGCCATGCCCTCCTCCAGGGGATCTTCCCAACCCAGGGAATCGAACCTGCATCTGTTATGACTCCTGCATTGGCAAGCGGGTTCTTTACCACCAGTGCCACCTGGGAAGACCTTAAGTAAAATAGCACATAGTAAACACACATAGTTGAACACATTTCTTTGTGCTAAGGAAATAATGCTGATGGTTTATTCACTAAGTCATGTTCAACTCTTTGTGACCTCATGGATGATAGCCCACCAGGCTCCTCTGTTCAAAGGATTCTTCAGGCAAGAATACCGAAATGGGTTGCCATTTCCTTTTCCAGGGGATCTTACCAACCCAGGGATCAAACCTGGGTTTCCTACATTGCAGGCGGATTCTTTACTGACTGAGCCACTAGGGAAGTCCCAAGGAAATAATAATAATGTTCCCTAAATTATTTTAGCAGGATTAACTAGCTCCAAAGAGTAATGCCTGGAATCAGACACGAGACACAGATCTGGAGTGTTTTTTCTCCTTGGCTATACAGTGAATTACTCATTTGCAACTGAATGCCCTAAATTGGAGTCCTGGTCCTGAGAACTTGTATTCTATGGAAGAATGTTCTCCTTATTGGGCTGTTTATAGATACTGGGGGAAAAATCCTGCTATTGAAAACATTTATTTTTCATAATGCATTTTCTCTGTAAGTTTCTGTTCTCAAAATTAAGTAGCATTTCATATGTCTCTTTGACCTGAGTGTTTGTTAATATATATTTGTATTAATTTCAAAATCATATACTTCACTGGGCTTGAAATATGTCCTTAGGGAGAGTCTAACAGCAAGTGAGCAAGCCTCTGCCACAAGGGTCCTATGTCTGCATTTCTAATCAGAGGAGCTCATGCTAACTGCTGAATACCTTACACTGGAATAAAGCAAGAATGATATTTCCATTGCCTTTATACTGTTTGACTAAAGTGACAAGACTACAGTAGAATCATTAAAATTTCAGTTGTTATTCTGGTCAATCATAAACAATCTATTTGGTTTGTTGTGATGATAGAAAATAACATACTGTTCAAACAGTGTGATTCATCAACCAGTTTCTTGTTATTTTAGTTATGAAATGAGATCAAGACGTCACTATTTTACTCTACTGAAAACAACTAATTGAGAAATTTATTTTCTATAGATATATATTTTCAACATTACACTTATAGGTTGGATCTAGATAACTTTCACCAAATTAGAGCATTATGATTTTTCTCACTTTGGCCTTTTCAAGCACTTTTGTGCTTACAACTGCCAGGTGTTCTTTTTAAAGCCTAACTTCATCTAATTAAGAAATTGGTACCAAAAGTAGGATGAAACTGTAAAAATAACAAAAGCATGTTGAGGTTATATAGTTGGTGTTTATAACAGAAACACATGAAAAACAAAATGTTAGTAGCATGTGTGAGGGTCTATTGATTCTTTTCGGCAAGATATTATGTAAGAAAGATGACCTAAAAAAGAGTGGTTGGTTTCTGACAAGAAATCTAATGATCAAGGAAGGTTCAAAAAACTGGGGGCTTGTCAAGTTGGAAAAGCCATTTACTTGCATAAAGAAAATGATAGGAGACAGTATAAAACAGGCTTAAAGACTTAAATGCCCAGTAAAACTTGAGAAGTAAAACTTCTCAAAGTGACTTCAGATAGAGACCAAATTAAGGGGGTGTCATTTCCATGTGCTGTTCTAACTATTTTAACCATAAATTGAAAGAGGTCTGGGGGTAAAAGAAGCAAATAAACAAGGAATATTTGAAAGTTATATCCAGAAAAATCTTTAATTATAGTTATTGACATCTAGAAATAACTAAACAAAAACAAATTACTACATTTGGAGGTAATTGTACCGTTAAAGGGAGAAGGCAATGGCACCCCACTCCAGTACTTTTGCCTGGAAAATCCCATGGATGGAGGAGCCTGGTGGGCTGCAGTCCATGGGGCCGCTAAGAGTTGGACACAACTGAGCGACTTCATTTTTACCCTTCACTTTCATGCATTGAAGAAGGAAATGGCAACCCACTCCAGTGTTCTTGCCTGGAGAATCCCAGGGACAGTGGAACCTGGTGGGCTGCCATCTATGGGGTCACACAGAGTTGGACATGACTGAAGCGATGCAGCAGCAACAGCTGCAGCAGTATTGTTAAAGAAACCATAAGCCTAGATGGAAGTACCTCAGATCATTTCAGACAAAGGAACCTGGGTCCTTTAACCTTCCATGATTGGGTGGATGAGTTCAAAGCTCTGCAGACCCTAAGGAGAGCTTTCTCCCTGGAACACATTTCAGATGTGGCCAAGGAGAATAATGAACAAGGAATGGGTCCCCTGGATGGTAGACCCATTAACCATCTCTCAGAGTGAAGAATCAAGTCTAAATGAAGTAATGTTCCCAGTCCAAGTGTAAGGAACCTCCACGGAAAGGAATGTTCCCAGGGGGATTTCAAAATTACCACAGCCTAATGACTGCTCTGTGTCTCATATTATTCCCCTTTCTAAATGGGAATTGTGCTAACTTTTGCTGTGGTTAAAATGTCTTCATATATTAGTAGTTTATAACAACAAACATTCACTTCTCATTCACAGATTTGTGGGTCAGCTGTGACTCAGTGGGGTTCAGCTCCAGCTATGGGCTTTATTTTGGGCTGTGTAATATGTCTAACTCTAGGATGCAGGGTGAGGGAACAGCATTTACCAGGGTTGCAATCCCACTGCAGTTCAGGAACAGAGCACTGAGGTGAAAGCTAAGCCACACAAGCACATCTAAAGCCTCTAGTCCAACACGGCACAAGCTGGATTTGGTTACTCCAGTAACCAGAGCAAGGCATGTGGCTATAAACACAATCAGTTTATATGAACAGGGGAAAGACACCCTGTCCACAGTGTTAAGGATAGAAAAAGGGAAATTTGTGAATACCGATTATCATCTTGGGCATCCCAGAGGGCTCAGTGATAAAGAATCCACCTGCCAATTCAGGAGATGCTGGTTTGATCCCTGGGTCAGGAAGATCCCTGGAGAAGGAAATAGCAACCCGCTCCAGTATTCTTCGAAGAAGGAAATGGCAACCCACTCCAGTATTCTTGCCTAGAGAATCCTGTGGACAGAGGAGCCTGGTGGGCTGCCTTCTATGGGGTCGCACAGAGTTGGACATGACTGAAGCGACTTAGCAGCAGCAGCAGCAGCCAGTATTCTTTTGTGGGAAATCCCATGGACAAAAGAGCCTGCTGAGCTAGAGTCCATGAGGTCATAGAAGAGTCGGACATGACTTAGCAACTAAACAACAACCACAGTTATGGTCTACCACCAAAATGTTTCGCAATTATTTATATACTGGATATGGGTGAATACAGGCAGGTAATCTATCTTTTAACCTGTAAGTTACTACATACAGACGATGAGGAATACTGTATATTATTCTGAGAGTTTGGACTTTGAGCTAAGGACAGCAAATAAATAGAATTTAGGGCTGTATTTCTTAGGAAGTGGGGGAATGTCTTCTAAGAGTAGAAAGGTAAATGAACCAGTTTGAAGACTAAAGGAAAAACTCGCAAACACAACGTTAAGTGTCAGACTGAATATGATTTACCCAACCGTTCCACCATTCCTGTTGAAGCTGCACACGTGAGAACTAAATATAATCAGAAATTGTTTCCTAACTGTAACCCTATGACTCCCATCTGATCAAACTCTAATCTCCTGACAAGTCCTCAATTCAAAAATTAAATTCTAGGAGTGTCTTAAATATACT
The DNA here is from genome assembly GCF_014754425.2 of Oryx dammah. Lineage (NCBI taxonomy): Eukaryota > Metazoa > Chordata > Mammalia > Artiodactyla > Bovidae > Oryx > Oryx dammah. Next base: position 49,559,225 of record NW_024070207.1, read on the forward strand.
CTAGAAAAAGTCTCAAGATATATGTACTGCTTTACTCTTATTACTCAGTTACTCATTGGTTTTCATATGTTCACTGGCCATTTATATGTTAGAAAAAAAGAAAGTGAAGTGGCTCAGTGGAGTCCAACTCTTTGCAACCCCATGGACTGTAGCCTGCCAGGCTCCTCTGCTCATGGGATTTCCCAGGCCAGAATACTGGAATGGATTGCCATTTCCTTCTCTTATCTGAGCCACCTGGGAAGCCCTCATAGCTCAGTTGGTAAAGAATCTGCCTGCAATGCAGGACACCTGGGTTTGATCCCTGGGTTGAGAAGATCCCTTGGAGAAGGGAAAGGCTACCCACTCCAGTATTCTGGCTTGGATAATTCCATGGACTGTACAGTTCATGGGGTTGTAAAGAGTCAGACATGACTGAGCAATTTTCACTTTCACTTATACTTTAATCTTCTCCCAATTACTTATGTATAGCTATCAGGATAGGCTTGGTTATGCTACACAAACACCTTCCAAATCCAAGTAGCCTACAAGAAGGTTGGTTTTTCATTCACACTCCATGTTCACCATAGGTCAGACCCTCTTATTTCACTCCAGGACCAAAACTGATGGAGTTGCCACTATAACTATAACAGCCATAACAGTGATAGCTGCCATAGGCAATGGAATACAGAAGTTGATGAAGAATTTACTGACTCATAATTCTTCTCTCTAGAAGGGATATATATTAATTTTGCTCACATTTAATTGACCAAAGCAGGCCACGTGATCATGGAGAGTTAAAAAAGGCTGAGAAGTTTGATCCTCCAGAAAGAAGGGGAATTTCACATTAGGAAGCAGAAATAAAGACCTGATGCAGTCTAACATTCTGGTAGACAAATACTGGTCCTTCCCCCATCTCACTTTACCCTTTCTCTAAAGAAGATAACCTTAACCACTATCTAACCACTGCTTCAAGCTCAAAATCAAGAATCTCAAAGCATAGACTATTTTCTATATCAGAGACTCATACCTCTAATATACAATGGTGAAATAGGCATAGAATGACTGCATTGAACTCTCCCATTGAGAAAGATGAAGAATAGGAGCCACCGAGTAGCCACTGACCCACAGCAATAATGAAATCTCAGCATACAGATGCTTAGAGGGGCCCCTGCCCTAGGCTTAGAAAAGTATCCTGGAAATAGGCTCTGGTTGCTCTTCTTTCAAGCAGTTTTGCTCTCTATTGTTTGCCTGTGGCTCCTGACTCCACCATCCAGGAGGTTCTTTTTCATCTGTGCTTCTAGACCATATATGAAGTTGGTATCAAGATATTGCCTTCCTTGGAAATTCAACAGCTTTTCTGAACTGCTTTTCCTCCCAAAGAGGCTGAAGTTTCAAGTATCATTTTAAGCCTCAGTCACAAACTACATAGTCCAGACTTATTGTCTCTCTGATAGCACAATTTTCTTTTTCCAAAAACTAGAGTCGGTTTCTTATCAACTTCATTCTAGTCAGTTCTGTGTGTCAGTAACCACATTTATACTTCTTTTCTTGATATCTAGATTTCTCCCTTCTCCTTAGGTTTGAGTACCTTAGGTCCATCAGTCTTCCACGGGCAAGTCATACCCTTAGACTCCTTTTTCCTGAGCCATTTTACTCAAATGAAGAGCATCACACATTTAGCTGAACCTTCAAACTCCAAGAAGTTTTTAATAATGGGTGTGAGGATTATACCTTTAATTTGATACTGCACTGAGAAAATAGGTTAAAAATATTTAAAGATTTTAACAATAAGTATGGGGGAGACTGGACTTCCCAGGTGGCGCTAGTAATAAAGAACCATCTCACCCTGCCACACACCACCCCCGCCCACTGCCAATGCAGGAGACATAAGAGATGCAGGTTCCTGGATCCCTGGAGGAGAAGATCCCCTGGATTAGGGCATGGCAACCCACTCCAGTATTCTTGCCTGGAGAATCCCATGGACAGAGGAGTCTGGCAGGCTACAGTCCATGGAGTCTCAAAGAGTTGGACATGACTGAAGTGACTGAGTGCACACACACATGGAGGAGGCCATGTATTTTGATTTTCCCTTGTTGTAATTCTTGAAATTAAATCTGCTTATTTCTCAAAAGTTTTATTTCACACTGTTTTTAACTTTAAACTCAGTTTCAATCCCTAAAATCACACCAATTTCTAGACTCTCAATTCTCTTTCATTTATGTTTACAAACCAGTTACTTACATAAGCTCATCTCTTTTGTAATAACTCAAAATATGCAGACAAAAGTTACCAGCACATGAAACATTCTCTTTTTCAACCTCTTCTCCTAAAACTACAAGCTCTTTATGTACATGATCTGCCTTTCAGGCTATTGTAGATCAAATTTTACTAAAACTTTTTCTACTACCTCATGTATCTCACAATCTCCTAGCTTCTGACAATTTATTCACTGCCTAAAGCACAACCTTTAAATCAATGCCATATATTTTTTATAGATTTTTGTCTCAATATCACCTGTATTCTGATACTGATTTCTGTATGGGTCAGGAGACATGAGCTTTAAGCCATGGTGTCAAACAACCCCCAAATCTCAGAGGTTTTAAACAAAGATTTATTTCTCACTCACATAATATTTCAATATTGGATTGGTTGAGAGCAGTCACTATCCAGAATATCTCTGGCTGCCTCAGCAGTTCAAATACCAAGTCTTAAACTTGTGCCTGTGACACATGTCATTGACTCAAGCAAATCATTTGGCCATGCTCAAGTTTGCCAAAATAGTAAAGCATTAATTATCCTACAGGGAAGGAAAATAGATCATTGTGAACAGTCAACTACAATATCATTTATCTACTTTTCTCTCTTGTGTCATCATTTTCTTACCAATTTATTGGGGCAATGTGCAGATTAACAGTAATTAACCCTGTGCCTCATTTTATCCAACCTTGTCAGTTGTCTTTTAACTTTGCTTATGATAAATAATGATAAATTTTGTCATGCAGAAATTTTAATTCTTTTTTTTTTTTTTTTTTTGCTATACCCTGCACTCCAGTACTCTTGCCTGGAAAATCCCATGGACGGAGGAGCCTGGTGGGCTGCAGTTCATGGGGTCGCTAAGAGTCAGACACGACTGAGCGACTTCACTTTCACTTTTCACTTTCATACACTAGAGAAGGAACTGGCAACCCACTCCAGTGTTCTTGCCTGGAGAATCCCAGGGATGGGGGAGCCTAGTGGGCTGCCGTCTATGGGGTCGCACAGAGTCGGACATAACTGAAGCAACTTAGCAGCAGCAGCACCAGTATGTGAGGTCCTAGTTTTTCAATCAGGGATTAAACCCGCACCCTCTACATTAGACTGCCAGGAAAGTCCCCAGAATTTTTAATTTTAATGTAAGATATATGTGAGATTACTTCTTCCTTCCTCCCTTCCTTCTTGCCTTTATGGCTTCTGGGTTTCAGGTATTTCTTAGGAAGGTCTTATCAATCTCAAATATTATACAGGTGGTCTGTTATAGATTCTTCTCTAATATTTTAATTTTTTTAATGTTTGGATCTTCAATCAACTGAATTTTTGTTGTTGTTTCTGTATATGGTATGAGGTAAAACCATAACCTTCTTCACCCCCTCCCAATAAGGTAATCAATAAACCACTTTATCAGTACTATTTATTGGGGAAAATATCTCTCAGGCCAGCCTGACAGGTAGTTAGATACATGGCACAAAGACAGGTGTCCAGCTGGCCCAGAGCCTGTACTATTTGTAGTATCATCCAAACATTCCCTCCTCATCTTTATAGCTATCATTTTGAGCTAGAATCGAGAAGAACTATCTACACTTTCATGGAAGCCCCTTTCTGTGGCTGCTGTGAGTTTTCCCCTGCTCTACTCCTTTAGTCAATATGATGTCTTCCTTTTTTTCCATCTTGTATAAGTTACTCAAAATACATGATTTCTTTAAGCAGTCTTTCTTATTTTTCAATGCTACTGTAGATTTATTCTTTAAATACACTTGTTTGATATTTCAACAGGAGTTTGGAGAGAGGAGAGTTTAAAATGTATATATGCAGTATGCTATTACTGATCAATTTCTTTCAAGACACTTTACCAGTATCTTTGAACCCTGGATATGAATACTCCCTGGATTCTTTTCCCCACTGATTTCTTAGGCCTATCCCTTCAGTTCACCAAACAGTCCTACATATGATTAAATGCCATAAATGGGCAATCCAAGGCTATGACTCATATGATCCCACTACTTTATCAAAAGTACAATTTCAATCTAGCTTCACAATTAAACTAGGCATTGTACCAGGTGAGTTTGAGTGTAATAGTAAAAGGATAAAGCTTAGCTTGAGTTTCTTCCAAAAGCAGAAGTAGACAGAAGAATTAGCATGCAAGTACTAATCCCAAAGAATTGGAGAGGGGAACTGGAAAAAGTGAACCAGGAAAAGGTGAAGAAACAGACCAAGACCTTGTTAATATGCTACTCACTGCTGTGTCAACCATGGCTCAGTCCTGTGGGGGATCCTTCGAGAAACCACTTAGAATCATTCTCAGAACTGTCCTCCTGAGGAACAACAGAGGGGACTGTATCCACAGCAGACTTTCTATCACTGGTCAAAGGCTACACCTAGATGGTAATAACTCATTTATACTTGTTGCCAGACTTAGAAACTAAAAATTTTAAAAGTCAGTTAATTTTGAATTTCAGATAAAGCATAAATTTATTCAGTAAATTTGTGCCATACAAGTTTGTGCCATACAATATTTAAGACACACTTATACTGAAAAAAAAATTTCTTATCTGAATTACATATTTAATTGCATGTCCTGTATTTTATCAATAACCCTATTTGTGGGGCTTCCCACGTGGTTCCCTGCTTATATTGTAACCATGCTACTTAACTTATAGGCAGAACATATCATGCAAAATGCTGGGCTGGATGAAGCACAAGCTGGAATCAAGATTGCCAAGATACATATTAATAATTTCAGACATGCAGATGACACCACTCTTATGGCAGAAAGCAAATAGGAACTAAAGAACTTCTTAATGAAGGTAAAAGAGGAGAGTGAAAAAGCTGGATTAAAACTCAACATTCAAAAAACTAAGATCACAGCATCCAGTCTGATCACTTCATGACAAATAGATGGGGAAACAATGGAAACAATGACAGACTTCATTTTGTTGGGCTCCAATATCCCTGCAGATGGTGACTGCAGCTATGAAATTAAAAGATGCTTGCTCCTTGGAAGAAAAGCTATGACCAACCTAGACAGCATATTAAAAAGCAGAGACATTACTTTGTTGACAAAGGTCTGTCTAGTCAAAGCTATGGTCTTTCAAGTAGTCATGTATGGATGTGAGAGTTGGACCATAAAGAAGGCCGAGTGCCAAAGAATTGAAGAATTTGATCTGTGATATTAGAGAAGACTCTTGAGAGTCCCTTGGAATGCAAGGAGATAAAACCAGTCAATCCTAAAGGAAATCAGTCCTGAATAGTCATTGGAAGGACTGATGCTATCTTGCTACTGAAGTATCTGAAGCAATACTTTGGCTATCTGATCTGAAGAATGATTCATTGGAATAGACCTTGATGCTGGGAAAGATTGAATGCAGGAGAAGGGACAACAGAGGATGAAATGGTAGGATGGCATCACTGACTCAATGGACACGAGTTTGAGCAAGCTCCAGGAGTTGGTGATGGACAGGGAAGTCTGGCGTACTGCAGTCCATGGGGTCACAAAGAATCAGACACGAAAGACCGACTGAACTGAACTGAAAGGACAAAGTGTAATTAGCACCACTGAGCCAAAAGAATCTGGAAGGGACGATTTCATATTTAGAATTCAGACTATATTGTCAGTTTTTTTTCTAAACGTTAGTTTTATCTGGTCTTTAGAAGTTTCCAGTTGCTATTATATTTCTTCCATACTTTAGCTTGAAGAATTTAGTAAGATGGTAAGAGACCTTTTCTGGAGCACTGAACAGGTTTTTCTGACAGCGATTTTCACTATCTTTCTCTGCTTTTTTTATGCAACTGAAACCCTAAAGGGGACATTTGCCAAACATTGTAAGTCAAAAATGCAGATGTAATTCCCATGACTGCACTGACATGAGGATAATTTGGAAGAGTACATCCCTCAGGATAAATGTGAAATTAAACTCTCCACCATGATGATAGCATAATCCTTTCATTAAAGAGCAAACAAGATGGAGTCATTAAGGAAAAAAATGAAAAACATGGGGTAAAGCAAAGCATTTTTGAGAGAGTGAAACAACAATAGTTTACAGATTTTGCTTTTCTGGAAATCTTCCATGTTATACAGAAAGATATTTTCAGAAGGAGACTTTATCTAGAGGTGCTAACATAGCAATGCCAGAGAATACAAAAGCAGGAAGTCTTTGGCTCAGAGGCCAAAGTCTAGCACTGACTGGTAAATGAGGACCTGCTGGAAAGTCAGTATTGCAAATCCCCAGATGCTCAGCCCTATTTTGTTGAGCACAGGAATTTTCTCAACTTCTGTTGAAAAGGAAGTGGAAGAAATTCACAATCCCTTTTGTGAGAAATCATGGCAGGAAAATGGAGTACTCTCCAGGGACCAGAGAGGGGAAACAGCTGCTGCCAGGAGAGGTCACAGTTGCTTTTCTCTTTCACACCAAAGCCACTGTCCCTTCCATGAAAAATGTGTCTGTGATGTTGACATATGGCTAATAAAGTATATCATTATTAATTCAAAAAATAAAATACAACTCATGCTTCATAGACAGGATTTGTGCAAAATAAATAGTAACACTATGAAAGACATGGACGATTGGAAAATAATTTATTCATAAGGCATCTCTGCATGCTTTTCATTTACCCTTTTACTAAAAGTAATTTTTGTTGTGTGTACTTTACACTAAAGTTTCTACTAGAATAAAAGACCCTTATGTTTATTAGTTGTTACACATTCTAGAAGTTTTTTTAAAAGGCTTTCCTTATGTTTTGTGTCCCCAAAGTAGGTTTATTCTGTTCTTAATCATTTCATAGTGAGAACAATTTCTGCTTCAGTTTTATTTATTTATTTTTTTTACTTGTTACCTGTTCCATAGCAGCTGATTTGCCCAGGAAGCAATAGCCCAGAACTCTTCTTCACATATTTGTCCTTGGGGTAAATTCAATCGCCCATTACACTTTGAGGATTCATTCCATTATATTATACTCAAAGAAACTTCCAGAACAACCAGAGCACTGAGACCCCTCTGCCTCCTTTTCACCGCCTTCTCAGATCCTCCAGGGGAGCAAAATGTTATGCTCTGGAGGCACTCTGTACAAGAACTGGAGTACATGTAATGTTGGAAAGCCAAAATACTACAGCCTCCTTCACTCTGTGAATTGACTCAATCCAATGGGGCTTATGGCTCTTTGCTGAAAAAAAGTGACAACTTTGCAAATATGGCAATTGTGCAAACTATCAAAACTCAGGGATTGATCCCCACATCTATTATTATGTCTACTTAAAGCCTTCAAATCAAAATTAAAAACTACCAAGGAAGTCAACCTTGAGGGAAGAGAAGGAATTTGCAGAGGAGAGACTGCACATCTGAAGAAGGGGTAGAGATGATGGAAAGAAGGTGGCAGAGTTTTGGCAAGATAAAGAAAGTCCTGGAGATGGATGATATTGATGACTGCACAACAACATGAATGTACTTAATGACAGTGAATTGTATGCTTAAAAATGATTAAAATGGTAAATATTACATATGTTTTATCACAATTTTTATAATTGTAAAATATACAAAATAGTATAGACATGAGTCTCACTGAGGTATACCAATGAAAATGGAAGAGGAGATTTTATAGAAATCTTAGCAAACTCAGGAGATGAATTTTAATTTTTTCACTTTTATCCAAAATGAACTAAGCAACACCATGTATTAAAAATTCATCTTTGATCATTCTTCTGTAACCGATCCAAAAAACTTGCCTGGTAAAATTATAGCTACATTATATTTCAATGAAAATTTTCAAGGCTATTGCAGTAGTATGCAGCATGAAAGGAAGAAAAGAAGACCCAAGGTATCTTAAAGGAAGAATCCACAGATCCCTGGTGAATCCAGGAGTAATCCCATGGGCACATGCTGGAAGAATGTGTCAATCTGTGACTATTTTGTGGTTGCGTATGTGTGGTGTCTTAACATCAGATTATTTCTGGGAAATAACATAGAAATAGCAACCAGCATCTCATCAGAAATTCCTGTTTCTGGTTCTGGCTCAGAAGAACTAGATTAAAAATTCAAAAAACATCCTGCTTTGTTTAGTAGGTGTGATATTGGAGAGTACCTATTACACTATCCCAGATGGTGATTTTACCCTCAGCACATATCTTGTAAGTATTTCAGACACAGAATTATATTAAAACATCTAATCGACCAAACACAAAATTCAACATTCTCTCACTGGCTGATAAGAGAAGGTGATGAATCTTAATTTTCCTCTCCTGGCAGTGCCAAGTACTACCCATCTGAATATGATAATCATGATTAGGATACTAAAAAAGAGTGAAAAGCTTTCATCCCAGTCCCTCAATTCTGCTCCCTGCCAATCAGAAACCCTCTAGCCACAGACTTTGCCAGTTGAGTTCAACAGTATTTCTTCTCTGCAATCAAAGCAACAGATAACATTCAAAACCCTGTCCTACTTTGTGATGTAAAGCACCCTCCTTTCCTCCCTCCTCTCTCTTTCTCCCCTCCATCTATCTCCTGTTACTGGATGTAAAGTGACTTCAAATTATTACTGAGTCACATTTTACTAAAAACTCCCCCCGCTGCCAAAAGACCTATTTGCCCAGTCTTCCACATCCTCCCTCCTATTCTGGAGTAGCTTCCTATAGCAAATCCATTCCGTTAGAAAGCTGAAGCTATGACTCACTGTCCACACTGGTAAACCCATTTACCAACAGTAGAGGAAGGAATACAAAATCTCTGACACGAGGCTTCCAACACCTGAACTTCCTATACACAACCATGGTAATGAAAGAATCACTATGGGAATAGATGAGAGCTTTAAAATTTGGAGGGATGCCCGCAGTATATCATTTTGGTGGGAGATTTGTATTATTTATCTAGCACCTCAAGAGTAATAGAAGGAGCCCACTGAATGCAGGCTATTTCCCACTCTCAGGAAGCATATTTTCAGGACAACCAAATAGAATATAGGGCCAGGATTTGCTGTAGAAAAAATAGATAAAAAATTGAGATAATAATGAAAGCAATCATTTCCTACAGCTATAAAAAATGCTCCTGTGTTTTGAACATACTGATGCTTTTATTTATCATATCAGTTTTATGTTTGCTGTTAGACTGTTTTTCCTATTGCTATTTATAGGTCAATTTATAAATCATAAAATATACTACTTCTTACATGTGATGTTTCATATCAGTAGTAACTCCCATAATAACTTTTACTAAAGATAAAGATATTCTTTCCACAGCACCCCTATGCAGGATGCCCTGGGGGTTTCAGTTTCTGGACTTAAAATTCCAAGAGATCAGATTCCTATTTCACACTGGCACTATTTAATGTTAAGTGGTAGGCTGAGAGAAACATTCACTCTATTCTTATCACCATTTACACAAAAGGTAAAGGGGAAAATATATACACAGAAATTATTTAACTAGAGACAATGTTACTGGAAATTCTATATATTATAGTTCTATAATTATTGAATCACTGGAATCCATTCATCCTTTGTAAATCTATGGCATTTCTGAGTAAGAGCACCATAGTTGAATTCCAAGTCTATTTGTCCCTTAAAGCATCCTTCTCGGGATTAAAAAGAGCAAATATATTTTAGTACCATGTATAAGGTCAAGTGAACAGTATGTGAACCAAGAACTTCTAGATGCTCAAGCTGGATTTAGAAAAGGCAGAGGAACCAGAGATCAAATTGCCACCATCTGCTGGATCAGGTTTGATGCATGAGACAGGGTGCTCAGGGCTGGTGCACTAGGATGACCCAGAGGGATGGGATGGGGAATGAGGTGGGAGGGGAGTTCAGGATGGGGAACACATGTACACCCATGGCTGATTCATGTCAATGTATGGCAAAACCACTACAATATTGTAAAGTAATTAGCCTCCAATTAAAATAAAGAAATTTAAAAAAAAATAAAAAGCAAGAGAATTCCAAAGAAACATCTACTTCTGCTTCATCAACTATGCTAAGGACTTTGTGTTGATCACAACAAACTGTGAGACATTCTTAAAGAGATGGGAATACCAGACCACCTTACCTGCCTCCTGAGAAATCTGTATGCAGGTCAAGAAGCAACAGTTAGAACCAGACATGGAACAGTGGACTGGTTGCAAATTGGGTAAGGAGTTTGTCAAGGCTGTATATTGTCACCCTGCTTATTTAACTTATATGCAGAGTACATCAATGCAAAGAGGAACTAAAGAGCCTCTTGATGAAAGAGAAAGAGGAGAGTGAAGAAGCTGGCTTAAAACTCAACATTCAAAATACTAAGATCATGGCATCCAGTCCCATCACTTCATAGCAAACAGATGGGGAAACAATGGAAACAGTGACAGACTTCATTTTGTTGGGCTCCAAAATCACTGCAGATGGTGACTGCAGCCATGAAATTAAAAGATGTTTGCTCCTTGGAAGAAAAGCTATGACCAACCTAGACAGCATATTAAATAGCAGAGACATTACTTTGTTGACAAAGGTCTGTCTAGTCAAAGCTAAGGTCTTTCAAGTAGTCATGTATGGATGTGAGGGTTGGACCATAAAGAAGGGAGAGCACCAAAGAATGTATGCTTTTGAACTGTGGTGTTGGAGAAGCTTCTTGAGAGTCCCTTGGACTGCAAGGAGTTCCAACCAGTCAATCCTAAAGGAAATCAGTCCTGAATATTCATTGGAGGAACTGATGTTGAGGCTGAAGCTCCAATACTTTGGCTACCTGTTGCAAAGAGCCGACTCATTAGAAGAGACCCTAATGCTGGGAAAGACTGAAGGCAGGAGAAGTAGGGGATAACAGAGGATTAGATGGTTGGATAGCATCACTAACTCAATGGACAGGAGTTTGAGCTAACTCTGGGAGATGGTTAAGGACAAGGAAGCATGGCATGCTACAATCCATGGGGTTGCAGAGAATCAGACTTGTCTGAGTGACTGAACAACAACATAAGGTCAAGGCTTCCAGCCCCTTATGAGGCTGAAGATGTATTATCAGTGTGTTCCATGTGTGTAGCCATGTGTTCCATGTGTGTGACACAGAAACTCTGAGTACCCAGAGTTGACTGAAAAGGAGCAGTCACAGGAGAAGCATGTGCTGCTTCTACATGCAACCAGCTTGCAGCCTTGCATCCAGCACAGAATCTTCTTGGAATGGGTACACTCTATAGGGGAAGCCTCAGTAAGAGAGGTCAGTTATGAAATTTCATCAGTGCTTCTCCACCTAAGTGCACATAAGTCATCTTGGGGGTCTTTGAAAAAATGTCATTTCCAGGGGTTTCACACCAGACCAGTTAAACTAGAATTTCTGAGGGTGGGTCTAGGGTAATAAATAGTATTTTTTAAACACTTCAATTGTGATTTTAATGTGCAGCCAAGATTGAGAACCATTGTTTTAGATGTTGTCCAAAAGCATTATTAGGGAATAGAGCACACACCTGTGACCCAATTCTTAAACGGTGTTAAGGAAAACCTACATTTGAAGGTGCTTAGTGGAGGACATGGGCTTCCTGGATACCTCAGCTGGTAAGGAATTCGCCTGCAGTGCAGGAAACCCCTGGTTCAATTCCTGGGTCGGGAAGTTTCCCTGGAAAAGGGATAGGCTACACACTCCAGTATTCTTAGGCTTCCCTGGTGGCTCAGACAGTAAAGAATCTGCCTGCAATGCAGGAGACCTGGGTTCAATCCCTGGGTCAGGAAGATCCCCTGGAGGAGGGCATGGCAACCCACTCCAGTGTTCTTACCTGGGAAATCCCATGGTCAGAGGAGCCTGGCTGGCTACAGTCCATGTGTCACAAAGAATCGGACACAGCTGAGCGACTCAGCACAGCACAGTAGAGGACAAAAAAGCAGTAAGGTTTTTTTAAGAGTTATTATTATTTTTTTTTAAGTAAGCGACATTTCTAACTAAGCGCAGCTGCTTTTAAAATCTTAGGGGTGACTTTCCTTTGACCTCTGTAAATTGGCTTACTTCTTCCTTATACAACTGTCTATAGAATTTTGTAACTATACACCCTAAAAAAGTGATGGATTTCTCTCCCATGCCATTCACACTGGCAGTTATTTTTTTCAGCTTTCCTCAAACAGTGGTCCCAGTTCCAAGTAAGTAAATAAATAAATGTTCTAATTCATTAACACAAAACAAGACATGACAAAAACCAAAGTAAAGGTGAACAAGAGAGATTTTTCTCCCCCTTTCCACTCCATCTCTTCTACTGAATTAGCCTCACCTGGTTCTTGGAACCTAAGCTGATTTCCTGGCTCCTGAACAATGTCCTGGCAAAAAAGGCACTCTGTCTTTGGCAGTGATGACTTTGTTACATTGACTAAGCAGCATGTGCCTTATAAAGTCATCTACCACTGTGGTTTCCCCTTATAAATTAACCCACTTCCCTGTGTTTTTAGAAAGCTTCAGTGTAGGTGAGAAGATGTGTGGTGAAGCTTCATCTATTAACTGAGGAAGTACCTTGTAATAAGAAACAACTTTTAGTTGTAGAGACCTTTGAGTCTTAAAAGGTACATGCTCAGGAGGTGGAGCAGAGTAGGAATGTGCAGGCTGGTAAGGGAAGAGTGTTAATTCCAGGTCACTGGAATCAAGCCGGAGATGAGAAATAAGAAAGCACATTCAAACAAGAATGTCTGGAAAAAGAACACGCAAACATGATGCTAGAGGTTAGGTAAGAGAACAGGTTAGTGAGATAGGCAGGGAGCAGATACAGATGAATATGAAAAGGACAAGAGTAGGAGTGTGAAGACCACTAAGGAAGTTACAACAAAGATCCAGGCAGAAGTCGAGGAGAGCTGAATCTAGGGCAGTGACATTAAGAATGGAGACGGCCTAATATACAGTGATACCAAGTTCATTCTATAGATATGACCTAGTGATGGAGATAATGCCAAGAGGGAAGAGTCTAATTGTGTCTTTCAGGTTTCTGGCTTGGGTGCCTGCCTGGAAGGGAGGAGCCTTATACTGTGTTACCCACTGTTAGCAACAGGAACCTGGCAGTGAATGTTTTAGGGTAAGGTTGCTGAACAAAATACAACACCCCCAGTTAATTTGAGTTTCTGAATAAAAATAAAATATTCAGAGTAGAAGTGGCTTGTATTTAATGAGATAGCAGAGGAGATGAAAAGGTAGGACAAATCTTAAGTTGAGAGATTATTTTTTCACAGGAACCAGAAACAGCAAACAGTCAACAAAAGATCTTGCTCTTGGGCACTTACAGTGATATCTTGGCTTACTGTACCATATATGTATATATATGTTAGAATTTTTCCATTTCAATCTGATGCTGGGTAATTTACTTCATGTTGCCATAGTGAAATATTCAACTTGGGCTTAAGAAACAGTACTGTGGAAGTGAGAAAAGAATAGAATCTTACTGACAGCACATTTACGTACCAATTTGTTTTTCAAGATTTTCTGGTCATATTTTAGACCTAGGAAATCATGATTGCCTAAAAATGTACTCAATTGGATTGATGTTCTTTATTATTCAGCTAATTCTGAGAATGTTAATGTTCATGGTTCATTTGATTTCCTTCTCATTAAAGTGGCATTTTTCTTTTTAGCAATTCTAACTTAAGTATGGACGGGAGAAATGAATTTTTATAGAGGCAAGAGGAAGTTGCTAGGCTGACAAGACGTTCTTTTCCTCACAATATGTTCTGCTTTTCTAGAAAAAATACTACCTAGTTATTGTGACTAAAATATCTCCAAGTGAAAATAGAAACTTGGCTTTCATTTGTTTAGGGCAGTAGATAGAATGATAGTTTTTTTTTTTTTTTAAATCAAGTTAAAACATAGATGTAAAGGAAAACAGGAGACTCTAAAAACAAACACTACTTATTGGCATCTATAAGGCTTCTAGAAGCCATATCTTGCAAGAATGGTCCTCAGAATTGATCAATTTCTATAGGCTGGGTAGCTAAGAGTCATAAGGAAGTGGGATTCTGCAGTGGGGTCTTAGAGAATGAGTAAGATTTAGATTAAGTCATCTAGAGAGCAAGGAGGACATTCCAAGAGGGAAGGTAGCTTGGGCAGATGCACAGAGCAGGATCTCACCACAGTCTCTGCAGGTGATGCTCAGATTACTAACCTACCTGAACAAGGAGTCTGTGTTGGGGAATCAGAGGGAGTCGGTTTGAATAAAAGTGCAGTAACAGAGGGTCTTAAAAGTTATACAGAAGAGTTCTGGCAAAAAATGAACCAACAGAACCAATATTTTCCTGAGAATGTTCTAGCAGAGTGATATGAAGGATTAGAGGCAAAAGATAGGGGAAAGAAAGGGGGACTGGCTAGATGAACAAGCTGTGTGGCTCAACTATGCTAGATAGAAGGAATCTGCAGATCCATGCCTTCTTAGAACAGTTACTGAATTCTCATTGCATTATCTTTCTATAGGGCACAGTGTGTGCGCGTATTTGTTTTCTCAGTCATGTCTGACTCTAGACCCCATGGACTGGAGCCTGCCAGGCTCCTCTGTCCTTGGAATTTTCCAGGCAAGTATACTGGAGTGGGTTGCCATTTCCTATTCCAGGGGATCTTCCCAACCTAGGGATCAAAACCATGTCTCTTCCATCTCCTGCACTGGCAGGCAGATTCTTTACCACTGTGCCACCTGAGATCTCATACTTCAAGGAGGGGTCAGGAAATTGCATCTGCAAAGGGCCAGATAGTTTATACATAGATTATATAAATTCATATACAGTTTGTGAAGTCGCTCAGTCATGTCTGACTCTTTGCGATCCCATGGACTGTAGCCTATAAGGCTCCTCAGTCCATGGAATTTTCCAGGCAAGAGTACTGGAGTGGGTTGCCATTTCCTTCTCCAGGGGATCTTCCCAAACCACAGATCGAACTCGGGTCTCCTGCACTGCAGGCAGATGCTTTACCGTCTGAGTGCATTAAACAGTATATAGTTTAGGCTTTGGGAACCATAAGGCAATCTCCATTTCAACTACTCAACCCTGCCATTTTATCAAGAGAGAAGCCATAATCAATACCCCAAACAAATGATGTTTGGTCTTCCAATAGAGTTTTATTTACAAAGCTAGGAAATGGGGTAGATTTGGTCTGTGTGCCATAGTTTGCCTACTCCTACTCTAGGGCATTTGGTAAATCCAGATTAATAAAACTTTTGGACAGCTTGGATGAAAAGCACTACTATGTAATTCTAGTTGCCTATTTTCCCTGTTATTCAGACAGTTAAACTCCTTAGCCTATAAACATATGTGGGCAGGGAAATTTTTTTCTTGGATTGTTCTTCTCTGGAGTAGAATTAGTGTCATTATTATTGCTAATATATTCTTCACTAGTCATCTGTCTCATTATTTTTATGACTCATGTCCCTGTGATGAAGGCAATAAATGGAATGGGTAATGTTCATAGAATGTGAGCATAATAGAGGGGGGACAACTTGGCATGTGTGATGGAAATGATTCAAGTCTTTCTTGAAATCTTAGGGTGATATAAAAATAGGACGACATGTATTGTTGTGCTATCAGGCAAGTTTCTAAAGGTTTATCTGTCAAATAGATGAATATTTTGATCAAGGTTCAGTTGTTCAGTTTTAGCAACTCTCGGCCCAGGGAAAAAGCAAGTGGGGAATACAGAGGTAGATTAGAGGAGATAAGGATTAGGTGCAGGAGGATGAGAAAAGGAAGAAACAGAATAAGGAAGATAGGGGATGAAAGGTAAAGAGACTAGTGAGAGAGAGAAAGGAGGGCTCTAGTCTCTGGGTTTGCTCAAGACTGTAAGTAGATCCGTGTGTATATAAGGAAGGCTTGCTCATAAAATAAAACTTCCAGAGGGACTGGACTGAATACATATAATTGCAGGACTCTCTTCTGTTGACTGAAGAAATATACATAACCTAAAAGCTGCAGGAGACCTTACTAGAGCCTGGGAGACAACCTCTTGGATAGCTCTGAGTAGCCAAGATATAGGAGTTTTCCCTAGGGATGGGTGGTGCTGGAACCATGGAGCAGTACATCAAACAATTATTGTTAATCACAAAAAACCAAACATCCCAAGTTAATGAATTTAGTGCTTTTCTTTGTATATGAAAGTGTTAAGTCACTCAGTTGTGTCGACTCTTTGTGACCCTATGAACTATAGCCCACCAAGCTCCTCTGTTCATGGAATTTTCCAGGCAAGAATACTGGTGTGGGTTGCCATTTCATTCTCCAGGGTATCTTCCTGACCCAAGGATGAAACCGGGTCTCTCCCATTGCAGGCAAATTCTTTACCATCTAAGCCATTCTTTGTATGGGAAGAGATAAGAATCTGGGCTCATTGAAAGTATTTCCTAGATACACATCTTAACTATCCAGGGCCAGTATACTGTTTTTCTCCATACTAAATCCCCCCACAGTGCATACAGTTGTGGGAGATTCAGTGACTAGTCTGGCAGGCCACAGTTTTTGTCTGCACTTTTCATTCATCTCAATCTTGTAGGTACTGTCCCAGACTCTGTACTAGGTCCTGGGTATAGGACCTTGATGATAGATTGCTTCTATCATCAAGCAGCTTACTGTCCAGTATAAGGAGGTAAGCCAAGCCCCATTATGATATACAATAAGGATCCTCATCAATTGTACTTCTTAGTCTCTAACCTAGAGAAATTCTAGCACACTTGCATGATAGAAATATACAGCATCTGTGTATTAGCTAAAAATTGTCAATAACTTAAATATTCACTAATAGAGGCATGGATAAATATGTATGTATCCTCCAAGTTCCATAACATATGGAGACTATAATACCATTTATGTGAAAATAATGTATAAAGAACAATGCCACATTTTCAGAGTATCTCAGTACATACAAAATGTTCTAGACAGATTAATTGTCGGGAGCCAGCATGAGGAATCCCACCCATGACAAGGTCATGAGGAAGGAAGCCTGACAAAATGCAAGGACGTGTTCAGCTTCAGGGATTCCCCCTGGAAATTCCTGAGCATCCACCCCCCAAGACCAGAATCTGCCTGCTTTACTATGTTATGCTTTCCACCTAGTCTTCTGTCATTAACAGGGGACTGTCCCCCCACCACCTTTTTCTGGAAAAAATTAGAGCTTTTAGATAATTAATCTCCTGGGCATAATATGAATGTTTCAATCCAAAAACCCCTCTGATGGCTTTCTAGCCTGCCTGCAGGACTCGTATAGCTGCACATGTGATTGTTTGAGGCCTCCCAACTGTGGGGGGCACAGGAAGCATAAAACATCCTAGGAATGTCGAGGCTTCCGAGGAGTCAAAATCATTTGAATAGGACCGATTAAAGGTTTCATTTGTTGAGCCAATACTTGCTGCCAAATTTTCATATCTTTTATTTTTAGGTATAGTTGGTATATAGAAAAACAGGTAGTAGAACTGATATTAGCAACACTAGATCTTTGAGTTAAGCACCTTCTTTGTTATAACCCACTGCACCTTTGTTCTATAGGAATGTAATTTTTTGTACTTTGAGGGTGATGCAGAGTAAAGAGGAAACACTTCTAGGGAAAAGGAGTTTTCTGGACAATTATCCAGGAAGAGAGCCATAAAAATGTTAACAAGCCTCTTGGCCAGAAGATAACGTAAACCACTTGGGATCCTTTGTATATGGGAGGGTAGGCAAAAAGAAAGTCTTGTTTGTCTCAATGAGGGTCAGGACTGCTGCCCCTGCATAAGTCTATTTCTTTATGTACAACTTGGGGTATATAAGCTGATTTTGAAAAATAAAGTTTTTGGAGTCTTGCACCGATGCTGGGCTTCCCCATGTCATTCTTTTCTTTTTCCAGCTGAATTCCCACTGGAGCAGGGAGGCTCATCATGTCTACTTATTTGTCCCAGCTTCTAAGATCCGTAAGAGATAGAGCCCAAGGTGGGGCACTCTCCGATATTCAAACAGATGCCGGTGGCCCTACGTAGATGGTGCAAACCTCTTGTCTCGAGGTTTTCTTCCTAATCTATTTTCTTCCTAATCTAATCTTATATCTCTAAACAAATAAGTTTTCCTTACCGACGCCGTCCACCCTTCGAATTCCCTGGATCCACCGGGGCTGGACCCCGGCAATTAATATTAACTATTTAATTATATTCATAATACTTATTTATTAACAAGGAAAATGTATTACTTATGGAATTAAAAGATACTTGAAAAAAAATAGAAAGAGCTACAGGAGGGATATAGATCAATGTGAGGGGAGTTCCTCAAAAGACTAAGATCAGAGAGGCCAGTTCTGCCATTGACAGCAAACAGAGCATTATGTCAAACAGATCTGCTCTAAAAGACTCTGACACCTCTAAAATATGACCCATGCAACTTTAACTTTTCCGAGTCTCAGTTTTCTCATTTGTGGAAAGTGAATACCAACATCTGTCCTTTGTATCCAATATCACATTGCCCATTTTATTGATTGCATTATCATTATCTAAAATAAACTGCTTCACTTATTTGTGTTCCTGTTATTTGCCTATTGCCCAATCTGCACATCATACCTTTTTTTTAAATATAAATTTATTTATTTTAATTGGAGGTTAATTACTTTACAATATTGTATTGTTTTTGCCATACATCAACATGAATCTGCCACAGGTATACATGTATTCCCCATCACATCATACCTTTTTGAGAGTAGACTTGACTTCTTTATTACAATGTCTTTAGGCCCCAAGAACAGTATTTAGCACACAGAAGTTACTTGACCCCTTCAAACTTGTTTGAGCCTCTCGGTCTTTGCACACATTCATCCCTTTGAAAATCTCTCCCTCCCATCTGCTCAGAGCTCACTCTTTCCTGTCACATAGGTCTCAGCTACAAGGACATCTCCACAAAGATTATCTCTCCTGACAACCCTATCTAACATTGTCTTCCCACACCATCATGTTCTAACACATACCACAACTTTGTTTTCTCCATAGTAATAATACTTGAAAATTATTTACTGATTTATATACTTAATAACATACTACTATTTTCTTTTATTTTGTGTCTCTCCCAACTAAAGTGGAAGCTAGTATCAGAGCAATGGCTTTATATGTCCTATTTGATATATACAGCTCCAATACTTAAAATGCTTGGAACTGACTAGGTGCTCAATAAATAATAAATTAATAAATTAATAAGTGCATGCATACATGAATGTATACAAGCAAGCCAATAGAGCTATATGGGAGACAAGAGAAAGCATGCTAGAGGATGAAACACAAAAGATTTAAAAGCACATGTGGGGCTTTGTAGATCATGTTAACCAGTATTTTTCTCCAATTTTGCTGAACAATTTGTGCTCCTTAATATATAGATATATTTTTAGAATTATCAGAATGGAGTAGATACCCTCCACTAATCCCCTTGCCCATATCATCACTATTTGTTAGCTAGACTAATGCACTAGGCTTTCAAATAATCATGATTTGCTATATTTTCTCTTTATTTAAGTATCTGACATGTGTCATACCTGAAATTATGTGGTAAGGCTACAAAGAAACATTAGATTATCCTTGCCCTCAAGAGGCTCACAGCAGTGTTGAAAGATGATCAGCTGTAAGGTTTAATAACAGAAATACCATATGAGAAGCATAAACGCAGTTCTGTAGAAATGCAAAGTTTTTTTGAGTGAGGAGTTCAAGGAAGGCATTATGAATAAGGGAAAACTTTAGCTGGACTTGAAGAATTTACAGCCTATTGATAGTGATGATAAGGGTGACTAATGCATGCTGAGGGAAGAACAGGGAAGAACGAGAGATGGGAAAGCCCATGGATTGTGTCAGAATTGGCAAACAGCACAGTATGACTGAAGCAGAAGTATAGTAAAAGAATAGTGAGATATGGCAAATGGCAAACCACTCCGGTATTCTTGCCTCAAGAACCCCATGAACAATATGAAAAGGCAAAAAGAAATGACACTGGAAGATAAGCCACCCAAGTCAGCAGGTGTCCAATATGCTACCAGGGAAGAGCAGAGAAATAGCTCCAGAAAGAATGAAGAAGCTGTGCCAAAGCAGAAACAAACCTAAAATTTTAATATTGTACTTCTGCTTTAGTTATACCGTGCTGTTTGCCAATTCTGAAACAATCCATGGGCTTTCCAGTCATCCTTATCATCTTTGTCAATAGGGTGTAAATTCTTCAAGGTCCAGTTAAAGTGTTTCCTTATTCATAATGCCTTAGGAGGTAAACTGGACATGGTCAAGCAGGAGATGCAAGAGTGAACACTGATATCTTAGGAATCAGTGAACTAAAATGGATGGGAATGGGCAAATTTAATTCAGATGACCATTTCTACTACTGCGGGCAAAAATTCCTTAGAAGAAATGCAGTAGCCATCATAGTCAACAAGAGTCTGAAATGCAGTACTTGGGTGCAATCTCAAAAATGACAGAATGATCTCCATTTGTTTCCATTCAATATCACAATAACCCAAGTCTATGCCCTAACCACTAATGCCAAAAAAGCTGAAGTTGAATGGTTCTATGAAGACTTACCTACAAGATCTAGAACTAACATAAAGAAAAAAGCCCTTCTTATTACAGGGGATTGGAATGCAAAAGTGGGAAGCCAAGAGATACCTGGAATAACAGGCAAGTTTGGTCTTGGAGTACAAAATGAAGCAGGCAAAAAGGCTAACAAGAGTTTTGCCAAGAAAATGACTGGTCACAGCAAACACCCTCTTCCAACAACACAAGAGACTACTCTACACATGGACATCACCAGATGGTCAATACTGAAATCAGATTGATTATATTATTTGCAGCCAAAGATGGAGATGCTCCATACAGAAAGCAAAACAAGACAGGGAGCTGGCTGTGGCTCAGATCATGAGCTCCTTATTGCAAGATTCAGGCTTAAACAGAAAAAAAGTAGGGAAAACCACTAGACCATTCAGGTATGGCCTAAATCAAATCCCTTATGATTATACAGTGGAGGTGATGAATAGATTCAAGGGATAAACAGAGTGCCTGAAAAACTATGGCCAGAAGTTTGTAACAGTGTACAAGAAGCAGTGACCAAAACCATTCCAAAGAAAAAGACATGCAAGAAGGCAAAGTGGTTGTTTGATGAGGCATTACAAATAGCTGAAAAAAGAAGAGAAGTGAAAGGCAAAGGAGAAAGGGAAAGATATACCCAAATGGATGCAGAGTTCCAGAGAATAGCAAGGAGGGGTAAGACAGTCTTCTTAAGGGAAAAATGCAAAGAAATAGAGGAAAACAATAGAATGGGAAAGACAAGACATTTCTCCAAGAATATTGGAGATACCAAGGGAAAATTTCAAGCAAAGATGGGCACAATAAAGGACAGAAACTACAAGGATCTAACAGACATAGATGAGATTAAGAAGAGCTGAAAAGAATACACAGAACTATACAAAAAAGGTCTTAATGACTGAAATATCCACGATAGTGTGGTCAGTCACCTAGGGCCAGACATCCTGGAGTGTGAAGTCAAGTAAGTCTTAGGAAGCATCACTGTGAACAAAGCTAGTGGAGCTTTGTTCATCTGAGCTATTTAAAATCCTAAAATATGTTGCTGTTAAAGTGTTGCATTCAATATGTCAGCAAATTTGAAAAACTCAGCAGTGGCCACAGGACTGGAAAAGGTCAGTTTTCATTCTAATCCCAAAGAAGGGCAATGCCAAAGAATGTTCTAACTACTTCAAAATTGAGCTCATTTCATATGCTAGCAAGGCAATGCTGAAAATGCTTCAAGCTAGCCTAGAGCAGTATATGAACCAAGAACTTCCAGATGTTCAAGCTGAATTTAGAAAAGGCAGAGGAACCAGAAATCAAATTGCCACCATTCATTGGATCATCAAAAAAGCAAGAGAGTTCCAGAAAAACATCTACTTCTGCTTCATTGACTATGCTAAAACCTTTGACTGTGTGGATCACAACAAACTGTGGAAAATTCTTAAAGAGATAGGAATATCAGACCACTTTACCTGTCTCCTGAGAAACCTGTATGCAGGATAAGAAACAACAGTTAGAACTAAACCTGGAACAACAAACTAGTTTAAAATTGGGAAAGGATGTAATAATTGGATCATAAAGAAAGCTGAGCACTGAAGAATCGATGCTTTTAAACTGTGGTGCTGGAGAAGACTCTTGAGAGTTCCTTGGCCTGCAAGGAGATCAAACCAGTCAATCGTAAAAGAATTCAACCCTGAATACTCATTAGAAAGATTGATGCTGAAGCTTCAATACTTTGGCCACCTGATGTGAACAGCCAACTCCTTGGAAAAGACATGGATGCTCAGAAAGATTGAGGGCAGGAAGAGAAATGGGAGACAGAGGATTAGATTGTTTAATCATTAAACAATGATTAGATCACCAACTCAATGGACATGAGTTTGAGCAAACTCAGGGAGATAATGAATGACAGGGAAGCCTAGAGTGCTGCAGTCTATAGGGTTGCAAACAGTTGGTCACAACTTAGTGACTGAACAACAGTGTGATATGATGTTTTAAAAAAAAGTAGGGTACATGGCTTAGAAAGAGTGGAGGAGTAGAGAGAAAATGTGGTGGGACAAGAGACAGAGCCAATGAATAAAGACACAAAAGAGGGCTCAGCTGATGTTAGAAGGTGAAGTCAACAGTGAAACCAGTGTAGGGGTCTGAGTGTTAGGTTAGGACCTGTCTGGGTTGACCATAGTGGAAAAGGGCACAGCTCCAATTACAGGTCAAAGAGGCATATGATCCTGGAATAGAGAGGGGACACTACTGAAAGAGACTATGCAGGGCTCCAGCCTGCTCTATGTGGTAAACAAATCTGAACTAAGCGATGGTCTGGAAAAAATAGATGAGAGGCTGGACATCACTGGCAGACCAAGGCCTTGTGGATACTCAGTGTAACTGGGACTGCAGGAAAGCTGAGAAAACAGAATGTTTGGGTTTCAATCTGAGAACTCCAAAATGGAGCATTTCAAAGTGATAATGATATTTAAGGTGTAGGATTGCTTCAACATAACTGAAGGGTAGTAAAGATCAAGCTTCTTAAAGTTGAAGGTGGTGTAATTTGAATACACTAGGTAAATTTTTAAAAGACAAGAGCAGTGAAATAGGCAGGATAGAACCTTGAACTTACCACCTTCCAATGGCATGCCAAAATTATAACTATTTACAAAGCAACTATGTATGAGAATGACCTAAAGACTAGCAGAAAAGACTTTCCACTCTTAAAGATATAAAGAACAAACCCAAACAAAATGGACAGGAGTGATGGAGACATGGTAAAGTCAAAACCCATACATCCAGGTAGATGCCCAACGAATGAGAGGATAGTTACAACTGCAGAAGTTTTCCCCAAGGAGCAAGAGATCCAAGTCACATATTAGGCTCCTTAGCCTGGAGGTCCTGCACGAGGAAGATAAGACCCCTGAAAGTCTGGCTTTGAAAGCCAGCAGAATTTGCATATAGGAAAGTTAGAGAGCCATAGGAAACAGAGACTCTCCTCTTAAAAGGTGCATGCAAAATCTCACATGCTCTGAGATCTAGTACAGAGCAGTAATTTGAAAGGAGCTAGATCAATTCACTTGCTGATCTTAGAGAGGCTCTCTGAGAGGCAGGAGGCAATTCCTCCTGGAGACACAGACACTGGCAGAAGCCATTCTCCAGAAGCTCTTTCACCATGATGACACTAGTGCTGGTAAGCACCA
This sequence comes from Oryx dammah, assembly GCF_014754425.2. Classification (NCBI taxonomy): domain Eukaryota; kingdom Metazoa; phylum Chordata; class Mammalia; order Artiodactyla; family Bovidae; genus Oryx; species Oryx dammah. Next base: position 49,583,068 of record NW_024070207.1, read on the forward strand.
TTCTGGAGTCATCCTTCTAGCCTATTAGCTCTGGGGGCTTAATGACACAACAGCCAGTCTGCAATAGTCCCAGGACTTCCCCAAGCTGTGTAGCCAGCTGCATGGGGACCCAGTCCCACCCACCAGAAGGCCAATGCCAGCCCCAGGCTCACCCAGGTCCCCAAGCAAGATGCCCCAGGACATGGCATCAGTGGGCAGGGGACAGCGCTAGGATTCCATAGACCAGGAACCCAGCTGCCCTGGGAACTGGTCTCACTCATCAGCATGTGGGCACTTGTTTCAGGACTCACAGGCCCTGCAGCCAGCCAACCTGAGGCCCAGTACCAGTCCCACAACCAGTGGTCCTGATCACCACTGGACCAGTGACAGCCCTGGAACCCTCACATCTAATAGCCAAACAATGTGGGACATGGCCCTGCCCCCAGTGGACAGCTGAACAGACATTTTTCCAAAGACATACAGATAACCAACAGATATATGTGAAATGTGGCTAGCATCACTAATCATTCAGTTGAGTTCAGTTCAGTCGCTCACTCATGTCTGACGCTTTGTGACCCCATGAATCGCAGCACGCCAGGCCTCCCTGTCCATCACCAACTCCTGGAGTTCACCCAAACTCATGTCCATCGAGTCAGTGATGCCATCCAGCCATCTCATCCTCTGTTGTCCCCTTCTCCTCCTGCCCCCAATCCCTCCCAGCATCAGGGTCTTTTCCAATGAGTCAACTCTTCCATGAGGTGGCCAAAGTATTGGAGTTTCAGCTTCAGCGTCAGTCCTTCCAATGAACACCCAAGACTGATCTCCTTTAGGATAGACTGGTTGAATCTCCTTGCAGTCCAAGGGACTCTCAAGAGTCTTCTCCAACACCATAGTTCAAAAGCATCAGTTCTTCAGGGCTCAGCTTTCTTCACAGTCCCACTATCACATCCATACATGACTACTGGAAAAACCATAGCCTTGACTAAATGGACCTTTGTTGGCAAAGTAATGTCTCTGCTTTTTAATATGCTATCTAGGTTGATCATAACTTTCCTTCCAAGGAGTAAACTTCTTTTAATTTCATGGCTGCAGTCACCATCTTCAGTGATTGTGGAGCCCAAAAAAATAAAGTCTGACACTGCTTCCCCATCTATTTCTCATGAAGTGAGAGATGCCATGATCTTCGTTTTCTGAATGTTGAGCTTTAAGCCATCTTTTTCACTCTCCTCTTTCACTTTCATCAAGAGGCTTTTTAGTTCTTCACTTTCTGCCATAAGGGTGGTGTTATCTGCATATCTGAAGTTATTGATATTTCTCCTGGCAATCTTGATTCCAGCTTGTGCTTCTTCCAGCCAAGCATTTCTCATGATATACTATGTATATAAGTTAAATAAGCAGGGTGACAATATACAGCCATGATGTATTCCTTTCCCAATTTGGAACCAGTCTGTTGTTCCATATCCAGTTCTAACTGTTGCTTCCTGACCTGCATATAGGTTTCTCAAGGGAAATGCAAACCAAAACCACAATGAGATATCCCCTCACACCTGTCAGAATGACTATTTATAAAACAGAAAACAACAAGTGCAGGCAAAGATGCGGAGAAAAGGGAACCCTTGTGCACTGTTAATGGAAATGTAAATTGGTATAGTCACTATGGAAAACAGAATGGAGAGTTCTCAAAAAATTAAACATAAAACTATCATACTATCCAGCAATTCCACCTCTGTGTATTTTTCCAAAGAAAATAAAAACACTAATTTGAAAACATATATGCACCCCTATGTCCATTGCAGCATTTACAATAGCCAAGATATAGAAGCAACATAAGTGCCCACTGATAGAAGAATGGATAAAGAAAATCTGGTGTGAGTTTATATACACAATGCAACACTACTCATTATAAAAAAAAGAATAAAATCTTGCCATTTGCAGCAACATGGATGGACCTAGAAGGTATTACCCCAAGTGAAATAAGTCAGATGGAAAAAGACAAATACTGTATGGTATTACTTATATATGGATTCTAAAAAACAGAACAAGTGAGCAAGAGTAACAAAACAGAAACAGAGTCATAGATACAGAGAATACAGGTTCTTGCCAGAAGGAGGGGAATAAGAGGATGAGTGAAATAGATAAGGGAAATCAAGAGGTACAAACTTCTAGCTACAAAATAAATGAGTCACTAGGATTAAATGTATAGCATGGGATTATAATCAATAATACTGCAATCAATATCTTTGTATAGTGACAGATGGTAACTAGACTTACTTATCATGATGAGCATTTTGTGATGTATGGAAATATCGAGTCACTACATTATGCATTGGGAACTAACACAGTGTTATAAGTCAATTATACTTCCAACAAAGAAACTCATAGAAAAAGAGATCAGATTTGTGGTTACCAGATGCAGGGGATGGTGGGAGGGGGAATTGCTTGAAGGTAGTCAAAAGGTATAAACTTTCAGTTGTAAGATAATTTAGTACTAGGAATGTAATGTACGACATGATTAACATAATTAACATTGCTATATGTTATCTATGGAAGTTAAGAGAATAAACCCTGAGTTCTCATCACAAGGAAAATTTTTTTTCTTTTTCTTTTATTGTGTATCTATATGAGATGATGGATATTCACTGAACTTATTAAGTTAATCATTTCCTTATGCATGTAGGTCAAATCACTATGCTGTACACTTCAAACTTATACAGTGCTATATGGCAATTATGTCTCAATAAAGCTGAAAGAAAAAATAATGAAATAAAAGACAAGAGTTGCATAAGTCATCAATTACATGGGGAAGAATGAGTGTAACTTCTTAAAAAGCTAATTCTTAGCAAGTAAATTGTGCAGGAGCAAATCCTTAATTTCTTTATTCCTGTTTTACAGATCTATCGTATATAGAACTTTCAAAGACATATAATTGTCAGCTGTGTTTTGCTTTTGCAAAAGGTAGCTCAGAATATTCCTTTAAAGTATAACAGGATATAAATTACAAACTGTGCATTAACTGTACTGCTTTCTTGGAATTTCTGATCTAATTGATTTAGAGAAGGTTTAATCTGCTCCCAATCTGCTATAAGAGTTTAATCAGGGGCTTCCCTGATTAAAGACACCACCTTCTAGTGGTTAAGAATCCACCTTGCAATGCAGAGGACCCAGTTTAACTCCTGGTTTAAGAAGATCCCACATGCCTAAAAGCAGTTAAGCTGGTATGCCACAACTATTGAGCCTGTGTTCTAGAGCCTGGCAGCCACAACTATTGAGCCCACATGCTACAACTGCTGAAGCACCTGAGAACCCGAGCACCTGAGAGCCCATGCTCCACAAGGGAAGCCACCACAATGAGAAGCCCACACACCACAACTTGAGAGTAGCCCCCACTCACCGCAACTAGAGAAAGTCTGTGTGTAGCAACAAAGACCCACCACAGCCAAAAATAAATAAATAAATAAATAAAAACCTTTAAAAAGAGTTTAAGCATATCATTTAATAAACATCATCACTGAACCATTAAAGTCATAATCAGGGAATTATTATTTATTTAATTTGATATTTCATGATAGTAATATTCTATTTGCTACATATAAGAATAGAACATATTTTAATCGATACTATTTTATCCCATCTATACAAAGTACAAGCATTTTTTATCTTTAACATTCCCAGTATGATTAAAATAGTTGAAGGAATTTTCTTCAGATGATTGACAATTCAGGTGAGCTGTTTATCATTTGACATTACCAGGAGTTTAAAAAAAAAACTCTCAGTCTCACTTTTATAATTACATTAATTGAACATGACTCAACAGCATGAATTACTCATACTGTCATTACCCCAAAGTAAAGTTTCTGGCAGTATTCAAAAGACAGAGGCAACTATGGACAAATAGCACAAGTTTCAAAAGATTCCATGAAGTTATCAAACACCTTTTACAGGCTTCTCAAGGTTTCTCAGATGTAGTGGTGTGACTTAACCCCAAACTTAAATGATTAAGGTCTCTTTGACCTTGGCTTAGTGTTGGTCTTTGTAAACAGCACAAATTGTTTTTAACGATTTTCCTTCTCTCATAGTATAAAAGAAACCTTATTTTCAATGTATTTCCATTTTTAGGGACTTCTAATCAATCTGAAGACAACTGAGGCCACTGAGGTCTCTATCTCTCAATGTTCCCTCCAAAACAATAAAAGAAAACTAGGAAGGAAAAAATAAGAATGCACCAAAAACAAGAAAAAACAAAACAGAAGAAACAGCTAGGGCCCAAGGTGAGTCTAAAACACTGTGAGAAAGCATAAATCCATCCTCAGTGTGAAAGTACTAAAAAACAAATGTCTGAGCATAAATAGAGGACTTTAAAACTACACTCAATTTGAAGGTGCAGCCTTCAAAACTCATAGCTTCTTGGAGAGAAAAGTAGTAAGAGGGAGGGAAAATCATCCATTGGCAATTGGATGGTGAAGTGAAAAAGGAGCAAAAGAGAAAATTTTAGAAGTCATGCAAGGCAAGAGATACATTAAGTCAGAGGATGCACAATCAATTCCCACCAAACAAAAAAGCAAATGCATTGAAATATTTGGACTTTGATATTCTGACAGACATGTGTGTCATTAAACTACAAATACCACAAAAATGAACAAGAAAATTAATTGGTTCATATAGAGTTCTGGATCAAACTATGAAATTAAATTCAGTACTTAACAACTGAGGTAGCCCAACCCCAGAAAAGCAATCATGAAGCAAATAATAATAATAATAATAATAATAATAATGTAGGATAATACTTCAAATGGAATTAAATAGGTACAAATAAAAACTTGGTGATTTTTAAAAATAAAAATTACCTTGAATCTTCATGTTGATGTATGGCAAAACCAACACAATATTGTAAAGTAATTAACCTCCAATTAAAATAAATAAATTTATATTAAAATACCATAAAATAAATTCAAAAGCTTAGAACAGAAATGGGCAAAATACAGATAGAAATTAAAGGAGTTGATTGAAGTCATGAAAAAAATGAACAAAAAGATTAAGTATTTTATAATTCAATAATAAATTACAAAGTTCTCAAGTGAGAATAGAAGCTAGGAAACCTTAATAGGGTGCATTGAAGAATACTAAGGATCAAGAAAATAACCAATAGAATGAAAATGAGATCAGGAAAGTAAAAAGGTTAGCACAGAAAGCAAAGGAAACAGAAGACAAGCAAAGAAGCAATAATGTATTGCTGCATTCCTGGTGAAAAGACAATCAATGGAACAAAACTGTTACTTAAAATTATAATCCAAGAAAACTTTCCAGAAACAAAAAAGACTTATGTTTACTTATACATTTAAAATGCACAAGTCAACTCCAAGATATAGCCTACTTCAACTACAAATTTTCAAAGATAAAGATAAAATCTTTGAGACCTACAGGCAAAAAGATCAAGCAATGTATAAAGGTAAAAGCACTGGACTGGCAATCAGACATTCAAAAACATTATAAAAAGCAAAGCAAAAATAGACAAGCACTTTACAATTACTCAATGAAATTAATTATGAACCAGGGATTTTATATCCAACAAATTGCCCAAGTATCAAGGCTTTTACATACATATATATACAGTTTTTCAACCTACAAAATCTTAGGGAATTCTGTAACCATAGCCCTTTTTGAGAAATCTACTAGAACAAATATTGCCAAACTATTTATACATCCACAGATTATATCAAGCCCGTCTTGTTTCTGACAGAGACTGAGATAATGTTTTTTCACATTTTTAATTGGTGAAAGAAACCTCTAAAATTAACAATATTTTGTGATATGCAAAAATGATATACAAGTTAAATTTCAGTCTATAGATCAAGGTTTATGAAAATACAACTACATTCATTTATTGCCTATAGTAGTTTCTGTGCTACAAAAGCAGAGCTAAGCTGTTGTGAAAGAGACCGTATGGCCTGCATAGCCTAATATATTTATTATCTGGCCTGTTAGAGAAAAAGTTTGCCAGCTTCTGCACTAGAAGATAAGCTTCTCTCAACCAAAAGATATTTGGAAAAAATCAGCAAAAGGACTGGTGGTAAAGCATTTTGGTACATAAGTAGGTAAGTAGATTGAAGGATGGATGGACAATACAGATTTATGCAACAAAACAAATTTTGGATAAATGAGAGTGAAAGACTTATATATATAACGTTTTGACAAAGTAACAGCAATTCAACCAATAAATGGGATAAAGGAAAGCAGAGAAGAAAAGAGAATAAGCAATAGAAGGCATGATACAAATAAAAGATGATAAAACAGACATGAATGAGTTAAATAAGAAAGCATGTATATTTAAAAAGGTATAAAGAGTCCCTTGGACTGCAAGGAGATCCAACCAGTCCATTCTGAAGGAGATCAGCCCTGGGATTTCTTTGGAAGGAATTACACTAAAGCTGAAACTCCAGTACTTTGGCCACCTCATGTGAAGAGTTGACTCATTGGAAAAGACTCTGATGCTGGGAGGGACTGGGGGCAGGAGGAGAAGGGGACGACAGAGGATGAGATGGCTGGATGGCATCACTGACTCGATGGACGTGAGTCTGAGTGAACTCTGGGAGTTGGTGATGGACAGGGAGGCCTGGTGTGCTGTGATTCATGGGGTCACAAAGGGTCGGACATGGCTGAGCGACTGAACTGAACTGAACTGAAACTAAGATAACCACTAAAACAAAGCTGCAAACTTTTCTAAACACCTAAAATATGTAAAGGGCAAACAATTCACACATAGCAAATATAAAATACACACAACTGCATATTTAGAGCTGATTCATGTTGTTGTACATCAGAGACTAACATTACATTGTAAAGCAATTATCCTCCAATTTTAAAAAAGAATAAATTTATAAGAGAAATAAAATACACACAATTTTAAAAGATTGTGACAACATTGAGAATAAACAGATAATTCATAAGGATAAATGGGCTTTACCTAATCAGTAATAGAAAACAATTTTCAAGTTCATTCACAGAACAAAACTCAACTCTCTTGTAAACAAGAAACACATCTCAAACTGATGCAAAAAGGTTATAAAGAGAGGGACAAAGGTATACCAAACAAATGGAGACAGAAATATGGAAACTGAATAATAGAAGAAAGGCAATATATCCAGGTATCAGCAACATAAAATTCAAGTCTCAAAGCAAAAAATGTAACAGAAGAGGGACATTTTTTTATATTAAAGGCCACAATGCAGAAAAATATAACATTTAAGAATATTACCAAATAGTAAGCAACACCTTAATGAAGTAAAAACTGTGGAAACTGCAAGAAGACAGAAACAGCAATACAGTAATAATAGAGGAGATTTTAGTACTCCACTCTCAAGACAAGGCAGATCAAGTGAACAAAAAATCAAGAAAGCCAGAGAAGACCTAAGCAACCTAATCAACAATGTAGAATTTACAAATATATGTACAGTTTTTCACTCTGATCATAGGGAACACACCTTCTTTTCAATAGCCCATGGCATAGTCACAAAAACTGATCAGATATTAAGTTACAAACAATAAATCTCACAAAGGAGCCACATTACAAACAACTCTCATGGATCATAGAGCAGTTAAACCAGAAAGTACTAATAAAAACAAAATTCATTCATTTTTGTCATGTGAAAAAATTGATATTTGCATACCTTCCACCATTAGCCAATATTAAAAAAAAAAATCACAAGCACCTACCATGTGCCAGGCACTGGGATTCAGATATAATCAGCTGTGATCCTTGTTCTCAAGAGCAGGACCTCTGGCAGAAGGAAAAGAAAGAAACAATCACCATAGAATACAGTAAGGCTTGCAACAACATGTGTTAACTGCTGTGTCTTCTGGCTCTAACCTTGCCATGGTACTATATAGATACAAACTTTATAAGAATATCTTTTTTTTTTTTTTTTTTTTTTGCTGCCGCCATGTGGCATGTGTAATCTTAGTCCCCTGACCAGGGATAGAACCTGCACCCCCTGTAGTGGAAGCATGAAGTCTTAACCACTGGACTGCCAGGGAAGTCCCCAGAAATATCCTTATGTTCAGGAAACACACACTTTATATTTAGCAGAAAGGGGCTAGGAGGCACACAAGTGGTTCAGAAAGATGGAGAGTAAACAATGAAGCAAATGGAGTAAGCAATAAAATACTGAAGTGAAATCTGGGTAAAAGCTATCTGGTTTGCCCTATACTGTTCATATCTCAGGTTTTTTAAAAAAATTTATTTATTTATTTGGAGGTTTTTAAAGCTTGAAATTGTTTCAGAAGAAAAAGCTCGAGTAAAACAAGAAATCACCTCTATGCAAGACATTTCTTCTTTTAAAATTAATATCTGTGATATGAAAGAGAGATAAAATATCTCAACATTTTCAGTTTTTCAGTTTATCTTTGTATGATCTTCCCTGGCTACCTTTTTTCTTACACCACGTCGCCCGCCTTATTCAAATACCAGTTTTTATAATTTGTCTAAATACTTATAAACAATTTCTTTCCATTACTTTCAAATTCACTCTTTTTGGTCACGCTGAGCTTCAGTTATTTAAAGGAATATTCCACAACATGGACACAAAGTATAAAATGATAGACAGTAGGAAAATCTTTGAAAATTAGAAGTTACACTGTTCACAGTTCTAACAGCAAAGACCGCGTTCTTAAAGAATTTCATTTTTGAGGTGGAAAGAGGACTAAAGAGTACAGGGAGAAAAATGTCACAACTGCCAAAGAAATTAGGTGGCAAGTTCTAGAAGGTGGCGAAGCCCTATTTTGAAAGACAAGCAGGAGTTCGGGGTGCCCCCTCCCCCCAAAAAAGGGGTAAAGACAAAAGAACAGCATTTACTTAAAAAATATATACACTTCTGAAGAAAAAGCTTCCTTCCACCTCATTATTTTGATTTACCCTAGATGAACTTCCTTCCATTTGCATTTGGCACCTTCAGATCCCCCAGAACCGAGTCCCGTCAAGAGGAATAACGACCACCATCGCATCGGGAAACACCGTCACTCTCTCTTCCTCCCAGGCTCACAGCAAGCACTATCTATCCCCGTCACCTTCTGGGTTCAGATCAGGTCACAAGGGTGAGTCCTGGCCAATGAAATGTGGAAGAATAGGACCCAGTTTGTGTGCACCTCTCTTCCCCCAATCCGTCATGTTTGTGAGCTAGGCCTGCTTACTATTTTTTTTTTTCCAAATTAGACAATATGTTCTACCTGTTCCCTTGTGTTGCTGTGCTGGAAGAGAATAACCTGGTCCCTAAAAATCAGCCATGCTATTTGACATTTTCTCTTCCTTCATTTGGGGCTTCCCTGATAGCTCAGTAAAGAATCCACCTGCAATGCAGGAGACCCCAGTTCCATTCCCGGGTCAGGAAGATCCCATTCTTGGGCTTCCCTTGTGACTCAGCTGATAAAGAATCTGCCTGCAATGCAGGAAACCTAGGTTTGATCCCTGGGTTGGGAAGATCCCCTGGAGAAGATCTTCCTTTATTTGCAGTCTAGTTGCAAAGAATCCAGATTCTGAGGCCCAAGGAGCTGGCAGAATCATGTAATGGAAGAAAGGTGTCTGGCTGACTGCATTGAACTGTGACATGTGCAATACATCAATCATTATTTGTTAACCCTCCCCCAACAATCCACCAAATACACCTTAGAGAAGATTTGCAGATTAAGTGAGGACTTGTACTGTCACATATTGGTACCTGGCACATATTGTTACAGAAGTGCTTATAATTATTGTTTGTTTTGCAGAGATATTCTTGGCTTCAAAGATGTTTACTAGCTTTTTTAACTCAAAAACAATTCTGCAAGTTCCTCAAGCTTCTTTCTTCATCTGAAAATGGAGAAAATCCATTTACCCAATTGTGCCCTAAAATATATATATATATTTAATTACATATATATTTGGGAACAAATATCCCCTAATAAATACCAAAGAGTCATCTAAGTTCAGAAGACATAAAATTGAACAAGATCTATAAGGTTTTTGCTTTTATAGTACTTACATTCTGGTAGGGACTAAGGGACCTCAGTCCCCATAAAAACAAATATTGGAGAATAAAATCATACAAATTATTATGAAGAATAGAAACAAGGTGACTTGATTGTAAGACTAGGAATTAGTTCTAACTTAGATGGGGGTGACTTAAAAAGTTATTCTGAGAAGGTGGCATTTGAGCTAAGACCTGAATGGCATAAAAGAATGTACCAAAAGGTGTATTTGGTGGGGTGTCAGGGGAGGGTTAACAAATAATGATTGATGTATTACACATGTCACAGTTCAATGCAGTCAGTCAGACATGTTTCTTCCATTACATGGTTCTGCCAGCTCCTTGGGCCTCAGAATCTGGATTTTTTTGCAACTAGACTGCAGATAAAGGAAGGAGATCTTCTCCAGGGGATCTTCCCAACCCAGGGATCAAACCTAGGTTTCCCGCATTGCAGGCAGATTCTTTATCAGCTGAGTCACAAGGGAAGCCCAAGAATATTGGAGTGCAAAGTTCAAGGAGAAAAATGTCCCAGGTAGAGGGAACAACTAGGGCACAGGCTCTGAGGAGGAAATAAGCTTAGCATGTTAACAGACAGCACAATGTAGCTACAGTTGTTGGCAAATGTGGGAGAGAATAGGATAAGATGAGGTTGCAGACTAAGGCAGGAGACAGATCTTGTTGAGATTTTCTAGTTGACATCAAGGATTTTGGACTAAGATGTAAGACAGTTTAAGATTTTAAGCAGAATAATGGCATGATATGATTTAACTTTAGAAAGAAAATTTTGGCTGCTGCATGGAAATCGGACTATAGGGCAAGAAGCAAGAGTGAAAGTCAAAGGACCAATTAGGTGACTATTGTAATTCTTTATACAAGAGATGGTGACTTTAGCTAGACTAGTAGCAGGGGAGACAGAAAAAAGTAACTTGGGATATGTAGTTTAGTGGTAGAGCCAACAAGATTTGGTAGTGCACTGGGTATAGATGTGAAGATGCATATGGTCATTCTCAAGTACTGGCTTGTGCTTCTAGGTAACTATTATAACTAAGGAACACTATAAGAAAAAGTGATTTTGCATCACTTTCTCCCTTCCTCTCTCTCTGTCTTCGAGAGGAGGAACCTCCTGAAGTCAGGTAAATAACAGTTATACTATTAATGAAATTAATGAGAATAGCATCCATTTTGTTGTGGTGAGAGTATTGCTGTTCTGTGTGAATGTGTGTATGTGTGTTCACATGCACTACATAATCATTAGATATGGTTTTGACCTAGGTGAGTAAGTAAATTCTGCTTCTAGAAAGTTAGATCCCTGTCCCAGGACATTGATCATCAAGAGCAATAGCTCAAACAATAGAGGGCGCCCAAGTCTTCAGTTCAGTGGAACTAAATACAGCCAGCAGCTAACTTAGGACCTCAGGGGAACACGTGACTATCTTGTATTGTCTGATGGCCTTGATGATTTGAAATTCCAGAGCAAGTGGGCTTCCTTTCTTCAAAGTTTTATTCGTTCAGGGATTTTATCTTATGAAAGTCACTGATAAATATGTTGCTCAGCAAAACACACTGTAGTACTGTTTCAGATTTCGACCAGAAAATTTACAAAAAGAAAGCTCTAGTAAGATGTGTTCATTTATTACAAATATTTCCTTTTAGTTTCATCACAAACATAAGAAAGCCTGGGATTCTACCTCAATATTTATTCTCAATCCTCATTTTAATTCTTCACAACACTTTAACACATATGGAACTGGAGTTCAGAGCGATTTTAAGACTTGCCTAAGGTCACACAGTGGCTCAGATCAGTGTTTCTCTGGTGGCTCAGACAGTAAAGAATCAACCTGCAGTGCAGGAGACCTGGGTTTGATCCCTGGGTTGGGAAGATCCACTGGAGGAGGTCATGGCAACCCACTCCAGTATTCTTGCCTGGAGAATCCCCATGGACAGAGGAGCTTGGCAGCACAGAGAATAAGAGGTGAAGCAGGGTACTCTGAACCAGGTTTGTCTGACACAAAAATCAGTGTGCTTTTGCCTGTACCAGGTGGTATCCCGGGTTCCCTATAGGGCAGACATGATCTACCCTTTATTTGACAAAGAACAACTCATTAATGGATTTTCCATAAAAATCAGTTAGAAAATAATAGAGATTGGGATCAGTTGCAGCCAAATCTCATGAACTGTGGGGGGAAATGTGGTTCCCAAAGTAAATCAAGGGGTCTTTGAATTCCAAAATGGTCTCCAAGTTCTTGCCCAAGTTTCTGGTATACACATGCTGTATAATCTTTTCTCCTTGAGTGTGGATCGGGCCTGTGAATATAATGTAATAGCATTCCTGTAATTATATTATATTATATGGCAAAGGTGAAAGACCTTTTCTGATGTAAGTAGAATCCCTATTTGTTGATTTTTGAGACAGTCAGAAGAGAGAGTATACTGGGTGGGTCTGATCTAATCAGGTGAGTCCTTTTAAAACTAAGGTCTAGGCTTTCCTAGAGTCAGAGTCTCAAAGCAGCACAGGATCTTAAAGAAACCAACCAGTAGGTTGTGAACTGCCTATGGGAGGGAGAAACCGCTAGGAACCAAGGTCCTCTGACCCGTGTGGCAAAAAACTGAACTCTACCAGCAATCTAAATGGGTTTGGAATAGGACCCTAATTTCCAGATTAATACATGGCCTAGCTGACACACGTGAATGCAGCCTTATGAGACCCTGAGCAGAAGATCCAGCTCAGACTGCTGACTGTCTACTTTGAGGTGATAAAGACGTGGTGTTTTAAGTTGCTAAGTGTGCAGTAATTTGTTTAGCAAAAATAGAAAATGAATGCAGGGTTCTTCTCTTGTTTCGGGCAGGCTAAAATATTGAACAAGCCCTCTAGGCTGCTTGCTGGTTGCAGGTGTTCTGGGTAGCTGCCTAAAGGAGGTGATGGCTAAGCTGAAACATAAGATGAGAAGGAGTGATCTAGGCAAAGAGGAATATAAATGTGTTAGGAAGTGAGAAGCCTCATCCTCACTTGAGACATCACAGAATACTTTTCAGAAACACTGAGACTCACCATATTTGTGAAAAGGGGGAAGAAAATCCCTCCTTCCCCCATTACAGCTTCTTTGGCAGAACACCCGATTCAGAGTATCCCAGAGTACATTTCATTGACCCTACCAGCTTTTAGGATTTTCGCAGATGGTAGTGAAATAATTCATCACCAACAGAAGTTTGAAAACAGTCCATTCAGTTGAGAGAGAGAAAAAGAAAAAATCCGTCAACTGGCTTGGAGACCAAACAACTAGATGATTGAATTTCTTTCCTTAGTAAGGGACAGCTGACACTTTAATTGAGAAAAGCAGCATTTGCTTCTATCCCCAGAGACGAAAAGAGTTTCATTTTTACCATTGATATATTCCTTCTGAATGAGGAAGCATTTCATCACCTCATTTTATGTTGTGATTTAATTTCAGTTCTCTTAAACTGATTAACTACCGCCTCAGTTCTGCCTCCTCCCTCAGTGTGTACTGAGGGGAGATCCTAGCTTGGCCTATGATGCCTGAGGTCAGAGGACCAGAATCAAGAAGTTGCTCTTTTGCTTCTTTATTCATATATTTAATTATGGAGGTAGAGTTCATGTATCTTTAAGTTTACTTTTTGAACATATGCAATGCAGTGGTTTGCAGTATATTCACAGCATAATGTAACCATCACCACCACCTAATTCTAGAACTTTCCACTACCTCTCCCCAGAGACCTTGTATCTATTAGCAGTCAATCCTAATTCCCCTCTTTCTCTGTCACATAACAATAATTAATAGGATTTCTGTCTCTATCGATGTCCCTATTACAGACATTTCTTATAAATGAAATTATATAAAATGTGGTCTTTTGTGTCTATGTTCTTTTACTTAGCATAATGTTTTCAAGGTTCACCCATGTTGCAGCACATACCAGTAGCTTACTCCTTTTATGGCTGAATAATATTCCCTTTTGTAGCTATACCACTTTTTGTTTATCAATTCATCAATTGATGGGCATTTGTGGTACTCCCATTTTTGTTTCTTATCATGGATAATGCTGCTATTACCATGGATAATATTTGTGAGCTTATTTTTGCATTAAAATATGTTTTCAATTATTTTAGATATATATCTAAGAGTTCCTTTGCTGGGTTCAAATGGTAATTCTATGTTTAACATTTTAAGGAACTGCCAAATTATTTTCCACAGGGACTAAACCATTTTACTTTATCAGCGGCAATGATGAAGGTTTTAATTTCTCCTCATCTTTGTCAACACTTGTTATTTTCCAGTTTCTTTTATTATTATTATTATTATTATTATTATTATAACAGTCCTAGTGGGTGTGAAGTGTTCTTCCATTGTTGCTTTGATTTGCAACTCTCTGATAATTAATGATGTGAAGCCTCTTATCATTGGCTTGTTTGCTATTTCCATATCTTCTTTGGAGCAACGTTTATTCAAGTCCTTTGCCCAAGTTCTAATTAGGTTGATTGTGTTTTTGTTTTTGAGTTACATATTCTGGGTGTTAAACCCTTATCAGACATACAATTTTTAAATATTCCTCTCATTTGTTGGTTATCTTTTCACTCTCTTGATAGTGTCCTTTAATGTGCAAAAATTTTAACTATTTAAATTTGAATGTATCTATTATTTCTTTTGTTTCTTGTGATTTGGGTATTAAATATAAGAAATCCAAAAACATTCAAGTCTGTCCCTGTTTTCTTCTAAGAGTTTTATAATTTTACCTCTAACATTTAGGTTTTGATCCCTTTTGAATTAATTTTTGATTATGGTGTGAGGTTGTAGTCCAAACTCATTCTCTTGCACACGGATATCCAGAACCACTTCTTGAAAAGACTATTCCTTCCCCACTGGATGATCTTAGCACTTATGCCAAGAATTAATCACAAATAGATATATGGATTTATCTCTGTACTCTCAATTCTGTTCCATTAGTCTATGTCTATCCTGATGCCAGTACTAAACTTTCTTGATTACCGTAGTTTTATAGAAAGCTTTAAAATTGAGAAGTTTGAGTCCTTCAGTCTAATTCTTGTGTGTGTGTGTGTGTGTGTGTGTGTGTGTGTGTGTGTGTGTGGCTATTCTGGATCCCTTGTATTTCCATATGAAATTTTAGGATCAGCTTAACTGTGGCTTCTTAAAGTGAGGTGAGCATCCAGCCACAACCCCAGTCCATTAGCAGCAGTTATTTTCATTTCTAAGGAGGTGGAGATGAGAGCTGGGGAAGACCACAGGACACAAGTCTCAGGTCCTCAGGACAGTGGGTCTGGTCAGCAGGATTCACAAAGGGAGTAGTAATGCTCTGTAGCATCACTTCTCAAGCTATAATGACTCATGCAGCCATCGCATTGTAAACCAGGTTCTGATTTAGTTGGTCTGGGGTAAAGCCTGAAACTTTATTTCTAACACACTCCTAAGTGATGCCAATGCTGGTGGTCCCTGAATTACACTTTGGGAAATAAGGCACATGTGCCATTCACATCTATCTAGCAGTTCAAAGTATGAAGCTGAGACATCACTTAGGTTTATTCAGACTGTTCTTTATGCCAAATAAATAAATAAAACTTAAAAAAGGAAAGGAAAGCTAGGCCTACAAGGGGAAAGAAAAGGGCTTGGCAAAACCCACAAGACTAGGTACAGGTAGAGACTAGGAATTCTGATTCCAAACTCTCAGTTACATTCTCATTCCCCCAAACTGTGGCTGCTTTCTGTCAATCACCTTCCATTCTGCTTAAAAACACCTGTCCTGCCCACCATCTCCAGCCAATTTCTCCCTCCTTTGCAGCTTGTTTCCAGCATATTTACTCAAAAGATAAACATTAGAATTAAAAGGAGAATTTGAGTGTGATAAATGTTCACACAAGTTGCTATCTGTATTTCCTTAGGACTATGTCTGGGTACAGAATGAGGGGATAGACTATATCTCTGTAGGCAAAGTGGTTAAATTCCAGCATAAAATTATACATGCTTCATATGATAGAACTCTAAGATGATCCCCAAGATTCCCCACAACCTGGTGGTGTACACTTCCTGTATAACCCAGAGACTGTGAATATGATAGATTTCATTCCTGTGATTCCATTATAATATATGGAATGGCTGATTTTAAGAAAGGCAGATTCTTTGGGGACTCCTGATCTAGTCACATGAGCCCCTTAAAGTAAGGTTATAGACAAAGAAGTCAGAGATTCAAAGCACAAGACAAATTCAATATATTACTGCTTACTTAAAGATGGAGAAGGATATGCAGCAAGGAAATAGAGACCTCAGTCCAACAACCACAAGGAAGTAAATTCTGCCAACAAGGAGAATGAAATTGGGAGCAGACCTTTCCAGAGACTCCAGATAAAAGCTCAGTCGTGGCCAAATCCTTGATTTCAGGCTGTGATACTCTTAGAAAATAACCTAGCTGGACTTATGACCTATAGAGCTTTGTTGTTTTAAGCCATTGAGTTTGTGGTAAGCAAATATATAGTAATACAAATACCTTGCCTTCTTGACAACAGACTGAACTGTGTCTCTATTTTTCCTTCTCTGTCAGGAAACCCAGAGTGAAATTTGAGGCAGAAATGTTAAAAGTTTTAGGTCTTTACACTCTCTTTATCTATTTTAAATGTTTTTCTCTTAGTCACGGCTTCCTGCATTTTTCTTTATTTTTCTTGATTTTTTCCGTTCTTAATTATGTTTTAACATTCAATTTTATGTAATCTTTTTCTAGTCTCATTATAAAAGCAATATGTGTTCATTGTAGAAAATATGGAAAATAAAGTTATGCAGAAGAAGAGGAAAAAAAGTAAGCAATAGAATTCTATTACTTTATCTAGAGAAAACAACTGCTAATGTTTTGGTGTGTTCTTTCCAGTCTTTTTCCCCATGCCAATATGTATATTTTTATATAATGAGATCATGCTGTATTATTATTCATATTCTTGTCATAAGCTACTGCTAAACATTTGAGGAAAAAACAAGATAGAAATTAACATATATTCAGTGGTTTGAAGGTATTTTTTCTGATGAGTTGGTTGTTTGTCAGCAGATCTCACCTTTTTATTTGCCTCTTTCCTTCTGTTCCTCCCATGATTCCTGGTGTTCAGCTATGTTGAGGGTTCCCAAGACAACCCCCAGGTTCAATGATTTGGTAGGATTTCTCACAGAACTCAGCATATGGTCTCACTCACAGCTATGACTTGTTACAGCAAAAAAAATACAAGGGAAAATCAGCAAAGGTAAAAGTAGCATGGGGACCAAATCTGGAGGAAATCTGACAAATTTTTCAAGAGTTCTCTCCCAGTGGACTCACAAAGAATGAACTTAATTCAATTTCTCCAGTATCAAACTGACAACACATGCAAAGTGTTGTCTTTTGGGAAAGTTCATTAGAGACTCAGTGTTCATATTTGGGAATGCATGTACACCTGTGGTGGATTCATGTCAATGTATGGCAAAACCGATACAGTATTGTAAAGTAAAATAAAGTAAAAATAAAAATTAAAAAAAAAAAGAAAAAAAGTTTCAATAGGCTAGTATATGTGCTCTTTGCCTAGCATGTTTCAGAATTCCAGACTCACAAAAGGAAAGCAGACATTTAGCATAAATTATATTGTTTGTACAAACAGTTTAGGCACAACAAACCACTGTTTTCAGTTAGGAAATGGGGGGACTCTCCCAAAAACCAAGTTCCCAGACTCCAGCCAATGGCCAACTCTGCAAGCAAGCCAGTCTAAGGATAGCAATCTCAAGCCTGCTATGTTAAATCTTTCCTACCACCACCTAAATGCCACATTCCCATGGGCCTACTGCAGTTATGTGTAATATTCAACACCTGAGTTATACATTCTCTCTGACATAGAGTATATTAGCATATGAGTGCTGAATGCTAAGTCTCTTCAGTCGTGTCTGACTCTCTGCAACCCTATGGACTGCAGCCTACCAGCCTCCTCTGTCCATGGAATTTTCTAGGCAAGAATACTGGAGTAGGTTGTTGTGCCCTCCTCCAGGGGTTCTTCCCAACTCAGGAATTGAACCCGTGCCTCATGTTTAACCTGTATTGGCAGGTGGGTTCTTTACCACTAGCACCACCTAGGAAGCCGACATATAAAATAAAGTAGACTGGGTGTCTTAAACAACCAACTTTTACTTTTCACGTTTCTGGAAGCTGGGAAGTCTAAAATCAAGGTGCTGATGGATCAAGTGTCTAGCAAAAGCCAGCATCCTCATTAGCAGATGGCCATTTTCTTATTATATCTTCATATGGTAGAGAAGAGAGAAAGGAAGCAAGTTCTCTTCTTCAGTTCAGTTGCTCAGTCGTGTCCAACTCTTTGTGACCCCATGAATCGCAGCATGCCAGGCCTCCCTGTTCATCACCAACTCCCGGAGTTCACTCAGATTCACATCCATCGAGTCAGTGATGCCATCCAGCCATCTCATTGTCTGTTGTCCCCTTCTTCTCCTGCCCCTACTCCCTCCCAGCATCAAAGTATTTTCCAATGAGTCAACTCTTCACATGAGGTGGCCAAAGCTCTGGAGTTTCAGCTTTAGCATCATTCCTTCCAAAGAAATCCCAGGGCTGATGTCCTTTAGAATGGACTGGTTGGATCTCCTTGCAGTCCAAGGGACTCTCAAGAGTCTTCTCCAAAACCACAATTCAAAAGCATCAATTCTTCGGTGCTCAGCTTTCTTCACAGTCCAACTCTCACATCCATACATGACCACTGGAAAAACTATAGCCTTGACTAGATGGACCTTTGTTGGCAAAGTAATGTCTCTGCTTTTCAATATGCTATCTAGGTTGGTCATAACTTTCCTTCCAAGGAGTAGGCATCTTTTAATTTCATGGCTGAAGTCACCATCTGCAGTGATTTTGGAGCCCCAAAAGATAAAGTCTGACACTGTTTCCCCATCTATTTCCCATGAAGTGATGGGACCAGATGCCATGAGCTTCGTTTTCTGAATGTTGAGCTTTAAGCCAACTTTTTCACTCTCCTCTTTCACTTTCATCAAGAGGGTTTTTAGTTCCTCTTCACTTTCTGCCATAAGGGTGGTGTCATCTGCATATCTGAGATTATTTTTATTTCTCCCAGCAATCATGATTCCAGCTTGTGCTTCTTCCAGCCCAGCATTTCTCATGATGTACTGTGCATATAAGTTAAATAAGCAGGGTGCCAATACACAGCCTTGAAGTAATCCTTTTCCTATTTGGAACGAGTCTGTTGTTCCATGTACAGTTCTAACTGTTGCTTCCTGACCTGCATACAGATTTCTCAAGAGGCAGGTCAGGTGGTCTGGTATTCCCATCTATTTCAGAATTTTCCACAGTTTATTGTGATCCACACAGTCAAAGGCTTTGGCATAGTCAATAAAGCAGAAGTAGATGTTTTTCTGGAACTCTCTTGCTTTGTCCATGATCCAGCAGATGTTGGCAATTTGATCTCTGGTTCCTCTGCCTTTTCTAAATCCAGCTTGAACATCTGGAAGTTCATGGTTCATGTATTGCTGAAGCCTGGCTTGGAGAATTTTGAGCATTACTTTACTAGTGTATAAGATGAGAGCAATTGTGTGGTAGTTTGAGCATTCTTTGGTATTGCCTTTCTTTGGGACTGAAATGAAAACTGACCTTTTCCAGTGCTGTGATCACTGCTGAATTTTCTAAATTTGCTGGCATATTGAGTCCAGCGCTTTCACAGCATCATCTTTCAGGATTTGAAATAGCTCAACTGGATTTCCATCACCTCCACTAGCTTTGTTCGAAATTAAGCTTCCTAAGGCCCACTTGACTTTACATTCCAGGATGTCTGGCTCTAAGATCTTTTTTGTACAGTTCTTCTTACAAGGGCACTAATCCTATCATGAGGGCTCCACCCTCAAGACTTAATTATCTCCCAAAGGCCTCACCTCCTAATACCATCACATCAGACATTAGATTTTAAGCATATAAAATTGGGGGGTGGACATGAATATGCAATATATTACAACAGATGAGAATCACCTCTATATATTTTATGATCAATCACAAGCAAATGTCTATTAAAGCCATTATTAGGAAAGATAGTGAAAGTGAAATCACTCAGTCGTGTCCAACTTTTTGCAACCCCATGGAGTGTAGCCTACCAGGCTCCTCCATCCATGGAATTTTCCAGGCAAGAGTACTGAAGTGGGTTGCCATTTCCTTCTCCAGTGGAGCTTCCCAACCCAGGGATTGAACCTGGGTCTCCCACATTGCAGGCAGATGTTTACCATCTGACCCAACAGCAAAACCTCGGGAAAGCTAAGAGCTGATTATGAAAAGACCAGTGCCATGCTAAAAACTGATACTTTGGTGTCCCTCCTAGAGAATCTGAATCTGGAGTGCCGCTTCTGTTTCCCCAAGGTTTCTTTCTGCCTTTCCCTGCCCCACCAGAACCAAGATTCTTAAGCAAAGAAGTCTCATGATGTGCTACACGTGTAGGATCAAGAGCTGTGTCACTGAGCCTTGTTCAAAGACATAATCTCAGAGAATCTGTTCCCTCTGATTCTGGCCCGTGTTGAATATCTCCTTACAAGGCGATCAGAAGCAAAGGACTACCTTTGCCTCTGCGATTAGTTTTCTGTGATTTTGTTGCCTCAAAAAATCAGCCACTTGGATTATAAATTTTATTTGGGGAGCACCTGATAGTCATAGACTATACAGACAGGTGTTTGTTTGTGTTTTCTCCTTGAGCAGAAGTTGCTTTTACTCTTGGATTAAATGTGCCTTTAGAGAGGAAAAAAAAAAAAAAAAGCCTTTGAAAGAAAAGGGGAGACATTAGTCAATAGGTTGCCTTTTTAAGGATACCTTGAATCAATAAATGATATCCCTCCCAGACTTATACATTTGGGCTTGGGCACACTGGCACAAAAATGCTCTCTCTGGGATGAAGTAGGTCCCTGCCATTGTACCAGGCTTGATGAACAGAGCTATTGCTGGATTTCAGTTCCCACTCAACCCCTCTGCTGGGGCACCTTTTGTGCTAACACATTGAAGACAAACAGGTTTTATGGAAAGGTTGGCAAATATGTGGCCTTTTCTTCCTTTATCAAAAGGAATAAAAAAATCCTGTGCCACAACTTGCCCTCCAATTGAGCTGAAAGGCTTGTTGCATCCAAATGAAATATTTTGAAGTCAACCCCCACAACTAGACTAACACAGAAATGGTTGTTTGATGCAGGGGAGTAGCATGGTTCCTCACCAGTTTATCTCACCATGGAATATACATAACTTGTTATTGAATCATTGTGCTAAAGTGTTCTTATAACTACCTTTGAAAGAAGATGGTAAATGAGTATGAGTGTTGAGACATGGAAAAGAACATTTTAGTACGGAAAGCTGTTTTTCTGTTATGACTGTTGATATAATTTAAGAGCCTCAATGAACCTCTATTTTCTCATGTATAAAAAAGGAAAAGAAAAATAATATTGGCTTGGCCAAAAAGTTCATTCCAGTTTTTCCATAAGCTGTTATAGAAAAACCCAAACGAACTTTTTTGGCCCACCCAATACCTAGCAGCAAGATGTTCTACAGGCTAATTGAGAAGTCATACAAGTCAAAAAATGTCAGTTTCCTCTTCAATCCTTCCTTTTTTGCCCCCTAATTCCTCACACTGACATGGTAATAGGATGATAAAGCACTTGCATTTCCAAAGTGTCATCTGATCCTCAAAAACGCCCTACAAGGTAAGCAGAATGAGGATGGATAAAGTCTCCAGGTTCCAGTGGGCCTGTATATACTTTCACATTCCTGAATATGGGGTTCAATTTCAACCTCAAAGACTCTCCTCTCTCCACCATCCATAATATGATTAGGACAAAATAAGAGTCATTTGGAAAAACTGAGTACACATGAAAATTCTTCTAGTGTTGTGTTTAGGGCAGCTTTCATCAAGTGGCAACAAGGTCTTATTTTTTTATGAGTAAACAGGATGGGAAAAGAGATCCTTTAACTGGTTCAATCTATCATGTTCATTGAGTTTTATATCAGAGGAGTCATTAATATATGGCTGCTTCTTACATGCCTCAATCTTTCTTATAATTGTTAAAATCAGCAGTCCTATAATAGAGGATCTAAAAATAGGGAATATAGTACAGATAGGGAAGTGTTAAATTCTATCACCCAAAGCACTGAAGTTCTTATTCTTTACATTTTAATATTCTGTGAAATAACTTGTTGTGAATGAAACATAAGCTCTACTCAGGAACCTGTGAGTACAATGAAAAGTTACCCTCTTGAGAAATAATTGTACAGATTCTTCTTTTATGTTTTAAGTAAGATTCTTTTGGTTGAAGCTAACTGAAACTTCCACTTTAAAATACCACAAGCCAAAAATCAGTAATTTTATCAGTAAGATACTGAGGCATCCCGTGGAGTCCAAGGGCAGAGAACAGCTAGGTATCACAAAGCAGGTGCTAGAAAGCCCTCAGGAGACACAGGCTTCAACTAGCTACTGTCCTTTTAGGTTTACTTCTCCTTAGGTATTTTCTACTCACTGCATTGGTATCCACAGGCCAAAAGGTAGGTCACATGACTGATCATAGTGCAGTCAGCTAGGATGGGAGGACTGGGGCTGGAAATAGACTGTTTATATTATGGCTGCTTGACCTAAGACATGTAAACAAGTGAAAGCTTGTCAATGCCCACTTAAACAGGTAGTCCTCCTTTTCTCTTGCTTGATCACCCCATTTCTTGTCTTTATTTCTATTTGCACATGGGTCATTCATTTTCATTTGCCATTTGCCTCTGCCATTTTTTAAAGGGCAGTTTGGAGTGCTTGAGTGGGCACATAGGCTGACATGGCTAATGCATGCCTCTTGCACGTATGTGTTTTCAGTCTGGCAGAGACTTACAATTGTCTGTCAATCCCAATCCAAACTTTTAGGAAAAAAGAAATAAAACGTTACCATGAAGATCAAATGGGTTTATGTAGCTTAATGTCTGGCATGTAATAAGCATTCTATATGCATGTGCTCTTCTTCAAAAACTTGCTTGGGTGTTCTTTGCCAAATCTTTATGTCATTACCCTTGCTCCCTTGGCCCCAGCTAGAATAAAATCTCCTTCACCATCCATTCCACTGAACCTTGTATCATTTCTGTTCAGTTCAATTCAGTCGCTTAGTCGTGTCCGACTCTTTGAGACACCATGAATCACAGCACGCCAGGCCTCCCTGTCCATCACCAACTCCCGGAGTTCACTCAGACTCACATCCATCGAGTCAGCGATGCCATCCATCCATCTCATCCTCTGTCGTCCCCTTCTCCTCCTGCCCCCAATCCCTCCCAGCATCAGAGTCTTTTCCAATGAGTCAACTCTTCACATGAGGTGGCCAAAGCTCTGGAGTTTCAGCTTTAGTGTAATTCCTTCCAAAGAAATCCCAGGGCTGATCTCCTTCAGAATGGACTGGTTGGATCTCCTTGCAGTCCTAGGGACTCTCAAGAGTCTTCTCCAATACCACAGTTCAAAAGCATCAATTGTTCGGCACTCAGCTTTCTTCACAGACCAACTTTCACATGCATATATGACCACTGGAAAAACCATAGCCTTGACTAGACAGACCCTTGTTGGCAAAGTAATATCTCTGCTTCTCAATATGCTATCTAGGTTGGTCATAACTTTTCTTTCAAGGAGTAAACGTCTTTTAACTTCATGGCTGCAGTCACCATCTGCAGTGATTTTTGGAGCCCCAAAAGGTAAAGTCTGACACTGTTTCCACTGTTTCCCCATCTATTTCCCATGAACAGATGGAAACAGATGCCATGATCTTCATTTTCTGAATGTTGAGCTTTAAGCCAACTTTTTCACTCTCTTCTTTCACTTTCATCAAGAGGCTTTTTAGTTCCTCTTCACTTTCTGCCATAAAGGTGGTGTCATCTGCATACCTGAGGTTTTTGATATTTCTGCCAGCAATCGTGATTCCAGCTTGTGCTTTTTCCAGCTCAGCGTTTCTCATAATGTACTGTGCATATAAGTTAAATAAGCAGGGTGCCAATATACAGCTTTGAAGTAGTCCTTTTCCTATTTGGAACGAGTCTGTTATTCCATGTCCAGTTCTAACTTTTGATCATGACCTGCATATAGGTTTCTCAGGAGGCAGGTCAGGTGGTCTGGTATTCCCATCTCTTTCAGAATTTTCCACAGTTTATTGTGATCCACACAGTCAAAGGCTTTGGCATAGTCAATAAAGCAGAAAGAGCTGTTTCTCTGGAGCTCTTGGTTTTTCAATAATCCAGCAGATGTTTGCAATTTGATCGCTGGTTCCTCTGCCTTTTCTAAATCCAGCTTGAACATCAGGGAGTTCACGGTTCACGTATTGCTGAAATCTGGCCTGGAGAATTTTGAGCATTACTTTACTAGTGTACGAGATGAGTGCAATTGTGCGATAGTTTGAACAATTTTGGCATTGCCTTTCTTAGGGATTGGAATGAAAACTGACCTTTTCCAGTCCTGTTGGCACTGCTGAGTTTTCCAAATTTGCTGGCATATTGAGTGCAGCACTTTCACAGCATCATCTTTCAGGATTTGAAATAGCTCAACTGGAATTCCATCACCTCCAGTAGCTTTGTTCGTAGTGATGCTTTCTAAGGCCCACTTGAGTTTACATTCCAGGATGTCTAGCTCTAGGTGAGTGATCACACCATCGTGATTATCTTAGTCATGAAGATCTTTTTTTGTACAGTTCTGTGTATTCTTGCCTCCTCTTCTATCTTCTGCTTGTTTTAGATCCATGCCATTTCTGTCCTTTATTGAGCCCATCTTTGGATGAAATGTTCCCTTGGTATCTCTAATTCTCTTAAAGAGATCTCTAGTCTTTTCTATTCTGTTGTTTTCCTCTATTTCTTTGCATTGATCACTGAGGAAGGCTTTCTTATCTCTTCTTGCTATTCTTTGAAACTCTGCATTCAGATGCTTATATCTTTCCTTTTCTCCTTTGCTTTTCACCTCTCTTCTTTTCACAGCTGTTTGTAAGGCCTGCCCAGACAGCCATTTTGCTTTTTTTGCATTTCTTTTCCATGGGGATGGTCTTGATCCCTGTCTCCTGTACAGTGTCATGAACCTCATTCCATAGTTCATCAGGCACTCTTTCTATCAGATCTAGTCCCTTAAATTTATTTCTCACTACCACTGTATATTCATAAGGGATTTGATTTAGGTCATACCTGAATGGTCTAGTGGTTTTCCCTACTTTCTTCAATTTCAGTCTGAATTTGGCAAGAAGGAATTCATGATCTGAGCCACAGTCAGCTCCTGGTCTTGTTTTTGCTGACTGTATAGAACTTCTCCATCTTTGGCTGCAAAGAATATAATCAATCTGATTTTGGTGCTGACCATCTGGTGATATCCATGTGTAGAATCTTCTCTTGTGTTGTTGGAAGAGGGTGTTTGCTATGACCAGTACGTTCTCTTGGCAAAAGTCTATTAGCCTTTGACCTTCTTCATTCCATACTCCAAGGCCAAATTTGCCTGTTATTCCAGGTGTTTCTTGACTTCCTACTTTTGCATTCCAGTCCCCTATAATGAAAAGGTCATCTTTTTGGGGTGTTAGTTTTTAAAGGTCCTGTAGGTCTTCATAGAACCGTTCAACTTCAGCTTCTTCTGCATTACTGTTTGGGGCATAAACTTGAATTACTGTGATATTGAATTGTTTGCCTTGGAAACGAACAGAGATCTTTCTATCGTTTTTGGATTGAATCCAAGTACTGCATTTTGGACTCTTGTTGATGATGACGGCTACTCCATTTCTTCTGAGGGATTCCTGCCTGCAGTAGTAGATATAATGGTCATCTGAGTTAAATTCACCCATTCCAGTCCATTTTAGTTCACTGAGTCCTAGAATGTCAACGTTCATTCTTGCCATCTCCTGTTTGACCACTTCCAATTTACCTTGATTCATGGACCTGACATTCCAGGTTCCTATGCAATATTGCTCTTTACAGCATCGGACCTTGCTTCTATCACCAGTCACATCCACAACTGAGTGTTGTTTTTGCTTTGGCTCCATCCCTTCATTCTTTCTGGAGTTATTTCTCCACTAATCTCCAGCAGCATGTTGGACACCTACTGACTTGGGGAGTTCCTCTTTCAGAATCCTATCATTTTGCCTTTTCATAATGTTCATGGGGTTCTCAAGGCCTGAATAGTCAAGTGGTTTGCCATTCTCTTCTCCAGTGTACCACATTCTGTCAGTCCTCTCCACCATGTCCCACCCATCTTGGGTGGCCCCACAGGCATGGCTTAGTTTCATTGAGTTAGACAAGGCTGTGGTCCTAGTGTGATTAGATTGAATAGTTTTATGTGAATATGGTTTCAGTGTGTCTGTCCCTAATGCCCTCTTGCAACACCTACGGTCTTACTTAGGTTTCTCTTACCTTGGATGTGGGGTATCTCTTCACGCCTGCTCCAGCAAAGCACAGCCGCTGCTCGTTACCTTGGATGAGGGGTATCTCCTCACCACCGCCCCTTCTGATCTTGAACATGGAATAGCTCCTCTAGGCCCTCCTGCACCCGCACAGCCACCTTGTATACACTGTCTTAATTTTGTGCATTTTGTGGTCTATTGAGGCTATTGATTGGGAAGGCTGGTCTCTCATTCTAGACTGCAAATTCCTTGTGGGCATGGACAAGGTACTTCTCTGTTTGAACCCATTGGTGGAGCTGGGGTGTTGTCCAGTGCTTAATAACTGGTGAAGGCTTTGGAAATGTCAGCTGGACTGAATGTTCAGTTCAGTTCAGTTCAGTTGCTCAGTCATGTCTGACTTTTTGCGAACCCATGGACTGCAGCACGCCAGGCCTCCCTGTCTATCACCAACTCCCAGAGTTTGCTCAAACTCATGTCTATTGAGTCAATGATGCCATACAACCATCTCATCGTCTGTCTTCCCCTTCTCCCGCCTTCAATCTTTCCCAGCACCAGGCTCTTTTCAAATAAGTCAGCTCTTCGCAACATGTGACCAATGTATTGGAGTTTCAGCTTCAACAACAATCCTTCCAATGTATATTCAGGACTGATTTCCTTTAGGATGGACTGGTTGGATGTCCTCGCAGGACAAAGGACTCTCAAGAGTCTTCTCCAACACCACAGTTCAAAAGCAACAATTATTTGGCGCTCAGCTTTCTTTATAGTCCAACTCTCACATCCATACATGACTACAGGAAAAACCATAGCCTTGACTAGACAGACATTTGTCGGAAAAGTAATGTTTTTTAATATGCTGTCTAGGTTGGTCATAACTTTTCTCCCAAGAAGTATCTTTTAATTTCATGGCAGCAGTCACCATCTGTCATGATTTTGGAGCCCCCCCCCAAAAAAAAATAAAATCTGCCACTGTTTCCACTGTTTCTCCATCTATTTGCCATGAAGTGATGGGACCAGATGCCATGATCTTTGTTTTCTGAATGTTGAGGTTTAAGCCAACTTTTTCACTCTCTTCTTTCACTTTCATCAAGAGGCTTTTTAGTTCCTTTTCACTTTCTGCCATAAGGGTGGTGTGATCTGCATATCTGAGGTTATTGATATTTCTCCCAGCAATCGTGATTACAGCTTGTGCTTTTTCCAGCCCAGCATTTCTCATGATGTACTGTGCATATAAGTTAAATAAGCAGGGTGACAATATACAGCCTTGATGTACTCCTTTTCCTATTTGTAATGAGTCTGTTGTTCCATATCCAGTTCTAACATTTGATCATGACCTGCATACAGGTTTCTCAAGATGCAGGTCAGGTGGTCTGGTATTCCCATCTCTTTCAGAATTTCCCACAGTTTATTGTGATCCACACAGTCAAAGTCTTTGGCATAGTCAGTAAAGCAGAAATGTTTTTCTGGAACTCTCTTTTTTTTTTCATGATCCAGTGGATGTTGGCAATTTGATCTCTGGTTCCTCTGCATTTTATAAATCCAGCTTGAACATCTGGAAGTTCACGGTTCACATATTGCTGAATTCTAACTTGGAGAATTTTGAGCATTACTTTACTAGCATGTGAGATGAGTGAAATTATGTGGTACTTTGATCATTCTTTGGTATTGCCTTTCTTTGGGATTGGAATGAAAACTGACATTTTCCAGTCCTGTGGCCACTGATGAGTTTTCCAAATTTGCTGGTGTATTGAGTGCAGCACTTTCACAGCATCATCTTTTAGGATTTGAAATAGCTCAACTGGAATTCCATCACCTCCACTAGCATTTTTCGTAATGATGCTTCCTAAGTCCCACTTGACTTCACATTCCAGGATGTCTGGCTCTAGGTGAGTGATCACACCATCGTGGGTTAACAATTTTCAGAGCATGGCCCCACCAATCAAAACAAGACCCAGTTTCCCCCTCAGTCAGTCTCTCCTACCAGGAAGCTTCCATAAGCCTCTTATCATTCTCCATCAGAGGGCAAACAGACTGAAAAGCACAATTACAGAAAACTAACCAATCTAATCACATGGACCACAGCCTTGTCTAACTCAATGAAACTGTGAGCCATGCCGTGTAGGGCCACCCAGGACAGATGGGTCATGGTGGAGTTATGAAAAAATGTGGTCTACTGGAGAAGGGAATGGCAAACCACTTCAGAATTCTTGCCGTGAGAACCCCATGAAGAGTATGAAAAAAGCAAAAAGATAGGACACTGAAAGATGAACTCCCTAGGTCAGTAGGTGCCCAATATGCTACTGGAGATCAGTGGAGAAATAACTCCAGAAAGAATAGAGAAGGGGCCAAAGCAAAAACAGTACCCAGTTGTGGATGTGCCTGGTGAATGGAAGGTATGTTACAGGAATGGCAATTCAACATTATCTTTAGGGTCAAATTTCTCTTACTTGTAGAAACTTGAATATTAGCGCATTTTCTGTGCCCCCACACCCCTGCCCTACCTTGTTTACTTTCAACTGGCAAATGAAAAGGTAGATTTGCAAATTAAATGTTACCTTTGAGCAATTAATGAGGGTTTGATGTTTTCTGGTTCATTTTTGTGGCTCACCAGTTGAGGAAGATTTTAATCAAGATGAACTTCATAGGAAGCCAGTGTCAATGTGAATTAATCCTATCCTCACTCCTAAAGATGACTTTGAAGTGAGAATGTTGGGAGTAAATATGTATGTTTTATACATAGCAGTGTATAACCATCTCCACAATGGTGTGAGTTGCAATGATGATTAATAAAGAGATGACATGTTCAAACTCAGTCCTTGTTCCTGGCTTCTTTTCCTTATCCCCCCTATTCCTTTTGCATGGTGCTGCCTCTCAGCCCTCATCATCCCTTCTTCCCCTGCCATCTAGCCACCATTCCGGTATCCTCTCAGATGTTTGTCTGGCTTTGGGGTTTGTTTGTTGCAGGCCTACAAGTATCTATTTCCAGTGTTTTTACATTGATGATGTACAGGCTTTCAAGGCACACTGGCACCTTTATTTCTAAGACTGCTGTTGACACAAGTCCACTTAAATTAATGTTCTCATCTCAGCTAATTTACCTGCTGAGAGTAAATTCATATGCAAACATGAACAAAGAGGGTAGAAGCAACAGGAAGAAAGTGGAGCTAGGGAATATCTTTTACCATTTAACCCCCAAACAACCCAGAAAAATAAGGAGGGCAATTTTTATCATCAACTCCAGTAAAGAAATGAAAAAATGACAGAGCTCAGAGAAGTCATTTGTGAATAAAGAGCACAGGTCACATTTGAAACCTAGATTTTCTCATCCCCACTCCAATGCTCTTTCCATACCACCAGGATGTTTTTCAAATATGCTGCCTTTTTTAAAAAAATAAGATAATCACTTATGTATTACACACCCACCAGGTGTTAGTAATTTAGGCCAGGGTTCTGCAAGCCATAGCCTGTGGGTCAAAGTCAGCCTGCCACCACTTTCTGCAACAACAGGAAGCTAAGAATTTTTTGAAATATTTTGTAATGCTAAAAAAATATCAAAAGGATAATATTTCATGGCACACGAAAATTATACAAAATTCAAATTTTCACATCTATTGTCTATGGCTGCTTTCATGTAACAACAGGGTTGGGCAGCTACAACAGAGACTATATGACCCACAAACCTGATAATATGTACTATCTGACTCTTTGTGCCAAAACACATTTCTGATCACTGATTCAGGTCCTTGCTACCTAAAGGGCTACCCAAGTGCTGATCACCGGATCATGTCAGAAATGCAGAATCTCAGGAATCTTCCAAACCAAAGAACTCAGAATCTGCATTTTAATAAGAGCCCCTGATTCATATGCCCATTACAGTTAGGGAGGCTCAGGCTCAGAAGGCAGTTGATGAGGGCTTTTTCTTATTAGACAAGCAGTGTGGGTTAAGGGAGCAGCCTTAAGGTCAAACAGGTATGAGTTTGACATTCTCTGTCCACTGCTGAGTGGCTTCAGCTTCTTAACCTAGAAAGCAAGGATAAGCCTGTGTTCCTCATAAATTTGTTTTGACTTGGATGGTGTAGTAGGTTCCTAGAACTGCTTGAACAAATTACCACTATTTTGATGGCTTCAAAAACCAGAAATATACACTCTCACAGGTATGGAGGCCAGAAGTCCAAAATTAACATGTCAGCAGGGCCATTCTCCGTCTGAGAGCTCAAGGCAAGAAGACATCCTCATCTCTTTCAGTTTCTGGTGGTTCCGGGTGTTCCTCAGCTATGGCCATATCACCCAACCTCTGTCTCCATCTTGACATGACCTTCCTCTCTTCTTACAAGGACAACAGTTATTGAATCAAAGCATCACCCTAATTCCAGAATCATATCAGCTCAAGATCCTTAACTGATGACATCTGCAAAGACCTATTTCCAACTCAGGTCATGTTCTAAGGTTCTGAGTGGACGTGAATGGGGAGGGTGGACAGTATTCAACCCACCACAGGTGACACCAATCTAGGTCAAATATCTGATGCATTGTGAGTCCCTAACATATTTCTTCCACCCTATTTCCCTCTTTTACTCAGATGACCCCAGGCTCAGAACAGATTGTATCTTTCCCATTTTAAAAGAGGGGCATCTCCTGGGCTAGGACACACAGAAGAAAATGCTTTAATGACATGTGTCCTGAAACTAAACCAGTTCTTTTATCCTCTGTATATTTTGGAGCAAAAGTTCCTTTCAAGTGAAGGAACAGATGAATGAAAAGTAATAAGCCATAGGCCAAGGAGAGCCTCACAGTGAAGAGGTTGTACTCAAAAAGTTCTTATTCTCTCTTCTCTGCTTCTGTTGGGTCTACCTTGGGAATGGATTAATATTCTCCATGATATTCCTGTGGGCCATGGTTTTCTGTTGTACCCCTAAAGGAGAGCATTTCCCCCCATTTACTATGAAACCCATGTATATCTCAAGGGAAAGCAAGATAGGTATCAAATTTCAACTTGCTCATGAGCAAATTATGAAAGGTGTTAGCTTTGGGGTGAATCAAATTTGGGGTCTCCTAGTCGATATCACTGTTGGCAATTTTCAGACCAACCAAATTGCGTGTGACAAGCTTTTCAGGTAATTCCACAACCCCATTTCCCAGTGCTTTTGTGTGTATAATCAGCAATGTCTCCTTTCTGAAGTTCTGAATAACTGTCCTCCTGTATTGTACTTGTATCATACAGATCTGGTCTGTTTCATATTAATTACCTCATTAGCCAACAGTGGTGTGCATTTCAAGTTTGTGAATTTCCTGTAAACTGTCTCCCTGAGAGGAGATCTGTGGAAATCTTCTTAGTACCCAGCAACCCAGTACTGTAATTCTCAGTGCAGCACCTGTCTTAGAATTGAAACAAATCAATAGCTAAATGTGACTGCAGCTAGATTACTAACTCAATTTTCTATTCTCCAAGGAGGAAAGAGGTAGAACTTTTAATGCTGAGGAGTCTTCCAAACAAGAGTGGGAACTTTATTATTGGTAAGAAGAAATCTGAGAGAAAGGGGAGATCCTAATCTTGGAGAGGGTTTATATTTTTGCACCTTTCAAGTTTATTTTTAAAAAGATTGTTTGGTACTTCTTTCCTGATCCTATTTTAGAAATTGTTAAAGGATATTGAATCATATCCATCAATATGGGTATGTTGTTCTGCATGTAACAGTTTATAGACAACACACTTTCTTTTCCTACAGAATAGTTTGGAGGAAAAAGGTATGTTGTCCCTCAAAATAGGAAATAAGGTGGCCTTTGAAGGATTAAACTTTCAGCTGAATGTATATTCAGTTCAGTTCAGTTGCTCAGTCGTGTCTGACTCTTTGTGACCCCACAAATTGCAGCACGCCAGGCCTCCCTGTCCATCACCAACTCCCGGAATTCACTCAAATTCAAGTCCATTGAGTCAGAGATGTCATCCAGCCATCTCATCCTCTCCCTTCTCCTCCTGCCCCCAATCCCTCCCAGCATCAGAGTCTTTTCCAATGAGTCAACACTTCGCACAAGGTGGCCAAAGTACTGGAGTTTCAGCTTTAGCATCATTCCTTCCAAAGAACACCCAGGGCTGATCTCCTTTAGAATGGACTGGTTGGATCTCCTTGCAGTCCAAGGGACTCTCAAGAGTCTTCTCCAACACCACAGTTCATGAGCATCAATTCTTCGGCAGTCAGCTTTCTTCCCATCCAACTCTCACATCCATACATGACTCCTGGAAAAACCATAGCCTTGACTAGAGGGACCTTTGTTGGCAAAGTAATGTCTCTGCTTTTTAATATGTTATCTAGCTTGGTCATAACTTTCCTTCCAAGGAGTAAGCATCTTTTAATTTCGTGGCTGCAG
Source organism: Oryx dammah (assembly GCF_014754425.2). Taxonomy (NCBI): domain Eukaryota; kingdom Metazoa; phylum Chordata; class Mammalia; order Artiodactyla; family Bovidae; genus Oryx; species Oryx dammah. Next base: position 49,615,790 of record NW_024070207.1, read on the forward strand.
TCACCATCTGTAGTGATTGTGGAGCCCAAAAAAATAAATCTGCCACTGTTTCCCCATCTATTTCCCATGAAGTGATGGGACCAGAGGCCATGATCTTCATTTTCTGAATGTTGAGCTTTAAGCCAACTTTTTCACTCTCCTGTTTCACTTTCATCAAGAGGCTTTTTAGTTCCCCTTCACTTTCTGCCATAAGGGTGGTGTCATCTGCATATCTGAGGTTATTGATATTTCTCCCGGCAATCTTGATCCCAGCTTGTGTTTTGTCCAGTCCAGGGTTTCTCATGATGTACTCTGCATATAAGTTAAATAAGCATGGTGATATTATACAGCCTTGATGTATATTAGATTAATGTATATTAGATTAAAGCAAAGTTACCTTGAAACAGTGATCTGCAGCTTTGTCTGCAATTTAGAGTCACCTGGGAAGTTTTTACAAACTATTGACACTACAAGAGATTCTTATTTAATCTGAAGAGTGTGGGGCCCAGGTGGTTTATTAAAAGCTCCACCAGGTGATTCTAATCTGCCGTCCTGATTTCAAATTATTACCTTAAAGAGACAGCATAGCTTTTAAGGCTTTAGCATTTCACTCAGATCACTGAATGTTGATAAAAAAAGAATGTGTCATTCATAAGGGGAGAGGGTCTGGATATCTAAGGAAACTCTAGGGGAAAGCTTATCTTTGAGGCCTATGTGATCATCAGTTTAAAATTTCACTCCTCTATGTCAATCTCTGGAATCAAGATTGTTGGGAGAAATATCAATAATCTCAGACATGCAGATGACACCACCCTTATGGCAGAAAGTGAAGAAGAACTAAAGAGCCTCTTGATGAAAGTGAAAGAGGAGATAAAAAGTTGGCTTAAAACTCAACATTCAGAAAACGAAGATCATGGCATCTGGTCCCATCACTTCATGGGAAATAGAGAAACAGTGGAAACAGTGACATAATTATTTTCTTGGGCTCCAAAATCATTGCAGGTGGTGACTGCAGCCATGAAATTGAAAGATGCTTGCTCCTTGGAAGAAAAGCTAAGACCAACTTAAACAGCATATTAAAAAGCAGAGACATTACTTTGACCACAAAGGTCCATCAAAACAAAGCTATGGCCTTTCCAGTAGTCATGTAGGGGTGTGGGAGTTGGACTATAAAGAAGGCTGAGCACTGAAGAATTGATGCTTTTGAAATGTGGTATTGGAGGACTCTTGAGAGTCACTTGGACTGCAAGGAGATGCAACCAGCCCATCTTAAAGGAAATCAGTCCTCAATATATTGGAAGGACTGATACTGAAGCTGAAGCTCCAATGTTTTGGCCACCTGATTCGAAGAACTGACTCATTGGAAATGACCCTGATGCTGAGAAAGATTGAAAGGAGGAGGAGAAGGGGACGACAGAGGATGAGATGGTTGGATGGCATCACCGACTCAATGGACATAAGTTTGAGCCAGCTCCAAGAGTTGGCAGTGGACAAAGGAACATGGCATGCTGCAGTCTATGGTGCTGCAAAGAGTCAGACACGACTGAGTGACTGAAGTGAACTGAACCTCAATCTCTACCTCCCTTCCTTGCTTTCATTGTCTCCTTTTCTGTTATTGTCTATATATTAACTCCATGTGAATATGTACTTTGTTGTTGCCTGTTTTTTTTTTTCCATGCCTGCATCTCTAATGCCTATTAGGGAGAGCCTAGCACATGTTAGGAGGGCTTCCCTAATGGTTCAGTGGTAAAGAATCCACCTGCCAATGCAGGAGAGGCAAGAGACATGGGTTTGATCCCTGGGTTGGGAATGGCAACCCACTCCAGTATTCTTGCCTGGAAAATCCCATAGACAGAGAAGACCAGAGGGCTATAGTCCACGGCGTTGCAAAGAGTTGGACACCATTTAAGTGACTAAACAACAGCAGCACATGGTAGACACTTACATATGTCCAATAAGTGAATGAGTAAATGGATGACTGGAGAAGAGAATAAATAAATGAAAGGAATGACAGAAGCAAGTTTTCCTCTTCCTTTGGCAAACAATTCCTATCATAAATACAATATAAGGATATCCCTGGCAGAACAGTGACTAAGGCTCTGCCCTTTTACTTCAGGGGGCAAAGGTTTGATCCCTGGTCCCCTGATTGGGGACCTATGATGTGTGGCCAAAGGAAAAAAAAATTATTTTTAGTTGAGTCCATGAAATATCACAAAGTAATCATTTAAGGTTTTAAGTTTTGAACTCAAATATATGTTTGCAAAGGAGAGAAAGACTATGCTGTACTTAAAATGATCTATATCCTATAACACTAATGAGTCTCTCTGCATATTAACAAATTGACACTCACAATATACTTTGAATTATACATATTATACCTCTGAATTATAGATAAAGATAGGGAGAAAAGGAATACAATGAATTTGTGCCAACTATCTAATTCTTGTAACATACTTTTCATTGTACATTAAAATGTTAGCATTTGGATTTTATATTATTATATTGTTGCTCTGAGCTTGATTCCCACCAGTGTACTCTGGAGCAGTCAGCGAGTGGATTCACCTCTCCTCTCTATATGTGACTCGTTCAGCTTTCTGAGTCTTCAGTGCCAAGTGTTAGACCTCAAATCAGAGCAAATTCACAAGGTCATGAAGACAACCACATGAAGCTATTTCCACCTCTAAACTAAAGAGAGTTTTAACATTTTATAATCCATACCATGTTGTAATAAACAGAAAAATAGTGATAATTTTCTTGATTATGATTTAAAATTTCTAAATACCTAAAGTGAAGATCGAGTTATAATTTGTTTTCCCAGACTACACAAATTGCCCCCTTATCCATCCTCACTCCCACCTGCAATGATTCTGGTTTTATCACTTGGTTGAAAAGCTTTCCTCCAAAGGAGCCCTTTACTAGAACACTTGTAGAGTTGACAGTCCCTCTGGTCTTCCACTATAACCGGCCGGCCCTCTCTATGGGGACCAACATCTTCTTCCTCATAATTAAACAGAGTCCCCCTAAAACTGAGTTCCCCCACCAGGTTTATAATTAACCTCTCTATCCAAAACTGTATTCTCTTCTTGTCCAGCCCCAGTCCCCTTTACGATTGAGGAGTAGCAAAGAAAAGAGGTGATTGAAACCAGACAGGACTCTGCAGGGTCCTCTCAGATACAAAAGCCCCTCTATGTCCTCTATTTCTTATTTGTAGGGAAAAAAAAAAAGCTTCTAGGCCTTCTCTGAGTTCCAAAGGGCAGACTCAAGCAGTTAGTAGGATAGAGTTCCCAGATTCCTAGTTCCTTCTGAAGGATTATATGTAGCAGTCTGAGGCATATCTTTAAGTTGTAGAGAAACTAAGACCCCCAAGCAGATGGAGGATGGTGACTATTTGTTGACCATGAGTTAATAGACCCCAGACTAGTTGGAACCAGAAGGTTGAGATTTCTGGAACACCCCCCTATTACCTCACCACCAACCAATCAGAAGAAAGTCATACACCCTGCAGCCCTCACTCCAAATTTTGCCTTTAAAAGTTCTTCACTAAAAACCATTAGGGAGTATGGGTCTTTTGAGCACAAGCTACTCATACCCCTTTCTTGGTCCTGCAGTAAACCTCTCTCTGCTCCACATACTAATGTTTGGTTTGTTTGGTCTCACTGTACATCAAGCACACAAACTTGGGTTCAATAGCAATAACTTCTATGCATCAGTCTTAGCCTCTGGAATGAGGAAGTCTTTTTTGAATAGAATTAAGATTTTTCTCATTGCCTCCCTAGTCTTCTAACGTTTTGAACCCCAAATCAACAAAACAAAAATAAAATAGATATTTCCATGAGTTTAGTCTATGGACCAGTTTATTTCCATGGGTTTGGAGGAAGAGAAGGGAATTTGAGCCCTAGGTTGAAGTCATTCCAACACCAAGGAACAGCTCCTGGTCTGCCTTCAGCTCTCATGTGTACAGATAGTTCTCAGCATACAGATGTCTCAAGTGGCATCTCTTCTGGAGGCTCAGGGCTTCCCAGGCTTCCATTTTGTGTAGCTGTCCTCAAATCATAACGTCACCAGGAACCTTATATTAATGGCAATGATAACAGACAGCGACAGCAATATAGCATTGAAAGGACTGTGCCTTTCTGGACATCATTGGCCTGGATGCCACCCTTAAATACAGTATGAGATTCTGGAGCCTGCACAAAGGAGGTGCTGAGGGCAGAGTGGTCTTACAGTTATCAGAGTCTCCATTATGGGGAGCTCCTCTGTATTTTATTCACCCAAGTGATGGCACTTTCCTCTCATTACTGAATCATCTGTTGCCCATCTACTGAACCTCTTCTCCATCCCCCCACCCAGACCCTGCTTATCAGTTATTAATGTGCATAAGAATCACCTGGGCATCTTGTTAAACTGTAGGTTCTGATTTAGTAGGGGCCCACATCCTGCATTTCTAACATGTTTCCCAGGAATGACAATGCTGCTGGTACGTGAACCACACTTTGTGTAGCCTTGTTATCTAATGAAACTTTCTGCCATGATGGAAATGATGCACTGTCCAACATGGTAGCCATTAGCCACACATGGCTACTCGAAATGTGGCTAGTGTGACTAAACAACTGAATTTTAAATTTTATTTCATTTTTTTTTTTCTTTTTTGACTGTGCTATGCAGCATGCAGGATCTTGGTTCCCCAACCAGGGATTGAATCCGTGACCTCTGCAGTGAAAGTGTAGAATCCTAACCACTGGACCACCAGATAACTCTCCACTTTGATTCATTTAAATTTACATAGTCACATGTGACTAGTGGCTACTATATTAGACCATGCTACTCAAGAGCAGGAACCAGCCAGAAAACTTTTTCTGTTAAGGGCCAAATAGTAAATGTTTGGGGCTTTATTGGCCATATGGACTTTGTCACAAATACTCAACTATGCCATTGTAAAGTGGAAAAAAAAAATAAAACACATAGAGAATACATAAAAGAATAGGCATGGCTGCATTCCACTAAAATTTTATTGGCCAAAGTAGGCGGTAGGATGTATTTGGCCTGTAGACTGTGGTTAACAGACCCCTGCTTTACAGTGTAATTTGCTGATGTTAAAATAAAGATCTAAAAAAGCACCTGAAACATATTTCTAAGATTGAAATAAACATCTTTCTTCAAACTTAAATCTGAACTGCATAAAACCTTAGTTTTACTTTTTTAAATTTTATTTTTAATTGATTTATTTATTTCAATTGGAGGCTGATTACTTTACAATATTGTGGTGGTTTTTGCCATACATAGACATGAATTAGCTGGGTACACATGTGTCCCCCCCATCATGAGCCCCCTCCCAACTCCCTCCACTATCCCTCTGGGTTGTCTGAGAGCACCAGTTTTGAGTGCCCTGCTTCATGCATCAAACTTGCACTGGTCATCTATTTCACATATAATAATATACATGTTTCAATGCTATTCTCTCAAATCGTCCCATCCTTGCCTTCTCTCACAGAGTCCAAAAGTCTGTTCTTTACATCTGTGTCTCTTTTGCTGTCTTTCATATAGGGTCATTGTTACCATCTTTCTGAGTGAGTGAGTGAAGTCGCTCAGTTGTGTCCGACTCTTTGCGACCCCATGGACTTTAGCCTACCAGGATCCTCTGTCCATGGGATTTTCCAGGCAAGAATACTGGAGTGGGTTGCCATTTCCTTCTCCAGGGGATCTTCCTGACCCAGGGATCGAATCCTAGTCTCCCACATTACAGGCAGACACTTTAACCTCTGAGCCACCAGGGAAGCCCTACCATCTCTCTAAATTCCATATATATGTGTTAATATACTGTATTGGTGTTTCTCTTTCTGACTTACTTCACTCTGTATAGTAGGCTCCAGTTTCATCCACCTCATTAGAACTGATTCAAGTGTATTCTTTTTAATAGCTGAGTAATATTCCATTATGTATATGTACCACAACTTCCTTATCCACTCGTCTGGTGATGGACATCTAGGTTGCTTCCATGCCCTAGCTGTTGTAAATAGTGCTGCAAATGAACATTGGGGTGCACATGTCTCTTTCAATTCTGGTTTCCTCAGTGTGTATGCCCAGCAGTGGGATTGCTGGGTTATATGGCAGTTTTAATTTTAATCCATAAAAATTCCATGAGCAAATTGTCTTTTAAAAATTTAAACCTAATGTCTTATGTTATTGTAGAAAAATTTTTCCCATGAATGTTTATTACTGTTTATCTATTGGATAGCTGTTCTATATTTATTTTTATTTGATTATCTCTTATGCTGTGTTATTTTTTGGCCACACTGTACAGTATGCAGAATCTTAGTTCTCCAATCAGGGATTGAACTTGTGTCCCCTGCAGTGGAAGCATGGAGTCCTAACCGCTGGACCACCAGGGAAGTCCCTGCATAGCTGTTCCATACATACACATACACTTTTTGTATGTTTTTTGGTCTTGAAATATTTACTGCACTGCTCCTGGGACAACATAAGCAAGCCCTGCGTGTTAGAATGCAGTTAAATACTTTTGAGACACTAACCTCTCAACTCAATAATCATGGCAATGGGGTTACTTGTTTTAGTATGCATACTCTATCAACACACCAAATTACTGGGCTGGGCAAAAAGTTCATTCAGGTGTTCCTGTAAGATACTATAGAAAAACCCAAACAAACTTTTTGGCCAACCCAATGTATGTAGTCAGTCCCTGTTAATCTAACTGTATGTCTTTGTTGTTGGTTTTCACAACAGCCGCCCGGACCAATATTTTATATGTATTTTATTAGGTTGGCAACATTTTCCCAGTTATGCTATCCATCTTGAAATGATGAATGACATGTGGGGGTATTGTTAGTTTGCATCATTAACTATTTGAAACAGTAAGGAGTTATAGAGTAATCTCTCATTGTGCTAAGCACAAAACGTTTTTTCTCTAAAATGAGCAATCTAAAGATAATCACATTTTATGGATGCAAACGATTTCACATTTCTTACAAGCACAATCTGTGTTCAAAAATCATTATTGTGCCAGTTTAATAAGCCATCACACTGAAATGGCTATAAATGTGCTTGGTGAAGATGGTAAATATTAACAGGAGAGTGGTCAAAAGTCATACCTCTGGTCTAGGAAGGAAGAGTGGAGCACTCTGGTATTACCAAAATATCTCTGTGTGGTGGGAGTATGGTGGAACTTCAAGTGGTGAGGTTCTCCAGAGGAACTGACAGTGTCTGTCTATCATGTCCAAAGGCAGCTCAAATCAAAGAGGATGCAGTGAATTTGCATTCTGTTGGGCTGATATTGCTATCTGAGGTACACATATTCTGGTGAAGTGACCAGGTAGCAGGCACCTGGGCAAAGAAGAGTGGTAGGCAGGCAGGTTACTATGCCCATGGTTAACCCGGCAGTGGAAGGGTGGAAAGTTGTGGAGCAACAATTAAGTCTGTGACTGTTTAGTGAGGACTGAGGGGCAGGGGAATGGGACTTTCTTCTAAGAGCCTAAGCCTTGTAAGCTATGGCTTCAAATTGCTCCCATGAAGAGGTTAAGCAGATATCATTAGAGACTAAGAATATAATGTAGGGTATTGGGTACAGACCATGTTGGTATTTGTGTTTCTATCCTAGGTATCTTAGATCCTAGCTTTAGGTCACATAACTACTCTTGTCCCCAGTTAGTTGTGGCAATGAGTCTTAATATCAAACCAGCCTAGAGTTAAGGCAATAAAGCAAAAGTATGTAAGTTGTGAAAACAAGGACAAAATATTTTGGAGACCTTTTATGTTGCAAGTTTCTGTACCCCCTTTAAAGCTCAGAACAATTATCTTTTCTTTTGTAGCATTCTCTAACTCTCCCTGTCTTTGCCTTCCTCCTGTCTCTGCTCCCCCATAGACTCTGTATGCACCTCTCCTAACACATCACACTACCAATGCTGCCCTGACAGAGTTTATGCATTTTTCTTCCTATTTGACTGTGAACTTCTTAAGGGTATGACTATCAAGTCCATCTCTGTATTCTCAGTGCCTAGCACTCAGTATTGATTGAGTTAGGTATCAATAAAGAGAAAAGGAAGTTTACATTGACTATCCTAGGCTAAATGACATGTATTCAAAAATAATTTTAGTATGAAAGTCACCCATTTAATTGAACATTTTCAAAATGCGTTAAGTAAAAAGGAATGTATTATTTTTTTACAAATCTGCAATTATATTCAAGACAGCATTTAAGCTTGCTTTTCTAGTTAAACATTTCATGAGTATTTTGTTCTTTTAAATCTCTACAAAATACATATATTTTTTAACTGCTCTGGTAGAGATGTTGGTGCTTACCAAACATTCCATTTGGTCCTCTGCATTTAGGGCTGCATCACTAATTCTGGCCAATGAGCATAAACATATAGGATGAAAATGAGGAATAAACTTCTCAGCCAAAGGGTAAAATAGCTGCTATGTACAATCCACCAATTTATTTCTTTTTCTGCTAAATGATGGGTGACATCTTATGGTGGATCTTCCATCAGCCTTTATTTCAGAATGGCTATGTGAAGCTAAGAGACTCCTGACACTCAGAGTTGGACAGGCAGCACAAGTGAGAAACAGGCCCTTGTTTTGGTAAGCCAATGTGATTTCCAGGTTAACTTGTTATGATAGAATAATTTACATCCTATCCTCCCTAATATATAGATACATAGAATATGATCATACGGATATACCATGATTTGACAATTCCCTATTTTATGTATTTTGATTGTTTCTGTTATTCTGCTAATATAGAAATGCTGTGATGCTTATCATTACATGTAAGCCTTTGTGGAAATTCATGATAATTTTCTTAAGATAAATTTCTAGAAAGGAAATTATTAGGTAAAAGAATTTGGAAATTTTTAAGGCTTGAATATGTTTTACAAAATTTTCCCCCAGAAAGGTAATGCCAGTGTATAGTGTCTTTGACTTCAATTTGATTCCTGGGTCAGGAAGATCCCCTGGAGAAGAGTCTCCAGGCTATCCACTCCAGCATTCTTGGGTGTCCCTGGTGCCTCAGATGGTAAAGAATCTGCCTGCAATGTGGGAAACCTGGGTTTGATCACTAGGTTAGGAAGATCCCCTGGAGGAGGGCATGGCAAACCACTCTAGTATTTTTGCCTGGAGAATCCCATGGACAGAGGAGCCTGGTGGACTGCAGTCCATGGGGTCACAAAGAGTCAGACATGACTGAGCGACTAACCACACATGCACATAGTCTCCTTAGCAGTATGTATGAGTGCTTATTTCACCATGCCTCTCCAAATTGGGTATTATTCTTCTTTTGCAATTTTGAAAAGTGAAAAATTAGATTGGAGTCAAACCTGGTTTATTTTAATAACAAAATGACCTTAATATTGATGGATTTTTTTCACTGGAGTTGTCTCTTAATGGGTCTTGGCTTCATGAGCCTAAGTAAGTTGAGGATGGAAGTATAACCTATTTAGTATCGAGATGAATCCCATGCTATAACCTGTGTCTCAATTATATATGTCAGGGCAACAATAGCAGAGTTGAATCATTACTTTTTTCTGGAATATTTTCTTTTCATCTGGCCAGAGGTTTATTCCTGAATTATGAGAAAAAATAATATAAGATGGCTGATTTCCTCAGACAGTTTACATATTCAAAGACAGCTCATTTCTGCAGCCTCTGCTCATGAAAAACTAAAAGATTTCTGACTCCTCCAGTGAATCCCACCCCCTGCCTTAACAAACAATATACCTTGAAATAGTGGAGAATGAAATATAGATATATTCCGATTAAAAGAGTGAGGACACAATTGAACTGTATCTTTTGTACATAGTACTTAGTAAATATTCAGTAAATGCTTAGTAAAAGAAAGGAAGGAAAAGAGAAAGAGAGGAGAAATGTAGTATATCACATGAGATTTGGAGCAAGGGAATTGAGACATCATCCTGTATACTCTCTTCATTTTAAAGTAAACTCAAAGTAATAAAGTGAGTTCTCCAAGGTCTCAAGCTCAAACCTAGGAAATAGTTGGAGTAGGACCTAAGCCCAGTCTTTCAGCCCCTCTCCACTACCTCTGCAGCATTGAGTAGCTGGTGGATATTTTTCTGCCACCTAAGTCAATTTGGATGAGAAGCATTCACTCAATAGTTACTGAACATCTATATATTGGACACTATGGTAAATGCTGTGAATCACCAGGGGTCTCACCATCTAGCAGAGGAGACGTATGTGGAATCAACCAAGCTGCAATAGAAACCCATGAAATATGCTATTGAAAAAGCCAACAGAGTAGAGAGTCACTCCAATTGAGGCCTTAGGGCAGGTTTCTTTGAGGAACTGACTTTTGGGTTAAGTTTCCAAAGATAATATTTAAATAGCAGAAGGAAGAGAGAAGAGACACTTTTAAACTAAGAAAATGCTAAACATAAATAAACCTTTGAATATAATGCACATGGCAAACTTAATGTTCTGTTTTAGGAAAGCAGTAGAGATTAGTGGGCAAGAGTTGATTTGAGTGCCAGCAATATTATTTACTATTTTTATGACCTTGTATTTTGGCTGAATTAATCAGTTAAGTTCAGAGGAACAATTTTACTTTTCCCCAATAAATCCAGTTGTGGGTTCACTTTGTAGAAACAGAGCCTTATTTATTTGAGTATTTTAGATCTAAATAAAAAAAAAGTATGCAAAAATATGACTACATTAAAGCAATGATTTGTAGACCAAATTCTTTTACCTTTTCTTTTCTTTTCTTTTTTTTGCTTCTCATAGAAACTGATAGTATCAGAATCTATTCCATTTATTTACAAAACTATTTCTAATAGATAATCAGGTATACATGAAAATAAATGGAAAAAATCCTAAAAGTTTAGATCCTGAGATGGTAAATGTAATTTTCATTAAATGATCTAGAAGTAGTCTCTAGTACTAGCAGATCATAAAAAGTGAAAATGTGTATGTCTTTTAAGTAAAGACAGCTAAATAAAATGTGCTTGAATGTTAAACTGGAACTTAATTTTTTTTAATTTAACAATATTTTCCTTTATAATCAAGCACAGGGCATTGGGGCAATACTAACTATGATGGTTAATTTTATGTGTCAACTTCACTGGGCCACGAGGTACCCAGATATTTAGTCAGAAATTATTTTCTGGATGTTTCTGTGAGGATGTTTTTGGATAAGATTTACATTTAAATTAGTAGACTGAGTAAAGCAAGTTTCCCTCCCTAAGGTGGGTGAGCCTCATCCAATCCATTGAAAGTCTGAACAGAATTAAAAAGCCTGATCCTTCCCAAAAAGAGAGAATTTCTCTTGCTTGAATGCCTTTGAAGTAGTATGCCATTTTTCTCCTGCCTTCAGACTTAAACTAAAACATGGACTTTTCTTCAATCTCTGGTCTGCAGGCCTTCTGACTGGAACCACACTATGGGTCTCCAGGTTGCCAACTCACCCTAAAGATCAGATCTCGGGATGTTTCAGTCTCTATAATCATGTGAGTAAATTTCTTAGAATAAATATCTTTCTATATGTATACATATTCTCTTGGTTCTGTTTCTCTGGAGAACCCTTACTAATACACTAATTTTCTTCATTAACCATTCAAATAAAAGAAAATATGTTATCCCAAGTTCATAGCTTCAACTAAAAAAAAAAAAATTGTGCATGTAAAATGAGACGTTAACATAATTATACCAAGCCTGGACACCAGCACTTTCATGAGCTGTTGCTTCTTTAATAGTGCTTTCTAATAAGGACTACACATAGCATTGACTTACTTACTTGCACTTCCTGATGGATATGAGTGGTTAGACATACTCTCTTTCTTAAGTCCAGAGACCTGGGTTTGAATCCCAGCTCTGCTGATGATATGCTGTACGATTCTGCATAAGTCTAGTTGAGTAGACTCACAGTAGTTCCCACATCTTAAAAATGGACATTTTATAATTTTATTTACTCATTTAGTTTTGGCTGTGCTGGGTCTTTGATACTGTGCAATCAGTCTTCCCTTGTTGCAGCAACTAGGGGCTACTCTTTAGTTGTGATGCACAGGCTTTTTATTGTGGTGGCTTCTGGCTGTCTGAGTTCAGTAGTTGTGACGTGCAGGCTCAGTAGTTGCAGCTCCCAGACTGTAGAGCACAGAATCAGTAGCTATGCAGCAAGGGCTTAGTTGTTCTAGACATGTGGGGTCTTCTCAGACTAAGAATTGAGCCTGAGTCTCCTGCATTGGCAGGCATAGTCTTTACCGCTGAGCCACCATGGAAGCCCCAAAATGGACCTCTTAAAAAATGTTCAGTTCAGTTCAGTTCTAAGCATATTTATATACAGTTCAGTAGCACTAAGAACATTCACATTATTATACAACTCTCACCATCATCCATTTCCTGAATTTTTTGCCTTCCTAAATTGAAACTCTGACCCCATTAAACCTTAACTTCCCATTCCCCCTCTTCAACCTCCCATCCCCCCAGTGCCTGGCATCTATCAATGTACTTTCTGACTCTACAAATTTGACTATTCCAGGGATCTTGTAGAAGTGGAAATCAAACAGTGTGTGTCTGCACCCCCTACATATTGGAATGCATTTTTAAGGCTAACAATGTATGTCCTACACACAGATTATACCTTTTGTTCCCCTTGTGCTATACAGTAGGTTCTCATTAGTTATCTATTTTATACATTGTAGCATATATATGTCAATCCCAATCTCCCAGTTCCTCCCACCCCCACCTCTCCTGGCTTGGTGTCTATACATTTGTTCTCTCTATCCCCTCTGCAGAGTTGTTTGGAGGGTTGAATACATTTGTGTATATATAGCATATGGTCTCCTTGGTGCCTCAGACAGTAAAGAGTCCGCCTGCAATGCAAGAGACCTGGGTTTGATCCCTGGGTCAGGAAGATTGCCTGGAGAAAGGCATGGCAACCCACTCCAGTACTCTTGCCTGGAGAATTTCATGGACAGAGGAGCCTGGCGGGCTATAGTTCACGGGGTCTCAAAGAGTATGACACAATGAGCAACTAACACTTTCACTCCACTTTCATTTATAGCAAATACTGGTGGTGCCAAGCCCATTTCCAAGTCTCTGGGTGCTTTATAACCTTCAGAGGATTGCGCTCGGGCGCTGGGACTGCCTTGCCAGTTTGAAAAGCTATAAGTTCCTGAACGTTTTGCCATTTCAATTGGGAACAGCCCACAGGCCAGGGCTGACTGGTCTCGGAGGACAAAGCCCTAGCTTCTTTAACCTGAGATAGAATCAACTTTGAAGTGTCATTTAATCTCCAGGGTTCCCCTGGGGACCCAGATGAAGCTGAGACTTCATGAAATTGCACTCTTTCATGTGTTCTTCCCCTTTACTGTCATAATTCCTCCACTCTTTTATTCCTTTCTCCAGGGAGCCTTTCCTTACTAAATCTCTTGTGCTCAAATTCTTGGTTCAGAGTTTGATTCTGGGAGAACCTGACCTCAGACAGCATGTGAGTGAAAGTAAACTATATATAGGGCGACCATATGTCCCAATTTGCCTGCAACAGTCCTGCTATAGGCCTGCTGTCTGTGCACCTATTAATAATACCCCCTTTCACTGGCAAAAACATAAATTTTATGGTCACCTTGTGTATAAAGCATCAAGAGAAGCTTGATAAAATAGGAAGTAAAATAATCAGAATGATAACAATTGAACCCAAGTAAGCAATTTGCCTAATTTTTCCTCAGTTAATAAGTTGTTTGATTGAATTGGCACCATATGGACATCTCAAGATGAAGAATACTTTGATTTTTCTAAAATAAGCATTCAGAGTATGCTGTGCTTCTTATTACCTATACGATGGGTATGAAAATAAGAAACTAGTATTTTAACAACTAATATGCTTTAAAAGGTAGTATCAGCAAAGTTATTTAGCAGAAAAATTACTTATAAATGTAAAAAAATAAATTGCAACAAATCATCATTGAAACCATATATTGTGTAGAAGGTGAGATCTTTGTAAAAGAAAAAGTAACCAGCAATCCTATGAATATCTATGATAATAAGTTTTGATTTTCAACATTCTCAGGTTTTATTTATATACAGATTTTGTTTATAAATTGGCATCAAACAAGGTGCCTCAAAAGCTTGGAACCATTCATATAAGAAAATAGAAAGTTCTTTGGGAGGCAAGACCATGTCTTTTGTCTCTGTGTAGCTGTTTGCTTTGTTAGCTGGAGAGATTGAATTTTCCAGTAAGATCTTAAGAATGTTCAAGATACCTGTGTGTACCTAAGATGACATAGCAGCATGATGAACTGAGTAAAATGTAAAGTGTGTTTCTTCCAAGTTGTCTTAAAAGTCTACTATAGCCTGATTAACATAATTTCTTTCCTTTAAATTAAAGCCATCATGCTCTAAATTATATTAAGGCAGATTGCCTAAGTCTACTTATGGTAATAGGAATTTGTGCTAAGTATTTTTAAAGAAATTATTGCAATTAACTGTGGAAAAGGAAACCTTACTATATCTTCTCTCTAGCAATTATTAGCCTCATAATACACTTAAGGTTGTCACTTGCTGAAGAGGTATTTATTCGATCAAAAAAGTTCTTTAAAATTGTTTAATGATCATATATTATGGGACAGATGCCATTCTGGGGCTATGGCAGTGAATACAAGAGACACAGTCCCTTTCCTCATGGAGCTCATAGTCAATAAAATACATCCAATAAAACTGTTGCTTTGTGACTCTACTTTGTGTGTGTGTGTGTGTGTGTGTGTGTGTGTGTTGTTAAAATTTAGGGGATTGAGAACCCCATGAACAGTATGGAAAGGCAATATGATAGGACACCAAAAGAGGAACTCCCCAGGTCATTAGGTGCCCAATATGCTACTGGAGATCAGAGGAGAAATAACTACAGAAAGAACAAAGGGATGGAGCCAAAGTAAAAACAATACCCAGTCGTGGATGTGATTGGTGACAGAAGCAAGATCCGATGCTGTAAAGAGCAATATTGCATAGGAACTTGGAATGTCAGGTCCATGAATCAAGGCAAATTGGAAGTGGTCAAACAAGAGATGGCAAGGATGAGTGTCAACATTCTAGGAATCAGCAAACTAAAATGGACTGGAATGGGTGAATTTAACTCAGATGACCATTATATCTACTACTGCAGGCAGGAATCCCTCAGAAGAAATGGAGTAGCCATCATGGTCAACAAAAGAGTCCAAAATGCAGTACTTGGATGAAATCTCAAAAATGACAGAATGATCTCTGTTTGCCTCCAAGGCAAACCATTCAATATCACAGTTATCCAAGTCTATGCCCCAACAAGTAATGCTCAAGAAGCTGAAGTTGAACGGTTTTATGAAGACCTACAAGACCTTTTAGAACTAACACCCCAAAAAGATGTCCTTTTCATTATATGGGACTGGAATGCAAAAGTAGGAAGTCAAGAAACACCTGGAGTAACAGGCAAATTTGGCCTTGGAATGCGGAAGGAAGCAGGACAAAGACTAATAGAGTTTTGCCAAGAAAATGCATTGGTCATAGCAAACACCCTCTTCCAACAACACAAGAGAAGACTCTACACATGGACATCACCAGATGGTCAACACCGAAATCAGATTGATTATATTCTTTGCAGCCAAAGATGGAGAAGCTCTATACAGTCAAAAAAACAAGACCAGGAGCTGACTGTGGCTCAGATTATGAACTCCTTATTACTAAATTCAGACTTAAATTGAAGAAAGTAGGAAAAACCGCTAGACCATTCAGGTATGACCTAAATTAAATCCCTTATGATTATACAGTGGTAGTGAGAAATAGATTTAAGGGCCTAGATCTGATAGATAGAGTGCCTGATGAACTATAGAATGAGGTTCGTGACATTGTGCAGGAGATAGGGATCAAGATCATCCCCATGGAAAAGAAATGCAAAAAAGCAAAATGGCTGTCTGGGGAGGCCTTACAAATAGCTGTGAAGAGAAGAGAGGCAAAAAACAAAGGAGAAAAGGAAAGATATAGGCATCAAAATGCAGAGTTCCAAAGAACAGCAAGAAGAGATAAGAAAGCCTTCTTCAGTGATCAATGCAAAGAAATAGAGGAAAAGAAGAGAATGGGAAAGACTAGAGATCTCTTCAAGAAAATTAGAGATACCAAGGGGATATTTCATACCAAGATGGGCTCGATAAAGGACAGAAATGGTATGGACCTAACAGAAACAGAAGATATTAAGAAGAGGTGGCAAGAATACACAGAAGAACTGTAAAAAAAAGATCCTCACGACCCAGATAGTCATGATGATGTGATCACTAATCTAGAACCAGACATGTTGGAATGTGAAGTCAAGTGGGCCTTAGAAAGCATTACTACGAACAAAGCTAGTAGAGGTGATGGAATTCCAATTGAGCTGTTTCAAATCCTGAAAGATGGTGCTGTGAAACTGCTGCACTCAACATGCCAGCAAATTTGGAAAACTCAGCAGTGGCCACAGGACTGGAAAAGGTCAGTTTTCATTCCAATCCCAAAGAAAGGCAATGCCAAAGAATGCTCAAACTACTGCATAATTGCATTCATCTCACATGCTAGTAAAGTAATGCTCAAAATTCTCCAAGCCAGGCTTCAGCAATACGTGAACCGTGAACTCCCAAGCTGGTTTTAGAAAAGGCAGAGGAACCAGAGATCAAATTGCCAACATCTGCTGGATCATGGAAAAAGCAAGAGAGTTCCAGAAAAACATCTATTTCTGCTTTATTAACTATGCCAAATTCTTTGACTGTGTGGATCACAATAAACTGTGGAAAATTCTGAAAGAGATGGGAATACCAGACCACCTGACCTGCCTCTTGAGAAATCTGTATGCAGGTCAGGAAGCAACAGTTAGAACTGGTCATGGAACAACAGACTGGTTCCAAATAGGAAAAGGAGTACATCAAGGCTGTATATTGTCACCCTGCTTATTTAACTTATATGCAGAGTACATCATGAGAAACGTTTGACTGGAAGAAACACAAGCTGGAATCAAGATTGCCAGGGAAATATCAATAACCTCAGATATGCAGCTGACACCACCCTTATGGCAGAAAGTGAAGAGGGGCTAAAAAGCCTCTTGATGAAAGTGAAAGAGGAAACCGAAAAAGTTGGCCTAAAGCTCAACATTCAGAAAACGAAGATAATGGCATCTGGTGCCATCACTTCATGGGAAATAGATGGGGAAACAGTGTAAACAGTGTCAGACTTTATTTTTGGGGGCTCCAGAATTACTGCAGATGTTGACTGCAGCCATGAAATTAAAAGACACTCCTTGGAAGAAAAGTTATGACCAACCTAGATAGCATATTCAAAAGCAGAGACATTACTTTGCCGACTAAAGTCCGTCTAGTCAAGGCTATGGTTTTTCCTGTGGTCATGTATGGATGTGAGAGTTGGACTGTGAAGAAGGCTGAGCACTGAAGAATTGATGTGTTTGAACTGTGGTGTTGGAGAAGACTCTTGAGAGTCCCTTGGACTGCAAGGAGATCCAACCAGTCCATTCTGAAGGAGATCAGCCCTGGGATTTCTTTGGAAGGAATGATGCTAAAGCTGAAACTCCAGTACTTTGGCCACCTCATGTGAAGAGTTGACTCATTGGAAAAACTCTGATGCTAGGAAGGATTGGCGGCAGGAGGAGAAGGGGACGACCGAGGATGAGATGGCTGGATGGCATCACTGACTCAATGGACGTGAGTCTGAGTGAACTCCAGGATTTGGTGATGGACAGGGAGACCTGGCGTGCTGTGATTCATGGGGTTGCAAAGAGTCGGACACGCTGAACAACTGAACTGAACTAAACTGAACTTTTAACTCTAAAGATACGTAATTAGACAAGCATTATGAAATGATAATTAGATAAGCTTTTTCTTCTACAGAAACTATTTCTAAGTCCTGGCCCCAGTGTGGTACTCTGATAACAGAGCCGGTGCTGTATTCACTGCTGACATGCTTTTTTTTAACCTCGCACCTCCAGTGTAGATTGTTAGAAATTCAAACAGGATATGCATTATGCGCTAAAGTATGTCTCATCTTACAAGTAAGACTCTTCCATCTTGACCTATGCAGACAGTGGTTGAATTCTAAAACACTAGGAGAAAAAGATATATATGCTTGATTTTGACAGATCCTTCTGGACAATGATACAATATTATTGTTACAATTTTCAAAAGACATTACTATTGGGGAAATTTGGGTTAAGGGAACAAAAGACCTCTGTGTACTAATTCACATATGCTCGTGAATATGCAGTTATACTGGGGCTTCCCTGGTGGCTCAAATGGTAAAGAATCTGCCTGCAATTCAGGAGACCCAGGTTTGATCCCTGGGTTGGAAGATCCCTTGGAGATGGGAATAGCTACTTACTCCAGTATTCTTGCCTGGAAAATTCCATGGACAGAGGAGCCTGGCAGGCTGCAGTCCATGGGGTCACCAAGAGTTGGACATGAATTAGCAACTGAACAACAACATGTTATATATCAAAAGAAAATATTTAATTTAAAAAAAACAGGCTAGGGACTTCCCTGGTGGTCCAATGGTTAAGACTCTGCACTTTCACTACAGGGGACGTGGGTTCTATCCTTGGTCAGGGAACTATGATCCCATATGCCACATGGGGTATCCAAAAAAAAAAAGAAAAAAGAAAAAAAGGAAAAATAGATAACTAAAATTAAATTGAAAAAAAAAAAAACAGGCTAATAACTGGAATGAGAATGATCTCATCCTTTGTCCTCATAGCTCTATCCTATTTTTATAGATGATAACATCTAAGAACAATGATGACTTTTTTCATCAGCTAAGCTGTGAATGCCCTGATTGTGAGGGCATATGATATAAGAAATGTACCTATGCTGTAAAGAAGAATAGCTTGATTCCAAGTGGAAGCACATTTCTTAAGAGCATCTTCTTTGAAACGTTATATACAATGTAACTCATTTGCTTAGACTATAGAGCTTAGGGTCAGGAATTTACTCCTCACTTAGGTTCTTTATATTTACACCAATTCCTTTCCACAGGACCCCAAAGAATCCTTCTTCTTTGGCAATTATGTGCTTAATGTGTGTCTTTTATTATGAGAGAGAAAAGGTAGGAGAATGCATAGGACTTCTAACCTTGCAGAATCAGGAGTGCTATCTTTATTCGTGTTCTTTTAATATTACAGAGTTCTATGTACAGGGGTTCTACCCGCAAAATAGTTATCAGAGAATAGGACTTCTGCATCTAAAAGGGTATCTATCATGACTATCTTTCCAAAGTAAACAGTTGTAAAGTGAAAAGGAATTGTGAACTTGCACAGAAAAGACACTCAATAAATGTTTGCTGAGTGAATTATTTTGTATAAAAGATTAGATAGAGAAGAATTCTGCCCTTCTAGAAATTGTCTGATGGAGCTTACATCTTACAGCTTTAGTTAATTGAGATAACCAATATGCAAGTTAACAAATAAATTAGATAATATCAGATATGAAAATGAGTGACAGAATTAATAGTAGCCTACTTTAGATGAGATTTTCAAGGAAATGTGTCTGTGAGAAAGTGGCATTTAGCAGAGACCTGAATACTGATAAAGAAAGTCATGGGAAAATAGTGGGGAAAGAAAACTATAGGCATAGCAAAGAGAAACTTCAAGTTCTTGAGGCCAGAATGAGGTTGGACAAGAATGAAAAACAGCAAAACAGGGTGGCTGTGACATACTGAGCAAGGGGTAGAATAACACTAGGTGAACCAGGACTTTGTACACCCTAGTGAGGTAGGCCCTGGTGGGGCTTTTATTCTGAAGGCAATGAGAAGCCTTGAGTGGGTAATCAACACAGGGATGACATCATCTGAAATGGTCTCTTAGGTGTTGGAATGCCAATATGTATTATCTTTATCGTTGGGACTGGTGACTTTTCTTGGCTACCAGGTCCCAGGACCACGAGAGATGGACACCCCTACTCTTATGTGGATGGTAGGCAGATACCTTGAGCAATACAGTTTCTATGAGAATATAGCATGTTGGAGAGGCTTGAATTTGAGTACTGACTCTGCTGTTTCCTAGCTGTGAGGCTTTGGACAAGCTACTTACCCTCTCTGATTCTTACTTTCCTCCTCTTGAAAAATGGAAAAAAAATAATATTTTCTTGTAGTTACTGTGAGGATTAAATGATTTAATGGATGAAAAGCTGACAACATGCGTGATACATTTCTAGGTACTCAATAAATGTTAACTATATATATATATATATTTTTATAGAGGAGGGTATAATAAAAAAGTACAAAATATAAACGTAACTAATATTCACTAGAGGTAGTACATAATGCATATGCTTATGTGTGCATGCACCCCCCACACTATACACATACAAATCATGCTTCTGCTGCTGCTTAGTCACTCAGTTCTGTCTGATTCTTTGTGAAAATATGGACTGTGGCCTGCCAGGCTTCTCTGTCCATGGGGATTCTCTAGGCAAGAATACTGGAGTGGATTCCCATGCCCTCCTCATACAAATCATATTTGGGTTCAAAGCTGTGGTTCAGCAATTAGTAGCTCTAGGACCTTAGATGAGTTAATAAATTTCTATAAATTTCCATCTTCCTATCAGTAAAATAAGTATGATAACAGTGTCCTCTTGCATTAGGATTATTAATTAAGCTTGACTTCATAAAACAGAAAATCTAAGATAATAGTAGTTTAAAAAGAATGAACATGTGAACATGTCTCATGTGAAAGAAGTCTAGCAGCAGGAAGTCCAGAATTAACACAAAATTTCCAAGATCAATAGGGATCCAGTTCCTTTATGTCTTTCTAGCACCTGGGGTTCCATCTTCAAGTCACCTCATAGTCTAATGAGGTTGCTGAAGCTCCAGCCATTTGGAATATATTCCATGCAGCAGGAAGAAAGAATGGTTGGAGGGTAAAAAGAGTCCACGTCTGTGTTGAGACAGCTCCCTTTAAAAAGCCTGTCTTGAAGTCTGACATAATCATAATACTTCCAGTTTTATGTAATTGACCTGAACTTAGCATGACCACACATGACTGCAGGGGAGGCCAGAAAATGTATTTAGTTAGTAGACTTGCTATGACAAATAAAATCATAATTCTTTTTATGAACTAAAAAAGAATGGATATTTGATAGGCAGCTAGCAGGCTCAGCCACACTTTCACATAGGATTATTTTAAAGGTTACATGAGGTGTTATAAGTTTAGCCCTTAGCTCAGTCCCTGAGAGATAATGAGTGCTTAAAAAGAAGATGGAATACAGTTCTGCCCAATACACCTTTCCTCTAAAAACATTTGGGAGAATAAAAGAATGACAAATGGTGTGCTGCTTGTGGCAAGACACTACTCATCTCAAATCATGCCCCTTTCCTTCTGTAACTCAGTGGCCTTCAATGGCTTGAGTTGAAATGGCACTTCATCCTTAAGAAAATATCCCTATTGGAACTTCCCTAGTGGTCCAGTGGCTAAGACTCTGCTTCCAATGCAGAGGGCCTGAGTTTGATCCCTGATCAGGGAAATAGATTTCACATGCCACAACTAAGAGTGTGCATGCCACAATTAAAGATCCTGCATTCTGCAACTAAGAACCAGCACAGTCAAACAAATAAAAATATTTTTTTTTAATTAAAGAAGAAAATATCCCTAGCTTAATTTTGACAGTCTTTCTTCCAAAAGGGCCAGATCTCCTTTTATATCTAATATACTATACTATGGCACTAGAGCGAATGAGCGGTCAGCAAATCCTCACCTCTGAGTTTGACCTGTACTTTAGATCTCTTCCTCTGCCCTGCTCTAGCTGGAGTCAGTAACAAACAAGGGAATGGACTACTTTTCAATGGATGACTTTTGAGAAGAATGGGGAAAGGGAAACAAGAGAACAGAATTCTGAAATCCAGCAGGCCATTGGGGCTAATAAGAATATGCCACTTCTATTCCTCTTGACAGGATTATCTTAACTGTTTCTAGAGTTCTATCAGTAGCGTTTTTTTCATTTTAGGCAGGCACATCAATTAAAGGTGCCTTTAATGTTGTAATTAAAAAGCAAGTTTTTGGAACTATAGCCTGATTCAATGACTTATCATAAAGCCATTCATTTTTTTTTAGTTTTATTAATGCCAAAAGAGAAATAATTTACCCAGACACAAATACAATGAGTTTTATATGACCTCATAGACACATACAAGTACCCAAATTGCTTGTGTCTTAATTTGAATACATTAGTGGCAGACACCTTAATTTCAATAAAGAAGAAAAAAGAAAAGAAATTTTCATTTGTAAATTGAATTATGCCCTGTCAACTAATCCTAATCACGTTAATGGGTGGGTTGGTCTAATTCAAATTCCCTTTTAAATATGTTGGATGACTCATTTATCTTCAGAGTTATGAGTTGGCCGCTTGAGACTTCTCTTGCCACAGACATAGTTGTCAGGCTCAGGCATAGGATATATTACTAAGAACCTTTTTTTTTTTTTTGTCAGATTTACTGGGGCAGAAATGCACTATAAACACATTTTGCATGATTTTTAGGCCATGAAAGAAACAAGATACCAGCTCCAAATTGATCACATTTTAAGTATGCAAAGCACTTAATTTAGATTTAATGAGACAGTTATTGTAAAAGATTCCATATCATTTAGGTATCACATGAAAGTATCTGGAAACTTGAAAGAGATGTTGAAGTAGGTCTCAGTATCCTCTTGGTTGTTGTTGTTCGGTTGTTAAGTTCTGTCTGACTCTTTTTGACCCCATGCACTCCACAAGCCAGGCTTCCCTGTCCTTCACTATCTCCCAGCATTTGCTCAAACTCATGTCTATTGAGTCCATGATGCTATCCAAACGTCTCATCCTCTGCTGCCCTCTTCTCCTCCTGCCCTCAATCTTTCCCAGCATCAGGGTATTTTCCAGGTAGTCAACTCTACCCATCAGGTGGCCATAGTATTGGAGAATCAAGGTCAGCTTCAGTCCTTCCAGTGAATATTCAGGGTTGATTTCCTTTAGGATTGACTGGTTTGATCTCCTTGCTGTCGAAGGGACTCCCAAGGGACTATACTCTACACTCCAGTAAATGCAAGGACCATCCCCAAAGTCTTCACTTCTTGTTTTTGTATTTGATTTGGTTTGTTTATGTGATTTCCTCATGCTAAATCAATGCTCAAATCCATGATTGCTTTTAACCCCCTCTGCTATCTCTTTTTTCCTACTCCTCCACACCTTGGTCTCCATCACATGTGAATTAATAGAGGTTATCTTGATTCAAACGGTTAAAAATATTCATTATATACATTTCAAAAGAAAAAACCTCAGAAGTCATACTTCCCTTGCTTCAGGGAGAAGTGTTTCAAGTACCCTCAAGGAAAGTAGAAATATGAATTTATAAATATCAGGTGCTGTGTTAAAATGTGATGTGAAGACTTTTACTAAGAAACCTACTGTGAACTGGAAGTACTAGGTGAACTGAGCCCAGGGAAAGCAACCTCCTGCAGGTCCAGTGGTTTCAATCCTCTGAACTTCATGTACCTGCTTTTGTTCTGCATTTTTTAGCACAATTAACACCCAAAAAAGTTGTCTTTTTCACTATAGGGGACTGGAATGCAAAAGTAGGAAGTCAAGAAACACCTGGGGTAACAGGCAAATTTGGCCTTGGAATGTGGAATGAAGCAGGGCAAAGACTAATAGAGTTTTGCCAAGAAAATGCATTGGTCATAGCAAACACCCTCTTCCAACAACACAAGAGAAGACTCTACACATGGACATCACCAGATGGTAAACACCGAAATCAGATTGATTATATTCTATGCAGCCAAAGATGGAGAAGCTCTCTATAGTCAACAAAAACAAGACCAGGAGCTGACTGTGGCTCAGATCATGAACACCTTATTACCAAATTCAGATTTAAATTGAAGAAAGCTGACAAAACCACTAGACCATTCAGTTATGACCTAAATTAAATCCCTTATGATTATAGAGTAGAAGTGAGAAATAGATTTAAGGGCCTAGATCTGATAGATAGAGTGCCTGAATGAACTATGGAATGAGGTTCATGACATTGTACAGGAGACAGGGATCAAGACCATCCCCATGGAAAAGAAATGCAAAAAAGCAAAATGGCTGTCTGGGGATGCCTTACAAATAGCTGTGAAAAGAAGAGAAGCGAAAAGCAAAGGAGGAAAGGAAAGATATAAGCATCTGAATGCAGAGTTCCAAAGAATAGCAAGAAGAGAAAAGAAAGCCTTCTTCAGGGATCAATGCAAACAAATAGAGGAAAAGAACAGAATGGGAAAGACTAGAGATCTCTTCAAGAAAATTAGAGATACCAAGGGAACATTTCATGCCAAGATGGGCTCGATAAAGGACAGAAATGGTATGGACCTAACAGAAGCAAAAGATATTTAAGAAGAGATGGCAAGAATACACAGAAGAACTGTACAAAAAAGATCTTCATGACCCGGATAATCACGATGGTGTGATCACTCACCTAGAGCCAGACATCCTAGAATGTGAAGTCAAGTGGGCCTTAGAAAGCATCAGTACGAAAAAAGCTAGCGGAGGTGATGGAATTCCAGTGGAGCTATTTAAAAGACTGAAAGATGATGCTGTGAAAGTGCTGGACTCAATATGCCAACAAAATTGGAAAACTCAGCAGTGGCCACAGGACTGGAAAAGGTCAGTTTTCATTCCAATCCCAAAGAAAGGCAATACTAAAGAATGCTCAGACTACCACACAATTGCACTCATCTCACATGCTAGTAAAGTAATGCTCAAAATTCTCCAAGCCAGGCTTCAGCAATATGTGAACCATGAACTTCCTGATGTTCAAGCTGGTTTTAGAAAAGGCAGAGGAACCAGAGATCAAATTGCCAACATCTGCTGGATTATGGAAAAAGCAAGAGAGTTCCAGAAAAACATCTATTTCTGCTTTATTGACTATGCCAAAGCCTTTGACTGTGTGGATCATAATAAACTGTGGAAAATTCTGAAAGAGATGGGAGTACCAGACCACCTGACCTGCCTCTTGAGAAATCTGTATGCAGGTCAGGAAGCAACAGTTAGAACTGGACATGGAACAACAGACTGGTTCCAAATAGGAAAAGGAGTACATCATCAAGACTGTATATTGTCACCCTGCTTATTTAACTTCTATGCAGAGTACATCATGAGAAACGCTGGACTGGAAGAAACACAAGCTGGGATCAAGATTGCCGGGAGAAATATCAATAACCTCAGATATGCAGATGACACCACCCTTATGGCAGAAAGTGAAGAGGAACTAAAAGCCTCTTGATGAAAGTAAAAGTGGAGAGTGAAAAAGTTGGCTTAAAGCTCAACATTCAGAAAACGAAGATCATGGCATCTGGCACCATCACTTCATGGGAAATAGATGGGAAATCAGTGGAAACAGTGTCAGACTTTTTTGGGGGGGACTCCAAAATCACTGCAGATGGTGATTGCATCCATTAAATTAAAAGACGCTTACTCCTTGGAAGAAAAGTTATGAGCAACCTAGATAATATATTCAAAAGCAGAGACATTACTTTGCCGACTAAGATCCGTCTAGTCAAGGCTATGGTTTTTACAGTACTTATGTATGGATGTGAGAGTTGGACTGTGAAGAAGGCTGAGCACCAAAGAATTGGTGCTTTTGAACTGTGGTGTTGGAGAAGACTCTTGAGAGTCCTTTGGACTGCAAGGAGATCCAACCAGTCCATTCTGAAGGAAATCAGCCCTGGGATTTCTTTGGAAGGAATGATGCTAAAGCTGAAACTCCAGTACTTTGGCCACCCCATGCGAAGAGTTGACTGATTGGAAAAGACTTTGATGCTGGGAGGGATTGGGGGCAGGAGAAGAAGGGGACGACCGAAGATGAGATGGCTGGATGGCATCACTGACTCGATGGATGTGAGTCTGAGTGAATTCCGGGATTTGGTGATGGACAGGGAGGCCTGGCATGCTGCAATTCATGGGGTCGCAAAGAGTTGGACACGACTGAGCGACTGAACTGAACTGAACTGATGTTTCAGGACTTTTGTATCCCCTTCATTTCACTTATTCCCCATAGTTAAATCTAGGAAGCAAGACTCATCTCTACATTTTGTATGTATGTGCTTCACTTTGGTTGGTCTGTATGCCCCCCTCTTAAGGCACGCCTGTTCTCATTTTCTGATAGTCTCTACTTCTCCTCAGATCTGGATCTCTGTTGATCTGTTCTGGTAATGTGCCAGCAAATTTGGAAAACTGCAGTGGCCACAGGACTAGAAAACGTCAGTTTTCATTCCAATCCCAAGAAAACCAATGCCAAAGAATGTGCAAACTACTGCACAGTTGCAGTCATCTCACATACTAGCAAAGTAATGCTCAAAATTATCCAAGCTAGGTTTCAACAGCACATGAACCGAGAACTTTGATGTTCAAGCTGGATTTAGAAAAGGCAGAGGAACCAGAGTTGAAATTGCCAACACCCACTGGATCATAGAAAAAGCAAGAGATTTCCAGAAAAAAAAAACATCTACTTCTTTATTGATTATGCTAAAGTCTTTGAATGTGGGGATCAAAATAAACTATTGAAAATTCTGAAAAAGATGGGAATACCAGACCACCTTACCTGCCTCCTGCAAAACCTGTATGCAGGTCAAGAAGTGACAGTTAGAACGGGACATGGAATAATGGACTGGTTCCAAACTGGGAAAGGAGTACATTAAGGCTATATATTGTAACCCTGCTTATTTAACTTACATGCAAGAGTACATTATGAGAAATGCTGGGCTGGATGAAGCACAAGCTGGAATCAAGTTTGTCAGGAGAAATATCAATAGCCTCAGATACACAGATGACACCACCCTTATGGCAGGAATCAAATAAGAACTAAAGAGCCTAATGATGCAGGTGAAAGAGGAGAGTAAAAAAGCTAGCTTAAGACTCAGCATTCAAAAAATGAAGATCATGGCATCCGGTTCCATCACTTCATGGCAAATAGATGGGGAAACAATGAGAGACTTTATCTTCTTGGGCTCCAAAATCACTGCAGATGGTGACTGCAGCCATGATATTAAAAGACACTTGCTCCTTGGAAGAAAAGCTATGGCCAATCTAGACAGCAGATTAAAAAGCAGAGACATTACTTTGCTGACAAAGGTCCATCTAGTCAAAGCCATGGTTTTACCAGTAGTCATGTATGGATATGGGAGTTGGACCATAACAAGGCTGGGCACTGAAGAATTGATGCTTCTGAGCTGTGTTGTTGGAGAAGACTCTTGAGAGTCTCTTGGACAGCAAGGACCTCAAACTAGTCAATCCCAAAGGAAATCAGTCTTGAATATTCACTGGAAGGACTGATGCTGAAGCTGAAACTCCAATATTTTGGCCACCTGGTGTGAAGAACTGACTTACTGGAAAAGACCCAGATGCTGGGAAAGATTGAAGGCAGGAGGAGAAGGGGATGACTGAGGATGAGATGGTTGGATGGCATCACCAACTCAATGGACATGAGTTTGAGCAAGCTCTGGGAGTTAGTGATGGAGAGGTAAGCCTGGCATGCTGCAGTCCATGAGGTTACAGAGTCGGACACGACTGAGTGAGCTGAATGGAACTGGTAATGTGCCAGTGTTCCCTATGGATCTCTTTTGCTGGAGGACCACAGGTGACCTGATCCATAAATTAACAAGCTTCATCAATTGATGCCTGCTAGTGGTTTAGTAATGGTTTTCAAGTATAACACATATTACTATTAAAGAAAGCAGGATACTCCTAACACCCATAGTCTGGAACTTTCACAACAGCAGTTATCTTGCATTTGTGTACTTAATAGAAATATTTCAATGTGAAAAACTCAATAATCTGATTATTTCTTAAAAAAAACACACCTTTTTATTTTGCTCAGTTCAATTTAGTCACTCAGTCATATCCAACTCTTTGCAAACCCATGAATCGCAGCATACCAGGCCTCCCTGTCCATCACCATCTCCCAGAGTTCACTTAAACTCATATTCATCTAGTTGGTGATGCCATCCAGCCATCTCATTCACTGTTGTCCCCTTTTCCTCCTGCTCCCAATCCCTTGCAGCATCAGAGCCTTTTCCAATGAGTCATCTCTTTGCATGAGGTTGCCAAAGTATTGGAGTTTCAGCTTTAGTATCAGTTCTTCCAATGAACACCCCGGACTGATCTCCTCTAGAATGGACTGGTTGGATCTCCTTGCAGTCCAACGGACTCTCAAGAGTCTTCTCCAACACCACAGTTCAAAAGCATCAATTCTTCAGTGCTCAGCTTTCTTCACAGTCCAACTCTCACATCCATACATGACCACTGGAAAAATCACAGCCTTGACTAAAAGAACCTTTGTTGGCAAAGTAATGTCTCTGCTTTTCAACATGCTATCTAGGTTGTTCATAACTTTCCTTCTAAGGAGTAAGCGTCTTTTAATTTCCTGGCTGCAATACCATCTGCAGTGAATTTGGAGCCCAGAAAAATAAAGTCTGACACTGTCTCCACTGTTTCCCCATCTATTTCCAATGAAGTGATGGGACCAGATGCCATGATCTTCGTTTTCTGAATGTTGAACTTTAAGCCAACTTTTTCACTCTCCTCTTTCACTTTCAGCAAGTCTTTCTAGTTCCTCTTTACTTTCTTCCATAAGAGTGGTGTCATCTGCATATCTGAGGTTATTGATATTTCTCCTGGCAATCTTGATTCCAGCTTGTGCTTCTTCCAGCCCAGCGTTTCTCATGATGTACTCTGCATAGAAGTTAAATAAGCAGGGTGACAATATACAGCCTTGACGTACTCCTTTCCTATTTGGAACGAGTCTGTTTTTCCATGTCCAGTTCTAACTTTTGATCATGACCTGCATATAGGTTTCTTAGGAGGCAGATCAGGTGGTCTGGTACTCCCATCTCTTTCAGAATTTTCCACAGTTTATTGTGATCCACACAGTCAAAGGCTTTGGCATAGTCAATAAAGCAGAAATAGATGTTTCTCTGGAACTCTTTTGCTTTTTTGATGATCCAGCGGATGTTGGCAATTTGATCTCTGGTTCCTCTGCTTTTTCCAAAACCAGTTTAAACATCTGGGAGTTCACAGTTCACGTATTGCTGAAGCCTGGCTTGGAGAATTTGGAGCATTACTTTACTAGCATGTGAGATGAGTGCAATTGTGTGGTAGTCTGAGCATTCTTTAGTATTGCTTTTCTTTGGGATTAGAATGAAAACTGACCTTTTCCAGTCCTGTCGCCAATGCTGAATTTTTACAAATTTGCTAGTATATTGAGTGCAGCACCTTCACAACATCATCTTTTAGGATTTGAAATAGCTCAACTGGAATTCCATCACCTCCACTAGCTTTTTTCGTACTGATGCTTTCTAAGGCCCACTTGACTTCACATTCCTGGATGTCTGGCTCTAGGGGAGTGATTACATCATCATGATTCTCTGGGTCATGAGGATCTTTTTTGTACAGTTCTTCCATGTATTCTTGCCACCTCTTCTTAATATATTTTGCTTCTATTAGGTCCATACCATTTCTGTCCTTTATCGAGCCCATCATGAAATGTTCCCTTGGTATCTCTAATTTTCTTGAAGAGATCTCTAATCTTTCCCATTTTGTTGTTTTCCTCTATTTCTTTACATTGATCACTGAGTAAGGCTTTCTTATCTCTCCTTGATATTCTTTGGAACTCTGAATTCAGATGCTTATATCTTTCCTTTTCTCCTTTGCTTTTCGCTTCTCTTCTTTTCACAGCTATTTGTAAGGCCTCCTCAGACAGCCATTTTGCTTTTTTGCATTTATTTTTCCTGGGGATGGTCTTGATCCCTGTCTCCTGTACAATGTCATGAACCTCTGTCCATAGTTCATATGGCACTCTATCAGATCTAGTCCCTTAAATCTATTTCTCACCACACTGTATATTCATAAGGGATTTGATTGAGGTCATACCAGAATGGTCTAGTGGTTTTCCCTACTTTCTTCAATTTCAGTCTGAATTTGGCAAGAAGGAATTCATGATCTGAGCCACAGTCAGCTCCTGGTCTTGTTTTTGCTGACTGTATAGAACTTCTCCATCTTTGGCTGCAAAGAATATAATCAATCTGATTTTGGTGCTGACCATCTGGTGATATCCATGTGTAAAGTCTTCTCTTATGTTGTTGGAAGTGGGTACTTGTTATGACCAGTACGTTCTCTTGGCAAAACTCTATTAGCCTCGTCCTGCTTCATTCCGTACTCCAAGGCCAATTGTGCCTGTTATTCCAGGTGTTTCTTGACTTCCTGCTTTTGCATTCCAGTCCCCTATAATGAAAAGGACATCTTTTTTGGGTGTTAGTTCTAAAAGGTCTTGTAGATCTTCATAGAACCGTTCAACTTCAGCTTCTTCAGTGTTACTGGTCAGGTCACAGGCTTGGATTACCATGATATTGAATGGTTTGCCTTAGAGATGAACAGAGATCATTCTGTCTTTTTTGAGATTGCATCGAAGTACTGCATTTTGGATTCTTTTGTTGACCATGATGACTACTCCATTTCTCCTGAGGGATTCCTGCCTGCAATAGTAGATATAATGGTCACCCATTCCAGTCCATTTTAGTTCGGTGATTCCTAGAATGTCGACATTCACTCTTGCCATCTCCCGTTTGACCACTTCCAATTTGCCTTGATTCATGGACCTGACAATCTAGGTTCGTATGCAATATTGCTCTTTATAGCATCGGATCTTGCTTCTTTCACCAGACTCTTCCACAACTGGGTGTTGTTTTTGCTTTGGCTCCATCGCTTCATTCTTTCTGGAGTTATTTCTCCACTTATCTCTAGTAGCATATTGGGCACTTACTGACCTGGGGAGTTCCTCTTTCAGCATCCTATCATTTTGCCTTTTCATACGGTTCATGGAGTTCTCAAGGAAAGAATATTGAAGTGGTTTGCCATTCCCCTCTCCAGTGGACCACATTCTGCCAGACCTTTCCACCATGACCCATCCATCTTGGCTGGCCCCACATGGCATGGCTTAGTTTCTCTGAGTTAGACAAGGCTGTGGTCCATGTGATCAGATTGGCTAGTTTTCTGTGATTATGGTTTCGGTGCGTCTGCCCTCTGATGCCCTCTCGCAACATCTACCGTCTTACTTGGATTTATTTTACCTTGGACGAGGGTTATCTCCTCACGGCCGCCCCTCTTGACTTTGAACATGAAGTAGCTCCTCTCAGCCCTCCTGCACCCACGCAGCAGCTGCTCCTTGGATGTGGGGTTGCTCCCCTTGGCCACCGCCCCTGACCCCCAGTGTGTGGTAGCTTCTCTAGGACGCCACCCCTGAACTCAGGCCTGGGGTAACTCCTCTCAACTGCTGCCCCTGACCTCAGGTGTGGAGTAGCTCCTCTCGGCTGCTCCTGCACCATTGCAGCCTGGTGCTCTCGGTCACTGCTCCTCACCTTTGGCGAGGGGTAGCTCCTCTTAGTCATGCTTCTATGTGGTCCATTGCAGCTGGTGCGCTTATTTTGTATTAGGGTCAAGCTGATTAACAATGTTGTGATAATTTCAGGTGGACAGCAAATACATATACATGTATCCATCCTCCAGGCTCCCCTCCAATCCAGGCTGCCACATAACATTGAGCTGAGTTCCCTGTGCTATACACTAGTACCTTGTTGGTTATCCATTTTAAATACAGCAGAATCAGAGAGTCCAAGAACTAATGTGATAGCTACTGCCTTAGTCACTTTCATCTGGTACTTTAAATAAATACCATCATACTCTTTTTGTTTATTTTATCTTCAAACAAAGCATCACAACAAGAATGTGATATATAGAAACTCCCAGTGTTGCTGAGAACGTTGCCAAGCCAAAACAGGAGCAAAGAAACATATCTATCAGTACTTAAAATCCAGGTGTTGAAGAGACTCTGTGCCCATGCCCTTCACTTCATGCTGTGCTAATTCCTTCATCAAGGATCTCCTGGCGGTAGTGACACTATGTGTGACTAAAAGCCTCAGCATGAGAACCATAACTGGGTTTGTATTTCAGCTTTGACATCTACTAATTTGACAGGTTACATCCCCTCTTTAATATTTTGGTTTCTCTCATCTGTAAAATAAGCACAGTAATAGTACTCACATATTTGTCTTTGCAATCAGAGAGTCTTGGTATTGAATCCTAGGTCTGCCAGGAGCTAACTATTTAAACTGGGGGAAGCTAGTATTTAGCCTAAGTCTGCTTCTTCATCGGTAACATGGAGAATATAATAGGATGGTTATCCTGGGATTGTTGTAAGGATCCAAATAAATAATACAGGTAAAGCCTTGGTAACAGGCTTGCAAAAAGTAAACACTCAATATATAGAAACTTATTTTATTAACATTTAATGCCAATCCACTATGGGCTGCCCAGGTGGTGCTAGTGGTAAAGAACTCACCTGCTACTGCAGAAGACATAAGAGACACAGGTTTGATCCTGGTCAGGAAGATCACCTTCCTGCCAATAGGAAATGGCAACCCACTCCAGTTTTCTTGCCTGGAGAATCCTATGGACAGAGGAGCCTGGCAGGTTACAGTCTATAGGGTTGCACAAAGTCAGACAGGACTGAAGGGATTCAGCACACATACACAACACACTATATTAGCAGTGATTTGGTATTTGTATGTGTATTATCTCATTTATGGGCTTCTCTGGTGGCTCAGACAGTAAAGAATCTGCTTGCAATGTGGGAGACCTGCGTCAGGAAGATCCCCTGGAGAAAGAAATGGCAACCCACTCCAGTATTCTTGCCTGGAGAATCTCATGGGTAGAGGAACCTGGCAGGCTACAGTCTACCAGTGATTAAGTGTTTATATGTGCATTATCTCATTTAGTACCTCTCTCCCCATAAAAGGCCCATAAGGTAGTAGGATTATAATCCCCATTCTACAGCTAACAAATCTGAGGCTCATAGAGGTTGAGTTACATTATATTACTTTGCCAACAAAGATCCATATAATCAAAGCTATGGTTTTTCCAGTAGTCATGTATGGATGTGAGAGTTGGATCATAAAGAAATCTGAGAACCAAAGAATTGATTCTTTTGAACTGTGGTGTTGGAGAAGACTCTTGAGAGTCCCTTGGACTGCAAGGAGATCAAACCAGTCAATTCTAAAGGAAATTAACCCTGAATAGTCACTGGAAGGACTGATGCTCTAGCTGAAGCTCCAATACTTTGCCCACCTGATGCAAAGAGCTGACTCATAAGAAAAGACCCTGATGCTAGGAAAGATTGAAGGCAGGAGAAGAAGGGGTCGACAGAGGATGAGCTGGTTGGAGGGCATCACCAGCTCAGTGTACCTGAGTTTGAACACGCTCAGGGAGGTGGTGAAGGACAGGGAAGCCCGGTGTGCTGTAGTCTGTGGTATCAGAAAGAGACAGACATGACTGAGTGACAACAACAACTAATGACTAGTAAGTGACATAGCTTGAAATTAACCTAAGTATTTTGACTCCTAGTCTTTCAGTATCAAAGCTTCCCAGGTAACTCAGTGGTAAAGAATTTGCCTGCCAATCCAAGAAGTGTGGGTTCAATTCCTGGGTCAAGAAGGCCTCCTGGAGAAGGAAATCACAACCCACTCCAGTATTCTTGCCTGGGAAATCCCATGGAAAGAGAAGCCTGGCAGACTCCAGTCCATGGGGTCACAAAAGGGTTGGACACAACTTAGTGACTAAACAACAATTGAATTGGTTCCCTGCACTCTACAGTAAGCTCTTATTGTTTGTCTGTTTTACACACAGCAGCTTGTATCTGCTAATCCCAAACTCCTAATCTATCCATGCCCCTACATTTCAGAGTCTTTAAACATATAAAATTGAATTTCCAGAAACTCTGAATGGTTTATATTCCTGTTTGACCTTTCTACCACCTTTATTTAGTTCTTGACCTCCCAATCCACCTGCAATGCAGGACACCCTGGCTTGATTCCCTGGTCAGGAAGATCCACTGGAGAAGGGATAGGCTATCCACTCAAGTATTCTTGGGCTTCCCTTGTGGCTCAGCTGGTAAAGAATCTGTCTGCAGGGCAGAAGAACTGGGTTTGATCCCTGGGTTGAGAAGATCCCCTGGAGAAGGGAAAGGCTACCCACTCCAGTATTCTGGCCTGGAGAATTCCATGGACTGTATAGTCCATGGGACCACAAAGAGTTGGACATGACTGAGCAACTTTCACTTCACTGACCTCCCCAGGAGGAGTCTGTAATGTAAAAATTTGTGCAAAAGTAAGAGTAACACTGGGTGTGTTTCTGAATAGCACTCAAGGCAACTGGATTGCCGGTGGTGGGAGGTATCCTCTGAGTTATTTTGCACTGTGCTATGCCTCTCCAATGCAAATGACCAAAACGTGATTCTAATGGCCAGTGCCAGTTTTGGTATTGCTGTTCATGAAAGAACAGTCAATGGAGTCAAGACCCAGGTTCTATGCCCTACTGGCCTGGTAACCTTGAAAATTCCCTTAGAAAATTTTTCAGAGGCTTGTTTTTTTTTTTTTTTTCCCCTGTGTGGAAAATATGGTGATAACATTTGTCTCCAAGGCTGTTATGAGGCTTTAAAGACAACTTGTGCATAGCAAGGCCTTTTGTGTTGAGGTCTTTCTG
Organism: Oryx dammah; assembly: GCF_014754425.2. Classification (NCBI taxonomy): domain Eukaryota; kingdom Metazoa; phylum Chordata; class Mammalia; order Artiodactyla; family Bovidae; genus Oryx; species Oryx dammah. Next base: position 49,650,313 of record NW_024070207.1, read on the forward strand.
GAGGCCTGAACAGGCCTAGGAGAAGTAGATGTGCAGGAGGCACTGAAGATGAGGTACCTACCCTGAGAAAAGGAAAGAAAACAAAGAAGGAAAGAAAGTACAGTTTGGGGGAGAGGCATGAGCCTGTGTGAGGAGGAGAATAAGGGATGGGAGAGGAGGACTGTGAGACTTGTCCCTCATGCTATTCCTAGACCAATCCTACGAGCTCAGGTCTCAGCCCTAGCCCAAGGGACTGCCATCAATGAGTAAATAAAAACTAACAGAACTCAGGCTTGGAAATTGTATATCTATTTTAGTCTCAGTTCAAATACTTGGCTATGGGGGGTGGGAGGACTTGGGACATTGAGATTAACACATGTAGACTGCTGCTGCTGCTGCTAAGTCGCTTCAGTCATGTTCAACTCTGTGCAACTCCATAGATGACAGCCCACCAGGCTCCCCTGTCCCTGGGATTCTCCAGGCAAGAACACTGGAGTGGGTTGCCATTTCCTTCTCCAGTGCATGAAAGTGAAAAGTGAAAGTGAAGTTGCTCAGTCGTGTCCAACTCTTAGCAACCTCATGGACTGCAGCCTACCAGGCTCCTCTGTTCATGGGATTTTCTAGGCAAGAGTACTGGAGTGGGGTGCCATTGCCTTCTCCAAACACATATAGACTACTATGTATAAAATAGATAACTAACAAGAACCTACTGTATAGCACAGAGAAGTCTACTCGGTGCTCTGTGGTGACCTAAGTGGGAAGGAAATCAAAAAAAGAGGGGATATATGTATATGTGTAACTGATTCACTTCGTTGTTTGTACAGCAGAAACTAATGCAATATTATAAAGCTGCAATACTCCAATAAAATTAATAAATAGAGATCCAAAAGATAATATGAAAAAGAACAAAAAATAAAAGAAAATACTTGGCTATAAATTTTATAAAAACACCTTAAAATGGCTTAGTTCTCAGTGGTCCCATGCATACGTCAGCATTACCTAAAGGCCTGTTAAAACCCAGAGGGCTGGCCTCCAACCCCAAGACTTTTGGAGCCAGCGGTTTTGTTGGGGCCTGAGAATTTGCATGTCTAAAAAGGTGATGCTGATACTTTGAGAAATACTCTCAAAAAGAATGGTTAATTTACCTAACAAGAAGTCTCAACAAAAGGAAATCCCTTGTTTATTTGAGAGTTAAGTGATGTCTCTGAGGGTACAGATCCTTTTCATCCTTCAGTCTGCCATTCTCAGGGGTTTTGCCTGAGGTAAGCTCACCTCACAGTTACAAGATGGCTGCCTCTATAGGCCATATCTGGGCAGAGTACAGTGGAAGAAGAGGGACTCTTTCTTCCTTAGTATTTCTGTTATTAGTAGAAGAACCTTTCCCATAAATTCCTCAGCAGACTTTTCACTGGCAGAACTGTTTCACATCCACAGTCCCAATTCAATTCCTAGCAAGAAGAATGGGACATGGTGATAGTTGAGAATAATCAGGATTTTCTTTGGGGGATGAAAAGAGGATCTTATTTTCTGAACCACATAGGGGAGGAATGGCTGCTTGAACAAAATCCCATGTTCCAGCTTTCTGTATTTGAATCTGCCAGGTTTAAGAACTGGTAATTTAGAGGCTATCAAATCATGCTGTTTAGAACTCTGGAGCTTCCTCATCCTCAGAGGGGCACTGTGTGCATATGAGAGAGAGAGAGAGAGAAAGAAAGAGACAGAGAAAGAGTTAAGCCTGGGGTTTGCCCCACCAAGCAGCTTCAAATAGAGCAGTCACTTTTATGTGTTGATTTCGTTTGTCTTCTCCATAGAATTTCCTCTGAAGGAAACATTTCATGACTTAAAAAAAAAGAATTTGAAAAAAATTGATTTGGGGCTCCCACTTAACCCTTAATGATTTCCTGGGTCCAGTTTGAAGATGAAGAAGACACATACACAGAGAGAGAGAGAGAGAGAGAGAGAGAGATCTTTATCCACTTAGTAAAGGGGAGAAGGAGTTAAGGCCAGCTGGACTGGGAAAGGTAAATATTAATAGCATTTATTGAATAAGGACAGCAGTGTCATGTTAGTAAGTTTCAGTAACAGTACTAACAGTAACATGTTATGCATATTAACTGCCAGGCCCTGCCCTAAAGCCTTCATAGGTAGTATGTCACATCACTTTTGCACCAAGTCTATGAGGCAGGTTCTGTTGTTAGTCCAGGAGCTGTGAGTGTGTGTTGGGGATAAAATCAAGGAGTCTGCCTGTATAGTTTATGCTAATAACTACTGTATTATATGGCTTATTATGAGGGAGGTATTACAATTTCCAATTTATAGGCATGGGAATGAATAGGGATGGAAATGAAGGCTCAGAGGTTAAGTTATTGTGCTAAGGTCACACAATGTATAAGGGGCAGAACAAGATTGGAATTTAGGTTTGTCTGAATTCAGAACACCTTTTTCACTTATCCATTTATTTATTCATCCATCCATCCACCTAAAGAATATTTATTCAGTACCTAGAATGTGTTAAGCCTTCTCCAAGGCACATTATACCCTTTTTCTTTTTAATCAAAATTCTTAGGCCACATCTGTAGAATTGTCATTGGTGGATGTGAGGGCAGAGCCAACAGTATGGTATAAGGAATGGAAAACCAGCTAGATAATTGAATGCAGAAGCAAAAGAAGGTTATTATTTTCATATCTGGGTAGTTTTGTTCGAAGCTATGATGTGTTTAATTGGGGAGTTATCAAATATGCCCAAGAGCAGAACCTGGTGTGGTGAACTTGACCCAGGAGTGCCCCCCACACCCACTGCCTCCTGCTGTTCACACCCCTTGAGTGTGGGCAGGAATTGTGACTTGCTTCTAGACCATGGAAGCTGGTAAGTTGAAGGGATTTTACAGATAAAATTAAGGTTCCTAATCAGTCGATTTCAAGTTCATAAAAATGGAGATACTCCCACCTGAATTAATCAGGCAAAAGCCCTTAAAAGAGGGACTAGGACCTTCCTAAGGTCAGAGAAACTCTCCTTCCCCTCCTGGCTTTGAAGAAACAGCAGCCATGTTGTAAAAGGGCTTATGGAAAAGGCCATGGGGCAAGAAATTTCAGGATCTGAGGATTCCTCCAGCCAATAGGCAACAAGAAATATAAGGACCTTAATCCTGCAAAAACAAGGAGATAAATTCTGTCGCCAAGCTAAAGGAGCTGGGACAGATGGTGCTTTTGCCCAGTCAAGACTATGATGAGACCACAGCCCTGGCTGTCACCAGGATTGTATCCTATTGAGACTGGAAGTGGAGGGTGATACCAGCAAAGCTGTGCCTGTCAGACTTCTGATCTATAGGAACTGTGAGACATTGAGAGTGTTTTTTCAGCCACTCAATTGTGGTGATTTGTTAGGCAGTTTTGTATAAAATGAATACACTTGGCTTCAAGTGAGTAGATCCATATGTTTTCTGAGTATTTCTTCCAGGAACAAAATTTGCTAGCATAGGAAGAAACAACCAGAGTTGAGTCAGTCTATGTCAGAGGGTCAGGAATTTGATAGTTTCTGTATTGGAAATGAAGTGCAATTAGAGTCGTCCCTGAACTGTTTTCTTCCTGGCTCGGGGAATCATTCATTTCTTTGCCCTATGCAGTGGCTGCTTTGCAGTTGGGATTCAGTTGGCATTCATTGAACCACTTAACTGATGGAAACTCAACGTTTTTTGTGTTTTTTTTTGTTTTTTTTTTTTTTCCATAATGTCTCTCCAGCTAACCTAGATACCTCAGAACATCTCAATCATCTCTAGATTTAAAGAAACAATTCTTTCTCCTTTGCTTTCTAACTTCTCCCTCTTCTCACCCCATCTTCCTTGTATCCCCACTCCCTTCTTATCATTCCATGTTTTTGGCTGATTTCTTCTGCCAGAAATGCTCCCACCACCCATCACTTTCCGGCCACACACTTGAGCTGATTCAAATGGTCTCCTCTTAGGCTTTGGATCTGCTTACTATTCTTCCTCCTTTCTCCTTTTCCACTCTCAGAAGCAGGGTTAGTCACTAGCTCCTCTCAGCTCCCACTGAAGTTTTTATTCCATTATGAACACTCACAAGAGAAGTGAGTTCAGGCCCTGGGGAAGGGAATGGCAACCCATTCCAGTATTCTTGCCTGGGAAATCCCATGGACAGAGAAGTCTGGCAGGCTACAGTCCATGAGTATGCAAAGAGTCGAACACAACTGAGCACACACACACTACCACTAAATAGTTACTATGCTAGTATTTTTTTCTTTTTCTCTCTGTCTCCAACAAACTGTGAAGCCATCAAGAATGTGATTCTTAATTTCTGGATTCCATGTGCCAGAGCCCATAAATGAACCCCAAAGCAGGATTTTCAATATGTCTGTGTGGCTGGCTGAACGAAAGAATAACATGTAGAATGATTACTTCCAGGGAGCAGGGGATTTGGCCAAATCCTAATAATTTGCACTATAAGCCCAGTCCCTTGAAAATCTGTACAGCTCAGGAATCACTGGAAACAAGAATGATGAAATTTACCAGGGGCTTTTAGAAAGCTTCATCATGTTATGTCCTGTATTTCACCCCTACTTTAGTAATAAAAGACATAAAATGAGAGAAATTATTGTCTTGAGAAAGGGTCAGTGTTGTTTTTTTTTTTATCATAACCAGTTGATCCCAGCTCTGTCTTAAATCTCAAACTGGTTTCATCTTTCTGAGACCTAAATTCCATTCTTAATGTGCTTACTTCTCTATTTTATGGTTTCCTCTATGAAGTGCTAAGTAATTTTTATATACACAGAAAGAGCCACAACAAATTCAGTTCTGCTGTGGAATAAATCCATTGTTCTTGTTCTATATTATTCAGGATAAAATATCATCAAAAACTGTGAGAAGCATAAGGGAGCTTACAGCTTATTATCTAGTACCAGTTACACACTAAGCACTGTGCTAGGCCTGGGGGATGCAGAAACAAATATGACATGGCTCAGAACTTAAGGGAATCTACAGGTAATAGAGAATGAAAAAGAAATGAACATTCACAACATGGAGTGCTAAGTGCAACGGTGGAGTGAAGCCTACAGGTCAAACATATCCCCAGTGAAAGACCCTTTGCCCACACTGGATTGGGGGTGGGAGGTCACGCTGTCAGGCAGTTGAGGCCCAGAGAGGAAAAGGGATTTGTCCAAGGTCCCATGGCAGTGGTAGCACAAACACTCTTGGCTCCCGTTCTAGGGTTCTTATTGATACTCTGCATTATTGCAGGAAGCTGATTCCTGTGGTTTTGTAGCTCCTATGGGGAAGACTGGGGACTGGAACTAGAGAATTTTAGTCAAAGAAGTTGATCACAACCATGGAGCTTCTGGAACTTGAGTGTCTTTGGAATGCAAGCTTGTAATTCAAGCAGTATGTCAAGAAGCTGACTGCCTTAAAGTTTGACCAAGTCCTGGCACAAAGCTCACATTTTTTTTTTGGCAGATATTATCATATATTTTTATTTAGAGGATGATTACTTTATAATATTGTGATGACTTCTGTCATACAAAGCTTTCATCTTTAACCTGAGTGGGGGAAATCAGTTTTAAGGAGACTCAGTAACTCAAAAGTGGAGTCCCAAATGAAATTACAAAGAATAATTAGCACAGATTTGCAGAGTGGCATCCCTCTGGCTCTGGTTTCCCCTTTTCTGCACTGTCTCCAGATCACTGAGTTAGCTACATGTGGGCAGAGTGTGGCCCTCACACCAAGACCACAGTCTCTGGTGTGGGCAGGCTTCGATTGAAATCTTGGATTTTGTATTTCCGAGCAGTGTTGTCCTGGGTTAGTTATTGAATTTCTCTGTGTCTTAATTTCTTCACTTACTAAATGGGAACAATAATAGTAACTAAGCAAATTGTGAGGATTTAAAGAGATTAAGTTTATCGGAACCCCTAGTGAACAATAGGCACTCAGATTGTAGCTATTGTTTATGATCACATTTACTATTACTCATCCCTGGCTCTGAGACTTGTGATCCTGGCTAAGTATGTTACACTCGTTCTTCTGGGCTCCTCATTTGTAAAGTGAATAGATTGAGCTAAGTAATTCCTGAAGAGCTTCTCATTTCCACCATTCTAAGATTCCAGTGTTGAAATAAACATGTAACTTCACATATGTGATTCTGTTTTCCTCCCTGTACTCTCCGAGGCAGACTAAGCTGATGTTACTTTATAGGGAAGGAAACAAAAGCACTGACTTCCTTGGGTGCTTGGTGGGGGGCGCATAAAGTCAAGACTCCAGTGTGGTACCTCTTGTTTCATTGCTCTTGGGGTTTCCCCATTGCAGAGATTATGAAGGTCACACCTGATGACCTCATTTATCCAGAACAAAGGTGAGTAGTTAGACGGAAAAAGAAAAAGCCTCTACAACCTGAAGAGCATTAAGGCTTGTGACCATCCTAGGGTGGGTTGCTCCCTATAAGACTCCACAGAGCTGCTGATCATTTCAGTCATGAGAGCTAAAGTTTGCTGGCTTTTCATTCTATGTCAAGCCCTGTGCTAAGGGCTATACATGAGTCAATTCACCATCTCCTTTCAGTAACCCTACGGAATATTGTTGGCCCCTTTTCACCAGTGAACAAAGTTTGGCACAGAGAGGTTAAATGACTTAACCAAGATAGCACAGTCTAGGAATGGCAGATTTCAGATTTGCACCTCGGTTGGTGGCTCAGATGGTAAAGTGTCTGTCTACAGTGCGAGAGACCCGGGTTCAATCCCTGGGTTGGGAAGATCCCCCAGAGAAGAAAATGGCAATCCACTCCAGTATATTGCCTGGAAAATCCCATGGACAGAGGAGCCTGGAAGGCTACAGTCCATGGGGTCGCAAAGAGTCGGACACGACTGAGCAACTTCACTCACTCACTGTAGGACTGCAAAGCTCAGGCTCCTCACCACTACAGTCACTTCCATACTGGGAAGTCACAACGAGAAGAACTTGAAAAACGGCACGTGATGAGATGCTGAATCATTAGGAAGAGTTCCATTTGCTTCAGAATTTTCATTTTCCCTAGGTAAGGCAATGTGTAATATCTTTTAGAATAATTCCCTTTTAAAACAAGCAAATGCTATTAAAAAAATAAACAATTGGAAATAGAACAAGAACAAAAAGTATGGGTTGTAGAAAGCTAAAAACCTAGGAACTGAGCACTAATTCTGGCTCTATTTAAAAACTGTCCTACTGGCCATGGGCCATTCTTTCCTTCCCCTCTCTGGCTCAGTCCTCCTTGGGGGTTTAGCGTCCATGTGAATCAAACCTGCAAACTGTGTTACAGCAGGTCTGGGGCAGTGAAGTCTGAGATTCATCATTTCCATCAACCTCTCTGATGATAACACTGCTGGTCTAGGGACTCTGCTTTGAGTAGTGAGGAGTTAGATCACCTTCACTTTAACTCTAAAACCAAGGTATTCAAGTCAAGCTACCAGGGCTAGATAAACCAGGAGGGCTGCTTTTCTTTTTCTGGAACTGTGAGATTTCTCCAGCTGTAGCTAGTATTGCTGTACCTGGCTCCTGACCTTTTCTGTCTCCAACACATCTCAAGCTCCCTGAATCTGGAGCTGGCAGGTTTTGGTGTGGCCCACGTGGGGCTGTCGTGAAAAAGGGACAACCATGGCATGGTGAGTCTCCCTGACTCCCCAGTAGAAGTTGTGTTTTCTTCTCTGCCTACCGACTAAAAACCCATCTTTTCCCGTGGCACCAGAAGTTACTGCTGTCAGCTGTGGCTCACCTACTGCCAACAGGGAGGGCTTCTAGATGGAGAAGTCAGCTCCTGCTTTCCCTGTGGAAATCAAGCTTGTCATTTCTGCTACTTGTTCAGCTGGCAGAGTCAGCGAGCCCTGCTCTGGCCTCCTCTCAGTGCAGTGGGCCATGCAGCCCTGCTCTCATCCCCCTCACAGTGAGTTTTTCTCTCCCTGATAAAGAATTTTTTTTTTTAAGTTAATCGAAAGATCTGCTGGGGGGCTAGGATTTATGTCAAGGTAAGCCTGAATTATTTTGGAAACATGAGATCCTTTAAAGTGTAGGGATATTTTAATACTATCAGCTTCAAAATCCCACCATGGTATGAACAAATATGTAACAGATCTTACATTGGCTTGTTAAATTTTTCTCTTGTTTCAATTCATTTTCTCTTGTTTTTTGCACATTTTCTGTTTGGATTTGTTTTCTAAATGAGGCCTCTTTTCAGCTTCCATGATTTCCTGCATCTGTCAGTGTGCAGACTGTTGAGCAGAACCCTCGTCATTAGTGACACGTGCATGTAGAACTTTTTGGTCTTTGAACTTGTCTGGTCAAAGTATCCACCCAGAGGCATGCAAACCTGCCTGCTCAGTTCGCTGTAGGTCAATTGAGAGCTCCCACCCCCAGGGGCTTGGTGTCACAATCCCTAGAAAGCATCCTGTTGGCTTCATGAGAGCAGACTTATGTTGGAGCCTATGACAAACTTCAAAACTATTAAAGAAGCAAACAGCTTTTCTGGGGTCTGGATAAGCTGGAGGTTTTGTCCCCTTACCTGCTTCAATTCTGAACTCTAAGGACTGAGGCTGGGCCTCCTCCCTGCTGGTCTCACATGGTGAATGTGCACCTAAAGTTTAAGCTGCCTTGGCTTCATAGTAACTTGTTGTTTCTTCACCCGAGTATCAGTAATTAGTGGGATAGTCTGTTGGTTTCCTGTGTCTGCTGTTACATCATACAGATTTCTTATCTTACAGTTCTGGAGATCAGTGGTTTCACTGGGCTAAAGCCACAGTGTCAGCAGGGCCACAGTGCTTCTGGACTCTCTAGTGGAGAATCAAGTCTCTGGTCTCTTCTGCCTGCTTGAGTCTGCCTGCATTCCAGGACTCATGACCATTTTCAAAACTCACAAAGGAGAGTTGAATGTCCATGGTGCACCACTCTATTGTCTTTGTCCTCTATTCCCCTTTGAAAACAATTGTGATTCCATTAGGGCCACCTGGATAATCCTGGCTACCCTCTCCTTAATTAATCACAGCTGCAAAATCCCCTTTGCCATGGAAGGGAGCATGCTCACAGCTGCCAGATTAGGCCATGACATCTTGGGGGTGGGGCAGGGTGGGAGATTATTCACTCACATTTCCACCTTCTCAAGGTGGAGAACTCTAGTGGACATGTATTGTTGGCCTCTCCATGATCTATGCTATCTTCTAGCAGACACAACCCTGAGTTTTCACTGTTGATCCAATCTTAATCCGTGTAGCCCGTGTGCATCCTGAGGCATTGGTTATGTGCTCCAGGCCCAGGCAGATCTGCAGGAATCACTCCCTTGACTGCAGGATTGGCTAAGGGGTCTTATGACCATAGAACTTTTCTCCAACCAGTCTCAAGAGATCTCAGTAATTCATCTTGATATGATGGGAGAGAGCTGAATGGAGCAAAATTCTTCCCTTTTGGCCTGTTGTAGTGCAAAAATTCTTCCCTTTTGGCCTGTTGTAGTGCAAGCATCTTGCAGTCATAATAAGAACTGAAAGGCCTTGTCCAACTGCAGAGTCAGTTATCAGTAGGCTGAGAACAGTCCTGTATATGCCATCATGCTCTTACCCACCCACACTGCTTACTTGGGTGCCTTACAAACATGATGTTCCAGTATTCAGTGTGTGAGATTAAGCATATCAGACAAGTATACTAGCTTTTATTTGATGTTATTTTTCTCTTTACTTATAATTAGTGGTGACAGTGGGACTTGAGCTTGGATTTTCTAACTCTCAATCTTTCCACTCTATCACCACTACAAGATTACCATGAAAAGGCTAGAATTCTCTTTGCTATTATTATGGGGATACTACCAGGAGGGAGATTCCATGTGGAAGGTGTACATGTGACCATCTTTGATGTAATATTGACTTAGAGGACCTGCTTCCTTCCCAGACTGTTGTATATGGTCCTGCTTTGGCCTGAAAGGGACTCTTGAGACATTTGGCATAACTTTGGCAGGAGAACAAGCCCACTCTGCTCACCATCCCTGTGCAAGTGTTATAGGGGTACAACAGTAGTCCTTGAAGTAGCAGTTCAGCAAGATCAGACAGAGCACCCAGGAGCTGGGGAAAACCCAGTCCTGGGAGTTAGGACCTGTTGGGTGGGAGGATCAGTGCTTCATGAACGTGGAATGGAGTCAGCTGAGACAAGCCAATAATAATCTTAGCTACTGTGAATCTAGTGAATGAAAGTTGTTTGGTCATGTTTGACTCTTTGCAACCCCATTGACCATAGAGTCCATGGAATTCTCCAGGCCAGAATACTGGGGTGGGTAGCCTTTCCCTTCTCCAGGGGATCTTCCCATCCCAGGGATCGAAGCCAGGTCTCCCACATTGCAGACGGATTCTTTACCAGCTTAGCCACAAGGGAAGCCCAAGAATAGTGGGATGGGTAGCCTATTCCTTCTCCAGCGGATCTTCCTGACCCAGTAATCAAACTGGGGTCTTCTGCATTGCAGGCAGACTCTTTACCAACTGAGCTATCAGGGAAGCTCTTGAATCTAGTGCTTCCAAGTAACACAGGGCCCCACAAGTCAATACTGGGAATGAGACCAACCCTTTCTGAAAGGCAGGGGTGGGTTGGGGCGGGCAACGCAGGTGCATTGATTTTTCTCTGTCATGAGGACCAGCCCAGAAACTGAATGGGACTACATTTTCAGGTCCAAGAACAAGTGGGCCCAGTAAAGAGGAAGTAGGAATGGCAGAACCAGATAAGAAGTCAGGGGACTGCATCTGCCCCCAACTGACTTTCTTTATTTCTCTGTGTCTGCTTTATCTGTACAATCACACATATGATTGTACCTGTTCAATCACAGAACATCCGCCAGCTCATGGTCTGGCAATATCCTGCCTCTCCACCACGTATGGCCATCTTTGAGCTGGTTTGTGCTCATTGGATTCTTGAATTTTATGATTTTGGTTTTGAAAATGTAAAAAACAAGCTTTCTTGTTAAAAAAAAAAAAACATAAATCATAGTGATTAAGAGGCTCTGGAGTCAAACAGACCTAGATTAAAATTGCAGTTCTTCCACTTGGCTGCAATCTGACCTTGGGCAAATCACCTTAGCTCAATGGACCTCAGATTCCTCATGCATAAAATAGGGATAATAATAATAATACCAGTGTCCCAAGGTTATTGTAAGAAATAAATCAGAAAATATCTCTGGTCCATGAAAAGCACTAGATTCATAGTAGCTAAGATGATTATTGGCGTATCTCGGCTGACTCCCTTCCTAACATCTGGTCATATATTCCTCATATAAGCTTTCCAATTCAATTCAGTATAAGTGCTGACCTTTCATTCATGCTGCAGGAGCGTAACAAGAATTTACCTTATCAGAAAGATAACATTCTTTATGTGTTTTTTTGAACATCTGCCTTGCTCTAAGAGCCAACTGTTAGTTAAGAGGTGCTTAGGAAGGCCCACAGAATATGCTAGAAATATGGAATGTAATGGTCTAAGATTCCTTATGCCTGTTCATTGTTTTTGCTATTCAGTCATTAAGTCGTGTCCAACTCTTTGTGACCCCATGGACTGCAGCACACCAGACTCCCCTGTTCTTCACTATCTGCAGCAGTTTGCTCAAACTCATGTCCATTGAGTCGGTGATGCCATCTTACCATCTCATCCTTTGTCGCCCCCTTCTGGCCTAAATCTTTCCCGGCATCAGGGTCTTTTCCAAGTTTTCCGGGGTCTTTTCTATGTTCATATATCATTCTATTTTTCTAGTACTTCCAAATCCTTCACTGAAACCTCTAAGTCAGGTTTAATGATAAGATAAAGATAGAACCAAATTCCTGGGGTTGAGGATAAAGCTCCAGGACCATTTCTTGTGGTCTTTTAGTTTAGTTACATGAACCAAATCTGTGGGACTGGCAGCTACCCTGTTCTGGATACTAAGACCTGTATCAATTAACACTTGTCTGCTGCTGCTGCTGCTGCTAAGTCGCTTCAGTTGTGTCCGACTCTGTGTGACCCCATAGACAGCAGCCCAACAGGCTCCACCATCCCTGGGTTTCTCCAGGCAAGAATACTGGAGTGGGTTGCCATTTCCTTCTCCAATGCATGAAAGGGAACAGTGGAAGTGAAGTCCCTCAGTCATGTCCGACTCTTAGTGACCCCCATGGACTGCAGCCTACCAAGCTCCTCCATCCATGGATTTTCCAGGCAAGAGTACTGGAGTGGGTTGCCATTGCCTTCTCCCTGTCTGCATCTAGAACATGGTAAGCTGTACATCAGGGGCTCCAAACATGTAAACGAGTGAAAGCATTAGTCACTCCAACTCTTTGCAACCCTATGGACTATTGCCTGCCAGGCTCCTCTGTCCATGGAGTTCTCCAGGCAAGAATACTGAAGCAGGTAGCCATTCCCTGCTCCAGGAGATCTTTCTGACCCAAGGGTCAAACCCAGGTGTCCTTCCTTATGGGCAGATTCTTTACTATCTGAGCCACCTGGGAAGCCCAAAACTATAGCACAGACAATTTATTTTTTTTTGGAAATATTTTGAAAGACGTCTATCTCTAGATTTCATTGCCTTACTGTTGCTAGACTTTCAGGACACAGCTAATAGCTGCTGGAACTAAGAAGTCGTTGCTCACTTGAAATTTCATTTTGGGTTGAGTCCTCAGCAAGACAAGGGAATTTTAAGCCAAGATTTGGCCAGAGAGATAGACAGACATCCAGCAAGGCAAAGACCCAGACCAAAGAGTTTTTATCCATGAAGGCTGTTACTATAGGTTCAAAAGAGGATATGATGTTGAGGGAGCTTAAACCCGTGTGGTATGCTTATCCTAAGTATCCTGGAAGAAAGATGCTGTCACTCTCTAGGAGGAAACCTCTTTATAACATCTGGAGGCCATCTTTGAAAAGAGGCTGAACTCTGAAACACTGGTCATTAACCTGAGCCAACCAGGGAGAAACCGAAATTACCTAAAGAGACCATTCATATTATGAATGGGTATGAGTTTATTGGCTTGGATTCAATCTAGTTTGTAATTTCCTCCCCCCCCCTTTGCCCTCATCAGATTTTGGAGGGGATATAGATGGGGAGATCAGAACAGTTTTAGGGAAATAATGAAGCTATGTTTTCCTGGCAGATCTGAATTTGGTATGGCTATATGTGAGACCCCACCACAAACGGATGAACTAGATTGCCTCTGGAGGGTTCTATGGGCATTGTGGGGATGCCAGAAAAGTGTTAGTAAAGAGCTCCCACCCTGTTTCTACATGGCCTCATGAAACAATCAGAGGCCTCATGAAACAATCTCTGTCACACTCTGTCATTACAGAGACGCAGGTGTGTGTTTGCATAGTTGTGGAGAGGCAAGAGGTGTGTAGGAAAGTGGGGACAATGAGCATTTTGCAGTCAGACAGCAAGTATCCTGTATTTGCATGAGCTTTCCTTATCTCCTAACTCACAGGTTATTCATACTTAAACATTTTTGGCTATACTTTAAAATTTTCCTGATTTTCTTAGACAAGAGAGGAAGCAAGTAGGCAATCCCATGGTAAAGGCAGAGACCTCCCTGTACTCAGTTGAAGGTTCTGAGTAAAGTGCTTGCTGGACACACAAACTTCCTGGTTTTTTCATTAATTCCAACTGGCTACAGTTAACCAAATACCCTTCATTCTCTGGTTATATCCAAATTTCCTTTAAAGGAAAGGTCTTAGAAATTGTAAGAACTGGGATTTGGCCCTTGCCCAAGGTTAAATTCAAAGTAATTTACTGAGAACCTACTTTAGGCCTTGCACAGTGCAGGATCCAAAAGATTCTAAAATGAACCATTTCCTTAGAAAATCACAATCCAGTAGGAAAGACAGACATAGGTGCAAATGATTAATGTGTCCAGGGCTGTCATGGAGGTCTGCACAAATACTCGTGTGACACAGAGGGAAGGTGATTAACTGTGTGGGATGGCTAGGGAAAAACCACAGAATGGGAAGCTGAATTTAAGTTGGACACATGGGAGCTCACCAGGTATGTAGAGAAGGATATATTTCCCAGAATTCCTGATGTGTGTGTGTGTGTAGTGGGGAGCTGTGGGGAGAAGGGAACTATTGAATGGCTTTATGCTTGTTTTGTTGAAGTTTTATCTTTCCACACTTTGATGTGATATTTGCCACTGGGATTTCAGCTAATCCAGTCAGCTTTGCCCTGAAGCTTTCCCTCACTTCAACCTCCCAGTATAAGGCTTACATGCTTGCTCTCTTTATTTCTCTCATGTGGGAGTCTGGCTGCCCTGTAAAGGAGACTTGAAATCCCCTTTCTTTCTCTTTTATGAGTCTCAACCTACAGCTTGCTTACAAGAGTCAGCAATCTACTTTCTTCCTCTCCATCTTGCTGAGGCCTCTTACCTTTCTTTATACCTGCCTCTCCTGTGAGTCCTTGAAAGCCACAAGGGTCCCTCTCAGAAGAGTTTTAGGTGAGGGAGAGAGGACATTCCCTAGGGAAGGTGCCTTCTGAACAATGGGGCCTATTAGGCCCCCTGCATTGGCAGAGAAGAAACCTCCATCTTAAGTTTGGACTTGATTTCCAAAGTTCATGTGGTCTGAGTCCTTATCTTCATACAAGTTGGGAACTTTACTTATCTTGAACATTTATAGATGGAGAAGCTGATGTTCATACATATCTAAGTAACATATCTAAGGTAAAGTAACATATCTAAGACTGCACAGGCAGCACCAGGACCTAAACCCAGGTTGCTTGACTGCCAGCTAAAAGTTCTTTCTGTCATATCACTTGCTGGGCTTCTAACACCTGGATCTCTATGCCACATTCAAAAAAAAATAATAATAACACTTCCAACATTCTGCCTGTACTAAATTATTGAAATTAAAAAAATGATAAAATAAAATGTAGAGGATAGCTTGAGGGTTTCTGGGCTTCTTCCATTTGCCAATTTATTGTGTTTCCTCTGGTGTTTTCTATTGTGTTTTTTATCAGATCAAAAAGACAACATTATAAGATTTCAGCTATAATAACTAATTTTTAACCTTTATTTTCTCATATCACATGATAGGTCCTCATTAAAATGTTTTAGGAGGGAAGGAGTGAAGGAAGGATAAATAGATGAATACAGCCTCTATAACAGCTTATGAAAAGCCCAAAGGAACATTTTGGCCAACCCAATATTGTTGCCATATATTCATAACTGATTTCTAAAGCTCCCATATACTCCATATTGTTCACCACAGTTAGAGGAGGGTGATCATGATGGCAAAGGAGGTTTGAAAGACCAGATGCATAAATGACAGTTATTTAACCAGGAAAAGAAAAAAAAATCAAAGGGAATATGGTAGTTGTGTTCAGAGTTGTTACATAGGAGAAGGGCTAAACTAATAATACATCTATGAAGGACAAAATGAAAACCAATGAGTGAAAGTCAGAAGGGAGCAAGTTTCATCTGGATAAAAGTGATAATTTGCCAACAGCTAACAGAAGTTCAAAAACAGCTGCCTTAAGAAGTAACGGGCTTTTATTGATGGATTTACTAAAGTCATGATATTGAAGAATGAAATTATACTCTGTGATTAAAGTAATAGTAACACATGGATTCTAAGGCCCTTTGCAAGTCTGAGATCTGCTGAGAGATTGCTGGTGGGGAAGAACACAGAGTCTTATGCTCTGAGATTTAGTTTGTTTTTTACCTGACTTCTTTTACTGTAATAATCCTTAAAGAGGTTCTCTGCAGAATTCAGTAAAATATACCTGCTGGATCTGATAAGTGTTTATCCATAAACAGTAGTTCTTTTCCTGATTTTTGAACTTCATTTGTGCCAATGAGTAGGTCTTGAGATCTCTCTTTTTCTCAAGTGGTTCATTTTTACCTGAACTAGAAATATGTCCCTGTGGATTTTCAGAATTCTCCATTGACTTCACCCCTTTTCCCTATTTATTTCAAAATGTGGCATGCTAAATTCATCAACCCAAATCATCATAGTGATATTCATTTAAAATAAAATTAAGGTGAAGTATGATTAAAAGACAAAATATTTAGATGATTTTAATTATGCATAATTTAGAGGACAACCTAAACTATAACTTCATAAATTTTAGTTTTAAAAATAGAAAGTCAATTGGAGTAGGCGATAGGAGAATATCCAAGCTACACACTCTCAGGGGCTTCCCTGAGGGTCCAGTTAAGACTCGAGCTTCCAATGCAGGGGTTACGGATTCCATCCCTGGCTGAGGAACTAGGATCCCACATGCCGCATGGCAAAACAAGACAAAAAGCCCAAGGAGTTGTGTCTCAATACATTCTCAGAAAATAGTGTTTAATATCATCAATGTAGGATACTCAGAACTACTTCTCCCAGAATCTTATGAAGCCCAGAAGTCCAAGCTATACCATCAAAAGTAAATGCTATTGTTTCTCAGCTTCATATTTTCCTTCTAAATGACTGAAATGCTCTAAACATCGTGCTCCATTAAGGAAAACAGTCTTCAATTTTTTTCAGTGTTCATCACACTGAGTTCTTCCAGAAAAGTATAGGAAGGTTTCTTATAACATGTATTTGTTATCTTGGAAAAAAAAATACTGAACTAGCTATTTTGGAAGCTTGTTTCTAACTTTCTTATATATTCTCAGCTTGAGTTCATTTTATTTATTTTTTACCATGTACTAGATTTTTTTATGTTTCAGAATATATGAAACATAGTTGCAAGAAAAGTTTCAAATCCTAACTGAATTGGACTAACATTATTATAAGAAGACTTCAGGTTCATATAGTCCATATCTCTGATTTTATAAATGAGACAATGTAGGGAAATTCTTGGGTAAGATTACAGACCAAAATAGCAATAAATTTTGGCCTCTCATTTTACTGATTCTATGGCTCAAAAACAGTCTAACTCCTGGGAAATGGGCTCCTTGCCAAATCCTTACATTGTCATCTTTATAAGGCCAGAGCTGGAAAATGTGAGTGCCTCAGAGGGACTGAAAAAGACCAGGTATAATTAAAACTCTGTGCTTAGATGAGTCAATATCACCATGACCCTTTCCTTCTTACATAGTTTGTGGCCAGGCATTTACTTCCAAGCCAAAATTTGACCAGAGACTTCCCTAAGGCATTTGAACTATTGATATATGAAGAGCTAAGGCAGGCAGTGCAGGGAGCATGTCTCAGTGTAAAGACCATTTTGTTTTGGAATTATGAACTACCCAGTTCTCTGACTACCAACCCTAACACCTGCCAATCCCAAACCTTTCCACACACAAGCCTGGTCAACTTTCACATCCTCTCATTATACATCACAGAAATGAACAACTAACACCTTCTAGATATTTGAAGAAAGCCTGCTGCATGACCACGAGACAGCAAGATGAAAGCAGAACTGACTCAGGAAGAAACAGGTAATTCAGAGACCACAAAACAGCTATTAAAAGCAAGCAAATTAGCATCCTAGACAATGTGGGAGTTTTCACAATATGTTCACAGAGTTTTTGACATTCATCAAGCTTCCCCAATGGCTCAGCAGGTAAAGAATCTGCCTGCAATGCAGGAGATGCAGGCAGACACAGGTTGGATGCCTGAGTCAGAAAGATCCCCTGGAGAGGGAATGGCAACCCACTCCAGTATTCTTGCCTGGAGAATCCCATGGACAGGGAAGCCTAACAGGCTACAGTCCATGGGGTTGCAAAGAGGCAGCAACCCAGAGCTCCACCCATGGCTTAATCTCTCCCTTGGAGCCAGCCTCCTTCTCAGGGGACAAGATAGCCTTTGGAAATGAAAACCTGATTACCGTATGCAAAATGCAGTAGAAGGATTAGACACAGGAAAAAATTTAAAAAGACAAATTATCAAAGAAATGCAAAACTGAGAGTCTCAAATCAGCAGGTCTAGCATCCAATTAGTAGAAAAAAAGATCCTGTTAGAAACAGTCTAGACAAAATAAACAGGAAGGAATGAGGTTAGAAATAAAACAAGAATCTTAGAATTGAATGAACAGGTAAGCCTTTCAATTGAAAAGACCTAACGAGTATATTAGTCCAAGAAGAATGGAAAATGATCCACTGTGAATTTCAGAACTTTAGTGATAGATAAGTTCCTGGGAGCTCACAGAGAGAAAAACACCACCAGGACATAAATAAAGAAAGAGAACTGTTTTTTATGTCAGCTACAGTGGATGGTAGAGATCAGTGGAATAATGCTTTCTGTGGTCTTAGGGAGTATGATTTCGCCATGTTTCCATACCCAACCTGCTTCACCCAGGATTAAATATAGCTGTATTAGATATCCTAGAATCACAGTGGCTTGAAAAGAAGGCAACATTTCTTTCTTTGTTATGTACAAGTCCTGGTCAGCATTTCAGAGTTGGTATGACATTCAGCAGCTTCCCAGGTCACTCTAGTGGTAAAGAACCCACCTGCAAATGCAGGAGATGTAAGAGAGATGGGTTCAATCCCTGAGTTGGGAAGATCCTCTAGAGGAGGGCATGGGGACCCACTCCAGCATTCTTGCCTGGAAAATCCCATCCATGGACAGAGGAGCCTGGCTGGCTACAAGCCATAGGGTCACAAAGATTCGGACATGACTGAAGTGACTTAGCACACAGGCATGACATTCAGAGGCCCAGGCTTTTCCTATTTTGTTGCTCTACTGTTCATGGCCTTGGCTTCATGGTACAAGATAATAGCATTCATGCTCTGGGCAGTAGTCTGAAAAAAAAGCTTGACAAAGAAGAGCACCCATGGTCCATGTGAACTACCTTTCATGGACCATTCCAGAAAGCTGGCACATGACACTTCTTATATCCATTGGCCATATGCACTTACAAGGGAGGCTGGGCAGTAGAGTCTTTATTGTGAGCAACCCTGTGACCAGCTAAATGTTTTATCATCATAGAAGAAGAGAGAATAGATACAGGTCAACTACTAATAGTGTTTGCCACTCTAGCCAAGGTTCTAATGAAATTTGACCTAAGAATACAGACAATTTTTAGAAAATTTATTTCTGCTCTTTTTCTTAGGAAAGTTACTTAGAGATTTAAGCTATCAAACCAAGGGAGTACACCAAGGAAGAGAATGAATATAAACAAACCCCACAAAACAGTGGCTCTAACTGTTGAGAGAAGTGAATAGAAGTCTCAGAATTTAGACTCTGTAGTAGATCATCACAGAGTCGGACACGACTGAAGTGACTAAGCAGCAACAGCAGCAGTAGATCATCAGGGCAATCAGTCCAGACAGTCAGGAGAATGGAGGGCTTTGGGAAGAAGGGCTTCAGGGAATGAGGAGTTTCTTGAAATAAGAGTAGAAGGAGACAAAGAAAGAATGGGAAGATATGATTAGGACCCGAAAATAAAAGCCAGAATATAAATAAAAAGACAACTCCAAATTCAAGGATAAATAAGCCATGTTGCAAGTATGAAGCAATCAGATCACATGGTCAGTGAACCTCAGGAAAAACAACAACAAAAAAAGAGGAATACATTCCTAACAAGAGAAAGAATGAGTAAGAAATTGGAAGTCATTAGAAATGTGATGAAGGAGGTACTATGCATATGTAATTTCCTTTTCCAATAAGAAAAAGGAAACCAGATGTGAAAAAGCCAGAAAAACAAAAGGACAAAAGATGTATTGACACGTGTTGTTTCATTATGAAATGAGCTAAATTATGACATATGTTTTAATGTAAGAAAGGAAAATCTGTGAGTGTTCTTGAGTGTCACAGTGGTCAAGACATTGGAATCACAGAGAATAAAGTCCACCCATAGCACATGGTTTAACTCTCCACCTTACTTATAATAGTGACTTCCTCATAATAGTGTGAATGCTGTTAATTAATCTTTCAACTTTTAGTATCAAGCTGGAGTCAAAGCACAGGAAAGGATGTTAGCAAAAGGAATATAAATGGGATCAACCTTTCCAATGTAGAACCTTTCAAGTCTAATTACAGTGCATAAACCTTGGAAGTAGAAAGAGGAAATAAAGGAGGAAGGGAGATTCCCAAAGTGGAGAGTCAAGAAAATTTCTATAATTAACAGAACAAGAAATAGAACTTTAAATCTATCCAATAATGAAATGATATAAAAAAATCAAATAACATGAATTAGGTAATATTGCTCCCAACTGCTTCAAATATAGAAATACATCATAATGCCTTTATATATTTTATATACATATATGATTTTTGAGAATACACTGGTGGGGGAGATCCATATCTGCATTTCCATCAGCAAAATAACTGAAGTTGGGCCAAAGCGTTTTTCTAACTTGAGTCTAACTTCCATTTTATCCTAAGATTCAAACATATGTGTTGTAATGAGGAGTCCATCTGACTCCATTTTTCAGGTTGGCCTGCTGATAGCAAGCCATTTTGGGACATCCTGGGACCCTGCCCTGTTCTCCCTGGAGAGCAATGTAGGTAATAAACCTTTTCATATCCTCTTGGTGTATAAGCAGCATCATCAGTCCTGACATTCAATCCAAACTTGTGGTGGGGTCCATTTGACTTCTGGAGGTGGCCACAATATCTCTACTGTCTGGAGTGTGATCACATGGAAGTACTAGGGAGTCTGTACAGGAAAGTTTGAGGTGTTCCCTGGGAAAGAACTCCTGTTTGGGGAAGGTTCAAGGGGAGGTAGTTGATTCGAAGATGATAGGCCAGTGATATCAAGAACAGTGTAATAGTGTTGGCTACTTCAGTGGTCCTCTGGCACAGTTCCTATGAATTCATCACTCATCCTTCTGGGAGGATGAAATGGCCAGTAATCTAATAAGAGTTAAAAAGATCTCTTCTAAAAAGAGAGCTTTTTTTTTTTTGCTTGAATGAGGGATTTTGGCAGGGTTTCATCCTGTTTAATGGCAGTGATGACAGCAGTAGGTTTCATTACCGACAGTGACATCAACAGTGGTAGTCGTGGTGTCATTGCCTTTGGTTCATGACTTTGGGTGTCCGAGCTCTTGGCACAAACATTAGCACCGTTGCCCTTTAGTGCAATCAGCTTTCATGCAGTAGCTGCACCACCTACTGCCAACAGAAAGTTTGCTCTGGATTTAGATTGTCTGCTTTAGAATCCTGGCTCTACTGCTTCCTATTTTGGGCAAGATTATTTCTTAGAACCTCAGTTTCTTTGCATGGAAAAAGGAGGAAAGAATAGTATCTATTACTGATGGTTGTTTGGAGGATTAAATAAGTTCTAAACTTACAATTAAATGTGAATCACTTAGCTGACTGCCTTCTATATATATTGACTTATTAAATATTGCTTATTATTATTGTCAAGTTTTATTTTTGATGTTACTGACATTTTGCTGTTGTCAGAAGCCAAACATATAACTTACATAAACCGAGAACTGAAAAGACAAAATCAGAGTCTGAGGCTGTGTAAGAGAATGAGTCCCTTCTTGAGGATTCCTGGAATTGTTTGGGAGGAGAGAGAAGTCATTTGGAACCAGAGCAAGCCCTGGTTACAGTAAATGGAGTGGTGAGGTCTCGGCCCTTGAGACATTTTCCTTTGGTGACTTGAAAGGTAAAGCAAGTAACCTTTTTTAGCTTAATCAAGAGGTTTTGATTTAGTTGATGTCAGATAATATAGACCTCATGGTTTCAACCAGCACTGATCTGCTTCTTTAAGACATTGAAGGGTCAGTTTTCAGAGCTTTGATATTTGGCAGATGCCTCCCCATTTCTTTCCTTTCCCCCCACCATGGACCCACATTCACCCTCTTGCTAGGCAGCCTGCTCCCCGAGCCAAGGGACCCTGCTTTGTTCCTTTCTGCACCTTCAGAAGTTAGTCCAGGACCAGACAACATTTCAGCACTTAAATAGCTGTTAGAAGAATGAATGCATAACACAGAGCACCAGGTTCAGCTCAATGAGTAATGCCATGAAAAACACTGGAAATGAACAGGAGTCCCTCAGTGGCTGGCCCCTCACTACACTGTGCCCTCTCAGTGCTCGGTGGCAGATGCATGCAGGGCCACCCACCCACTGATTGCTATGTCACTCCCATCTCATTAGTCACTTCAGGTGACAACATTGACTGGCTGAGGTGGCTCTTTTTCAACATAATTGAGGAAACAAAAGGAAGGCACAAGAACATTCTCCTGACAGCCAGCCTCAAAGGCCCTTAACTGTAGGAATTCTCTAGATTTGTGAATGGGGGCAGGGCCCACCTGCCTGTTTATGGGTTACAGGTGTTGGATTTCTCTCAGCTGGTATGGAAAATGCATTTGGGGTTGGTGGGGGATGGGGGGAAAAAGAAAGTTTATCCTTACCTCCCTGGACTTCTCATTCCAACCTCAGGTAGAGGTTGAACGGCTATTTTGGACATGAGTTTTGACTGTCGTTCACCCAAACACGATCAGGACAATGCTGGGCCTCTTTCATCTGCTTTCCTTTTTTAGGTGTGTCACTGGAAGCAGAGGAGGTACTGTTTTTCCTTGGACAGTCCCCTTTCTTGAGTTCAGAGGCAGTCTGCTGTGGACTGGCTCCACTGATGTGTCAGAAGACATCAGAAGGGTATCTAGAGCAGGGATTCTCTCTGTGAAATGATCAGTCAGATGAATCTCCTACCCAGGTGCAAAGGGGAGTGGGAGAGAGAAGGGCCAAATTACTCCATCTTAGAGGAGGAGGCTGAAGCAAAGAGGATTAGGGACACCCAGCCAAGGGCTTATTCTTGAGCAACTCTGAGCTGGAGAGAGTCTCTGTCTCTGAGATCCCATGCCTCAGGTATTAACCACAGTTTAAAGGCCTCCTGCTTCTGTTTAAGTAAGCATTATAAGTTATCTGTTTTTCAAATTACTTTGGAAACAAACTCCAGTTGAAAACCTCCTCATAGCTTGGGTCTGGCATCCAGTGCATTTGCTCTGCCATTGCCCTGCTGATTTAGTTGGCTCAGTAAGCAAGCTTGAGGTGTTTGGGATTGTAATTAAAGTTGTAGTGGCTGGAAAATACTCCGTCTGTTATTATATTTTTTTTTCTAAGATAAACTATCCTAGTTCACCAAACTTGTGGGGCTAATTAGAGTCTAATTAAAGTTACTTGTTTCTATTTTCAAATCTGCCCACTGAGAGAGCCGCAAGGCAGGAGGGAACATATTTTTAAAGTGACAGTTCTAAAAATGCTTCCCACCCAGCCCACCCCATCCCCCCGCCCCTCGGAGCTGCAGCCTGTGATTCATGCATTAATTTCTATCCAATGAAAATGACGGCCAGTCTCCCAGGGCCCCCTCCCATTTAGCTGTGGGAAAGGATTTGTTTAATGAACAAAGGACCCTTCTTTGTCATTCATCTTCCAGCTAGAGATGCCAACTGTGCATTCAGATGGGAAGTCATCTAGAAAAGGGCTCCTGACAAAATCTGGAGCAGAGACACTGCAAATCAGTACAATAGTGAAGCATGGAGAAAAAGATGACATTTGTTGAGGACTTACTATGGTTCTGAACACTTGGTACCTGCTTTCTAATTTATTGCCCACTGCAACCCAACAAGCCTGGATTTTGTAGGCTAGATTTTATGGGTAAGGAAACAGGAAGCAAAGAAGGGTGAAATCGGTTTCCCAAGGCTGCAGAGTTCATGCGAAGTGATGGGTTTAGGATTCAAAGCACTGCCTGATGTAAAAGTCAGTGTCTTCTGGACAAACTCTCACCCCTCTGCTACGATCGCTCCTGAAAAGTTGCATCACTAAGGCAGTAACCCTCTCTTTGCCTCATGCTGCTTCTTCTATATCATGGAAATGATAGTACCTAGATTGCCAGTCTCTGAGTTGTAATGAACAGATAAGATGATAAATTTTAAAGCTCTCTGTAAAGTGGAAAGCAACACTCGTAAATAAGTCTTAGGAGAACTATGAACTGTATCCTGTTGTATTAGTCATCTCTTTAGAGGTCATGCTTTTATACTCTTTATGCCAGAGACAACTAATAAAATATAGGTCTTAAAGCATTTCCCTTGGCTCAGGTACCTCTGCTAAAAGGCAGATCTTCCTTCTAAATAGTCAACCCTTTTGACATGGGAACACTCTGTTGTGCATGACTGAAAGATGTTTAAAACAGTGGTGGCCCAACTCAATTTGTAGTCTTTTCTTTCTATGATTGTTCCCTAGTTCCTCTTTTACCTGTGACCTCTGAGTGCTAACAACCCAGACCAGGGTGTTCTCTTCATGGCAGCAGGTGGCTCATCGCAGGCCACTACACGTGGTACAACCACTCTCTACTACTCACTCCCAAAGGATGTGGAATTCAGACAGGGCCTGGACCAAACTCAAGCAAATAAATCATCTAGGGCAGAACATTTAAGGAAGCACCAACTCTCTAGGTCATATGAGTATGGAGTGAAGGTGAAAGTGAAAATCACTCGGTCATGTCTGACTCTTCATGACCCCATGGACTGTTGTTGCCCACCAGGCTCCTCTGTCCATAAAATTGTCCAGACAATAATAATACTGGAGTGGGTATCTGTTCCCTTCTCCAGGGGATCTTCCTAACCCATAGATCAAACCCAGCTCCCCCACATTGCAAGTGGATTCTTTACTGTCTAAGCCACCAGGGAGCATGGTGCAGGCACCAGAAAGTGAGTGCCTCCTTAAATTTTGCACCTTAGGTACCTCATTGCCTTACCCTAGTCAGGGGCTAAAGAGATTATCCATCCTCCAGTCACTGGTGCCACATTCATTTCAGAACCCATTTATGGACATTTCCTGAAGGTCTGCTCCTCATTCCAGACTCTGTTTGTGGCTTTACTCAAGTCTGGATATTTGTTCCTGTCTAGACTGCCAGTTTTCCATAGTGGGTGCCACCCCAGTAGAAATTCTAGCTTATAAGCAAAATAAAAATAGTTACAATTTATTGATTGCCTACTGAAAGCCAGGTCTGTAATTAACTACTTTGCATACATTATTTTTAATCATCACAACCACCCTTTCCTATTTAAGGGAACTGATGTTTAGAAAAGCTCAGTTCAATTCAGCAAACTCCATATTCCTTTCAGATCTAGAAGAGAGAGTTTGGCAGGAGGTAGATTAGCTAAATTCCCAACATCCTCTCTGGCCTGTTCCCTTTGGCCACCTGAGTCATTGCTTAGGGATACTCTAAATAAGGAGGAAGATGAGGGACAAGAAAGTTTCTCTGATCACTTGATGAGAAGTGATGCTGAAGTTCTTGGGTAAGTTTACACATAAGCAGAAGGATATTATGCAGTCATGTTAGGAGTGTGCTGTGAAATATATGGGTAGTCTCTCTCTTAATGAGACTACATAATCACCATTGAAAGTGGTTTAAAAATAAAAATTAAAAAAAGAAGGCTGCTTTGCTCGAGTTATGTAGCACTATATATAGCACAAGGGATCAAATTCTATAATTAATCCACCACCACCTATGATCTCCTTGAGATGGCTGGAACCCTAAGAAAATGTGACAAGGTTTCTGATGAGAAAGGGAGATGTTGAGATGTATAATTTTAAATGCTACTGATAAAACATGGAAGAAGTATAAGGGGAGAGGCTCTTGACTGAGGTGCCTCTCTGACCTTTATCAGCAATTTGCCTGTGTGTATTTTTTTTCCCCTTTCTCTATTGTAAGAGCACTAGAAATTGAGTGCTGATGCAGTGGTCATGTGTACAGCTTTTAGAGATCTTTAGTGGGCTGTGACATGCTGGGTTACAGTGTTAACAGGGTGACTGAATGTGGCATTCCAAACAGCATTCCTCAGGAGAGATGGACATATGGATATTTTCTCTGCCATCATAGGAGCAAAACTAGAAATCACTTAGTACTTGATTGTTTTATTAGGGAAATATTCTCATGACATCATGAAACATATTTTGGAAAAAGGACTTAAAAATCAGCTATCATCGCACAACTGAATACAATCTTTTTTTTTTTTCAGTATTTTGGAGGCTTTGGTCAGAGGTATACTTCTATTGTTTGCTTAAGGCAAAAATTATATCCCGGTGAGAAATAAAGGACAATGTTGTGAGTGGAAGGTGATAACCAGTGTCTGAGAGGCTTCAGGTTGGGTGGCAGTGGACAGAAGACTGACCTTTCTGATTGTTTCAGCACTGACACTGGCAGTGATGAGGAGGCTAGAGTTTTCCAAGGGGCAGAAGTCTGCAGGCAACTTCAGTGGACATTACCCAGCTCACAAAGTGAGCAAGAGCCATCTGTACATATGTCTGGCTGTGAAAGTGGACAGCCCTGGATCAGGGACCCTCTGTGTCTAATTTCATCCAATCTTTCAAATCTTGTTGTCACAGCAACTGAGAGCATCGTTGGCAGGTATGGCTTCTTCTCTCCTCACCTTCTGTGTCAGTCAGTGTACAGATTGTATTTAATTACCAATTTGAATATCCTTCCAAAGCCTGACAGCAAGCCATGCTCATAGTGCAGCATCAGAAAAAAAAAAAATCCAGATTCATTAAAAATCATCAAGAACCACTTTGTGATTGTCATTGTCCACAAGGTTACCACCTCACCTTGGCATAATTGTTAGAAAACAGGCTTTCGCTTTTGACTTCAAGTTGCCCATTTAATACTAATAAGATTATGATAGCTACAGAGCCTATACGGAGATATCAGGGTCACAAAATATGAAAAATACAAGTACTTCTATTGATGATTTCCCCATTTTATAGACATGTGTATTCACCTTCTATTTGTATGAATATACTATCTGAGGGGGAGCTCTGATCCTGAGATCAGAGAGGGATGATTCCTTTCTCTTATTCTCATAATCTACAGTATCAGTAGAAAAGGAGTACACATATAACTGGATCACTTTGAGGTGCACTGGAAGCTAATACAACACTATAAATCAACTGTACTCCAATATGAAACACACATTAAAAAATAGAAAAGAAAAGAAGCTATATGAGCTTGGGATAGATACATGTATGCATATATATTATCTAAAATGAAATATATAAATATATTTTATACACACCCACAAACATATACGTATGCACATTCCCTTGGATGAAGGAGTTAAGTCAGTACAAATGGGAACCAGAACTTCTCTAAAATTGGGGTATTTTATTAGCTTCCTCCTGTTCCTTGACATGGGCTGAGACACAAGCACAGACTATATATTGTTACAACTCAGCATAGATATTTTTGCCTATTATTAATGTATGTTAAATGTTCTGAGAAATGGGTGATGGTAGAAATACCTGTGTTAAGGTTTAAATTGGCAGAGGAAGAGAGTTGCCCATATCGTTGCCTACCCTACAGAGCTGTCCAAGATTGCATATAGGTGTCATCTTTAAGGAGGTCAAGACCTATTCTAATTAAATAATCGTGATTAATACCTCATCTGTGGTTTAAGGATTAGAAAGGTATGAAATCCTCCAGAGGATTTGTTAGGATTAGTATAACGACTCAAAGGATCTAGCCCTTTGCTCTTCTGGACATCTCCAGTAATGCTTCATTTAACCTACATTTACTGAGCACCTACTATGTATCAAGTACCATGAGACACCAGAGATATACTGATGTATCTATACACATTATATATATATATATATATATATGTGTATATATATATATATACACACACACACACATAATCTAGGGATTGTGTCAGAGAAGCTAGCTTAAGACAGTTTGAGGTGGGCAGTGCATCAGAAGCACCAGTTCATCTACAACTACTGTGTTTGGAGTCATCATCACTCTCACTCAGATTATTGTAATTGCCTCCTAACTGGTCTCCCTGCTTCAACACTTGCCCTCCCATAGTCTGTTCTCTCTCAGAGTAAACCCAAGTTCCCTATATCCATCTCCATGGCTCTGCATGTTCTATCCTAGAACCCCTTGATTCTGGAACTTCAGTTCTTTAATATTTATTTTATGTATTTATTTGACTGCACTGGGTCTTAGTTGCCACATACGGGATCTAGTTCCCTGGCCAGGGATCAAACCTGGGCCCCCTGCAGTGGAAACATGGAAGCTTAACCACTGGATATTATTTTATGGAGAAAGAATGAGTCAGAACATAAAGGTTTCCACTTGATTGACTCTCAAGATAGCCATCAGCAGCTGACAACAATATGGGTGTCTCCACCCTGAAGCCAGGCAATGGAGGAAAGCTTTGGGGTGTTCATCACATGACAGTTGAACATGACACACAAAAGAACAGAACACTTTCTCTTCAGAGCAATTTGGCATGAAAGCTCAGTGGATGAGCAAATATGACTTCAGCAATTGTTGGACTCTGGGGAAAAATTAAAAAAATCTAAATGTGGGGTTTTTGTTGATCAACTTATTAGATGAATTGGGTTATTGTTTCTCTAGAGAAATAAGTTGACCTAAGTAAAGTCTTCTTTTGATCCTTCATCCAAGAACCTGGACTTTCTGGATGAACTCCAAAGACAGTTTATCTAGGTTATATTGATTCAGTGTTTTGATCTGTTGCCAGCAAAGTTACAGGAAATCTTTTTTCCTTCAAAAGTGTGAAACTCTTTATTAAAATACCTCTTTGATGTTTAAATTACTATATGTCAAAGGTGGAGATCAAACTGTAGCTCTTTCATTTTTAAGGGGGAGAGTGAGTAATGGAGAAACTTTGAGACCTTTCTATTGATCAAGAAGTCTATTTCAATACCCTCCACCAAGCTCTGACTTGCCCTCAACTCAAGAAAGGCTGTGGGAAGAATTTATGAATCCATAGCAGCTATTCAACCCATTTCTTCTTTTCTCTTTTGAGCCAATCTATGTTACTGGGAATCAAACAATAAAATAAATATCTTTGTAAGAAGCAACTCTGGATAAGAGTAATATAGAAATGCACACACACATACATATATATATATAATGGTTCTAATAGGAAAATATATGAGAGTTCAGGACTGCCTTTGTTTACTCAGTTTTTTAACAGAGATGAAAATGAATGTAATTGAGTTAGTGGTTGTAAATGAAGATTTAACCCTGGAATATAGTAGGTGTCAAACATTTGTGAAAGAATTAATATCTCAGTGGGCTAATTCACTGTTATGAGGCCATGCTTATGTTAAAGATACATTGCCTCTAAGTAGGTCAGCCTCATGGGTCATGTGTAGATTGAGTTTTTATTACTGAGGTACCAAAGTTCATCACAAGTGGAGGATTTAAGACACCTATTTTAATAGGAATTTAATCAGTTCCTACTATGTACACAGCATTGTGCTAGGCATAATAATAATAGGATGCACAATATTGGTGAAAATATTTACAGACATGACATAATTAACAGCATAAATTATGTCAAGTAAGTGTAAATCATGCATAATTATATACGTGCCATGCTGTGCCATGCTTAGTTGCTTATTCTCCAAACAAGAATACTGGAGTGGGTTGCCATGCCCTCCTCCAGAGGATCTATTCTATGGTGTGAATATACTACATTTTGTTTGTCTCTTTATCAAATTGCTGGGTATTTGGGTTTTTTCCAATTGCTGAGTATTTTGAATAATATTGTTATGAATGGGCTTAGTCCCTCAGTCGTGTCTGACTCTTTAAAACTCTATGGACTGTAGCAAACCAGGCTCCTTTGTCCATCAGATTCTCCATGCAAGAATACTGGACTGGATTGCCATGCCCTTCTCTGTGGGGTCTTCCCAACCCAGGGATCAAACCCAGGTCTCCTGCATTGCAGGTGGATTCTTTACCATCTGAGCCACCAGGGAAGCCCATCAATACTGGTGTGGGTAGCCTATCCCTTCTCCAGGGGATCTTCCCAACCCAAGAATTGAACTGGGGTATCCTGCATTGCAGGTGGATTCTTTTCCAGTTGAGCTGCCAGGGAGGACCAATTATGTACAAGGAAGAGCAAATATTAAGTGTTGTGAGCATGCAGGAAAAAAAAATCAGCTTTGACTGGAGAGCTTAAGAGTTTTTAGCAGTTCAGGGCTGAGAAATGGAGCACATGGTATTGCAGATTCAGTGATCACTAAGACCTTATCCCAGCTCTGTTAGGGCAGCATTGTCTAAAAGAAATATAATGTGATGCAAAAGAATGAAATCGGACCCCTATCTTATTCAGAAAAAATAAACTCAAAAAGGATTGAGTTAGACCTGAGACCGTAAAACTCCTAGGAAAAAAACATACCTAAAAAGGTCCTTGACATCAGTCTTAATGATGATCTTTTGGCTATGACACCAAAAGCATAAGCAACAAAAGCAAAAATCAACAAGCAGGACTATGAAGAGCTTCTGAACAGCAAGAAGCAATCAAATGAAAAGGCAACCTACAAAATAGGTGGAAATGTTTGTAAATCATATACAACCTACAAAATGGGGGGGAATATTTGTAAATCATATATCTGATAAGGGCTTAATACCCCAAATATATAAAAAACTCATATGGATCAATAACAAAACACAAACTGTCTAACTGAAAAATGAGCAAAGGACTTGAATTGACTTTTTCCAAAGAAGACATCCAAATCACCAACATGTACCTGAAAAAGTGCTCAATTTTACTCATAATCAGGCAAATCAAAACCATGAAGAAATATCACTTCACACCTGTTAGAATAGCTATTATCAAAAAGACAAGAGATAAAAAAAATTGAAGAGAATGTTGAGAAAAGCAGATTCATTGCCCACTGCCAGTGGGAATGTAAATTTGGTGCAGTCACTATGGAAAAGAGTATGGAGGTTCCTCAAAGAAATTAAAAATATAACTATTATATGATCCAGCAATCTCAGGTGGTACTAATGGTAAAGAACCCGCTTGCCAATACAGGTGACTTAAGAGACATGCAGAGAAGGCATTTGGAACACACTGCAGTACTCTTGCCTGGAAAATCCCATGGGCAGAGGAGCCTGGTAGGCTGCAGTCCATGGGGTCGCCGAAGAGTCAGACACGACTGAGCGACTTCACTTTCACTTTTCAGTTTCATGCATTGGAGAAGGAAATGGCAACCCACTCCAGTGTTCCTGCCTGGAGAATCCCAGGGACTGGGGAGCCTGGTGGACTGCTGTCTATGGGGTGGCACAGAGTCCATAGGTCGCACATGACTGAAGCGACTTAGCAGCAGCAGCAGCAAGAGACATGGGTTTAGTCTCTGAATCGGGGAGATCCCCTGGAGAAGGGCATGGCTAAAGTGACATGTTAGATTACTTTTTCTTTTATATCTTTGAAATTCATTCTGGATTTTGTAGTTACAGCACCCCAGTATTCTTGCCTGGAGAATCCCCATAGACAGGGGAGCTTGGTGGTCTACAGTCCATAGGGTCACAAAGAGTTGGACACGACTGAAGCAACCTAGCACATGTGCACGTGTAGTCTTACTTTAGGCGTATATCCAATGGAAATAAAATAGATATCTTAAAGAGATATCTGCACTCCTATGTTTGTTGCAGCATTATCCCCAATAGCCAAGACCTGGGAAAAATCAAAGTGTCCATGGATGCACAAATGGATCAAGAAAATGTGGTGTGTGTGTGTGTGTATGTATGCATAATTCAGCCATGAAAAAGAAGGAAATCCTGCTATTTGTGACAATATGGATTGACCTTGAGGGCATTATACTAAGTGAATTGTTTGACAGAGGGATGCAAAATAGTGTATAATCTCACTTATATGTGGAATATGAAACCATTGAACTCATACAAACAGAGTAGATTGGTGGTTGCCAGAGGCTTAGGGGTAGGGAAAATGGAGAGATGTTGGTAAAAGTGTATACACTTTCAGTTATAAGACAAATAAGTTCTGGGCATGTCATGTGATGCGTAGGGACTATAGTTAACAATACATATTGTATAATTTAGAGTTACTATGAGGGTAGAGCTTTAATGTTTTCACCATAACAAAAGAAGCAGCAAAATGGTAAATATGTGATGTGAGGGATGTGTTAACATCTTTTGGTGGGAAACATTTTGCACTATACGTGTACAAAATCATCACATTCTGTACCTTAAACTCAGAATGTTCTATGTCAATCATATTTCAAGACATAGAACACTAAAGCTGGAAAAAAAAGAAATATAGTACAAGTCACATATGCCATTTAAAATTTTCTGGTAGTCATATTAAAAAAGATAAAAGGTAACAAGTTGGGATTGATTATAAAAACTTATTTAACCCAATCGACTAAGCAACTGAACTGAACTGAACTGATTCGACATATTAACATTTGATGTCACAAACAAAAAAATACTATGAGTAACAAGTTGGATTATTTTTTGTTTTTTATCTTTGAAATCCATTCTGGATTTTACACATACAGCACATCTCCTTTTTGGGCTATCCACATTTCAAGCGCATAATAGCCACTTAGGGCTAATGCCCACTGTACTGAACATCATGACTAATGAGTTTCATAGTCCAGTGGAAAATAAAGATATTCCCAGAAACAACACTTGTGTAACAACCACTATGATGCGATTTGTTTTAAAGTCGTAACAAATAGGAGAGGGAGAGGTCATTTCTTAGATTGTCCCCTTTTAGTTTAGGGATAAATTCTTCAAAACAGTGATGCCTATTTACTGCCTCCATTTTCTCAGCTTCCATTTATGTCTTTCTTATAAATTTTCTTCTCTTCCTCCATCAATGCACTGAAACTTATGCAAAGATGACATACATCTGTAATTGCTATATAGCAAGTCTTCTCAAATTTGAAACCACATACCAGTCACCTGGATGTCATGTTAAAAATGCAGATTCTAATTCAGTAAGTCTGCAGTGGGGCCTGAGGTTCTAACAAGCTCCCAGGTGATGCTGCTGGCCCAGCATCCACAGTCTGAGTGCAAGGGTTTCCATCAATCAGGGTTTGGTCAGAAACAGAGAAACCACTTCAAGTTTTTTAGTGGGAGGATATCATCTGGGGAACATCCTGCTTGCATAACACTTGGCATGGGGCAGAGCTCAGGAGGGCTGAGGAAATCAGGAAGTACGGGAACAGTAAGTAGCCATTAGTCATGTTGGCAGCAGCTGGCAGCACTGAAGGGAGCTTGCTCGGAAGCCACTGCAAATTTCACATCAGCCATCTGCTCCTGCTTCTCCTTGTATTTTGCCTTCCAAATCTCATAAAACCTGAATGGCAAGGCAATCTGGGAAATATAGTTTCCAAGCCTCCAGCCCCTAAGCAAAAATGACAGGATTCAGTACCAACAACAGTCTCTCTGGCATGTTCCCTTGAGGTTCAGTCCTCAACTCCCTCCCTCTTTCTCTCTCTCTTTCTCTCTCTTCTCCTAGTCTCCTAAACATGTCAGTGAAAACAGTTGGAATCCTTTGTGACTTCCACCTTTACAGCAACTTCCAGAAAGTCACTAAGTCCTCTCAAGTCTTCATCTTGCCCTCCACTTTGTCACTGCTTCCTATTTCTGTCATCATTCTTCTGGCTCTTATGGCCTTTAAACCTTTGCCTTTATTAGCTGGCCTTTGAACTGCCACCACCCACCCTCATTCTCTTGTTTTCCCCCATATATTGCTACCAGGACTAAAAGGAGAGAGCAATATCTGAATTAACTGATTCTAACAATCAGATTCAAGAGGAACTGAGGAGCCTCTTGATGAAAGTGAAAGAGGAGAGTGAAAAAGTTGGCTTAAAGCTCAACATTAAAAAAAAAAAAAACATCATGGCATCCAGTCCCATCACTTCATGGCAAATAGATGGGGAAACAATGGAAATAGTGACAGACTTTATTTTCTTGGGCTCCAGAATCATTGCTTATGGTGACTGCAACCATGAAATTAAAAGACACTTACTCCTTGGAAGAAAAACTATGACCAACCTAGACAGCATATTAAAAAGCAGAGACATTACTTTGTCAACAAAGGACCATCTTGTCAAAGCTATGGTTTTTCCAGTAGTCATGTATGGATGTGAGAGTTGGACCATAAAGAAAGCTGAGCACTGAAGAATTCATGCTTTTGAACTGTGGTGTTGGAGAAGACTTTTGAGAGTCCCTTGGACTGCAAAGAGATCCAACCAGTCCATCCTAAAGGAGATCAGTCCTGAATATTCATTGGAAGGACTGATGTTGAAGCTGAAACTCCAATACTTTGGCCACCTGATGTGAAGAACTGACTCATTAGAAAAAGCCTTGATGCTGGGAAAGATTGAAGGCTGGAGGAAAAGGGAACGACAGAGGATAAGATGGTTGGATGGCATCACCGACTCAATGGACATGAGTTTGAGGAAGCTCTGGAAGTTGGTGATGGACAGCGAAGCCTGGTGTGCTGCAGTCCATGAGGTTACAAAGAGTCGGACACTACTGAGCAACTCAACAATGAGATTAGCAAATTTGCATATTGCTGAAGATTGTTATTATAAAGAATATCGTTTAAAATGAGTGCTCAGAATGAGAGCCCTTAAAAATCCTTGACACACTTTTTCTCTGAAATGCAAGAAGGTGCTGTAGGATGAATAAGAGCATGGAAGGCAGAAAACTGAGTTCTTATTGTGCCTTTACTCAACTCACTGTGTGGCTTTGTACAAGTCATTTTCCCTCCCTAAGCCTAGTTTACTCCTGATGTAAAATGAGGGAAGAAAGCTAAACTATCATTTCTCAACCTTTCTTCACATTGTGTTGACAGATAACCTATAAAACACATTTTATATCATGTTTGACTTGTTGACTGCATGCATTTTAAATGGTCAAGTTAGCGACATCAATTTTCTCATCTGACTAAAGAAACAGTGTCAGATTTTATTTGGGGGGGCTCCAAAATCACTGAAGATGGTGATTGCAGCCAGGAAATTAAAAGACACTTACTCCTTGGAAGGAAAGTTATGACCAACCTACATAGCATATTCAAAAGCAGAGACATTACTTTGCCGACTAAGGTCTGTCTAGTCAAAGCTATGGTTTTTCCAGTAGTCATGTATGGATGTGAGAGTTGGTCTGTGAAGAAGGCTGAGCGCCGAAGAATTGATGCTTTTGAACTGTGGTGTTGAGAAGACTCTTGAGAGTCCCTTGGACTGCAAGGTGATCCAACCAGTCCACTCTGAAGGAGATCAACCCTGAGATTTCTTTGGAAGGAATAATGCAAAAGCTGAAACTCTAGTACTTTGGCCACCTCATGTGAAGAGTTGACTCATTGGAAAAGACTTTGATGCTGGGAGAGATTGGGGGCAGGAGAAGAAGGGGACGACAGAGGATGAGATGGCTGGATAGCATCACTGACTCAATGGATGCGAGTCTGAGTGAAATCCGGGAGTTGGTGATGGACAGGGAGGCCTGGCGTGCTGTGATTCATGGAGTCGCAAAGAGTCGGACACGACTGAGCGACTGAACTGAACTGAATACAACTGGAATCGTACAATATGTGGTCTTTTAAGATTGGCTTGTTTCACTTAACACTATGCATTTAAAGCTCCTTCATGTCTTTTAATTGCTTGATAGCTTATTTATTTTTAGTGTTGAATAACATTCCATTCCTGGATATACCGTTATCTATTCACCTACTGAAGGACATCTTGGTTACTTTCAAGTTTTGGCAGTTTTGAATAAAGCTGTATAAGTCTCCATGTGCAGGTTTTTCTGTGGATATGATTTTCAACTCGTTTGGGTAAATACCAAGGAACATGTTGGCTGGATCATATAGTAAGATGATGTTTACTTTTATAAGAAATCACCAAAATGTCTTCTAGAGTAGCCATATCATTTTCCTTTCCCACTAGCACTGAATGAGAATTCTCATTGCTGCATATTCTTGCCAGCATTTCGTGTTTCCCTGGTTTGGTCATTCTAATTGGTTTGTAGTGGTATCCCATTGATGTTTTAATTTGCATTTCTATGATAACATATGATATGGGTTATTTTTTTTCATATGTTTATTTTTCATCTGTATATATTTCTTTGGTAAGGTGTCTGTTACAGTATTTGACAAATTTGCAAACTAGGCTGTTTCCTTATCATGGAATTTTAAGAGTTCTTTGTATACTTTGGATATATCCAAACACACCAGATGTGTTTTTGAAAATATTTTCTCATGGACTGTGATTTGTTTTCTCATTTTTTGAGAGTATTTCTTACAGAGCAGAAGTTTTTTTAATATAGTGAGGTCCATCTTATCAGTTATGTCTTTCATAAATTGTGTCTTTATTGTTGTATTTAAAAAGCCATAACCATGCCCCAGATCATATAGGTTTTCTCCTATGTTATCTTCTAGGAATTTTAAAGTTTCTTGTTTTATATTTAAGTCTATGAATCTGTTTTGAGTTAAATTTTGTGATGGGTATAAAGCCTGAGTCTAGAATCTTTTTTTTCTTTTTTCCCCATCAACTGGGTGTCCAGTTGATGCTGCACATTTGTTTAAGAGACTTTCTTGACTCCTTTGTACTGCCTTTGCTCCTTTGTCAAAGATCAGTTGATTATATTTATGTCAGTCTATTTCTGGGCTCTCTGTTCTGTTCCATTGATCTATCATCTGTTGTTTTTCCAACACCACATTTTCTTAATTACTATAGTTTTTGTTGTTGTTGTTGTTGTTAGTAAGTCTTGGAGTCAGGTAAGTCCAAGGTAAGGAGCAGAAGCTGTGCTTTGTTGGAGCAGCTGTGAAGAGATACACCACGTCCAAGGTAAGAAAAACCCAAGTAAGATGATAGGCACTGAGAGAGGGCATCATAGGGCAGACAGACTGAAACCACAGTCACAGACAACTAGCCAATCTGATCACAGGGACCACAGGCTTTTGTAACTCAGTGCAACTAAGCCATGCCATGTGGGGCCACCCAAGACAGGAGGGTCATGGTGGAGAGGTCTGACAGAATGTGGTCCACTGGAGAAGGGAATGGCAAACCACTTCAGTATTCTTGCCTTGAGAAGCCCATGAACAGTATGTAAAGGCAAAAAGATAGGACACTGAAAGCTGAACTCCTGGGGTTGGTAGGTGCCCAATATGCTACTGGAGATCAGTGGAGAAATAACTCCAGAAAGAATGAAGGGATGGAGCCAAAGCAAAAACAATACCCAGTTGTGGATATGACTGGTGATAGAAGCAAGGTCCGATGCTGTAAAGAGCAATATTGCATAGGAACCTGGAATATTAGGTCCATGAATCAAGGCAAATTGGAAGTCATCAAACATGAGATGGCAAGAGTGAAAGTCAACATTCTAGGAATCAGTGAACTAAGATGGACTGGAATGAGTGAATTTAATTCAGATGGCCATTATATCTACTATTGTGGGCAGGAATCCCTTAGAAGAAATGGAGTAGCCATCATGGTCAACAGAAGAGTCTGAAATGCAGTACTTGGACACAATCTCAAAAATGACAGAATGGTCTCTGTTCATTTCCAAGGCAACCCATTCAATATCACAGTTATCCAAGTCTATGCCTCAACCAGTAATGCTGAAGTTGAATGGTTCTATGAAGACCTACAAGACCTTCTAGAACTAACACTCAAAAAAGATGTCCTTTTCATTATAAGGGACTGGAATGCAAAAGTAGGAAGTCAAGAAATATCTGGAGTAACAGGCAAATTTGGCCTTGGTGTACAAAATGAAGCAGGGGATAGGCTAATAGAGTTCTGCCAAGAGAACGCATTGGTCATAGCAAACAGCCTCTACCAACAACACAAGAGAAGACTTTACATGTAGACATCTCCAGTTGGTTGACACCAAAATCATATGGATTACATTCTTTGCAGACAAAGATGGAGAAGTTCTATACAGTCAGCAAAAACAAGACCAGGAGTAGACTGTGGCTCAGATCATGAACTGCTTATTGCCAAATTCATACTGAAATTTAAGAAAGTGGAGAAAACCACTAGACCATTCAGGTATGACCTAAATAAAATCCCTTATGACTATACAGAGGAAGTGAGAAATAGATTTAAGGGGCTACACCTGATAGACAGAGTGCCTGATGAACTATGGATGGGCATTTGTGACATTGTACAGGAGACAAGGAGCAAAACCATCCTCAAGAAAATAAAATGCAAAAAAGCAAAATCACTGTCTGAGGAGGCCTTACAAATAGCTGTGGAAAGAAGGGAAGCAAAAAAGCAAAGGAGAAAAGGAAAGATATACCCATTTGAATGCAGAGTTCCAAAGAATAGCAAGGAGAGATAAGAAAGCCTTTCTCAGTGATCAGTGCAAAGAAATAGAGGAAAGCAATAGAATGGGAAAGACTAGAGATCTCTTCAAGAAAATTAGAGATACCAAGGGAACA
This sequence comes from Oryx dammah, assembly GCF_014754425.2. NCBI lineage: Eukaryota > Metazoa > Chordata > Mammalia > Artiodactyla > Bovidae > Oryx > Oryx dammah. The sequence continues at coordinate 49,688,342 of NW_024070207.1, forward strand.
TTTCATGCAAAGATAGGCTCAATAAAGGGCAGCAGTGGTATGGACCTAACAGAAGCAGAAGATATTAAGAAGAGGTGGCAAGAATACACAAAAGAACTGTACAAAAAAGATCTTCAAGACCCAGATAATCACGATGGTGTGATCACTCACCTAGAGCCAGACATCCTGGAATGTGAAGTCAAGTGGGCCTTAGGAAGCATCACTACGAACAAAGCTAGTGGAGGTGATGGAATTCCAGTTGCGCTATTTCAAATCCTCAATGATGATGCTGTGAAAGTCCTGAAGTCAATACGCCAGCAAATTTGGACAACTCAGCAGTGGCCACAGGACTGGAAAGGGTCAGTTTTCATTCCATTCCCAAAGAAAAGCAATGCAAAGAATGCTCAAACTACCGCACAATTTCACTCATCTCACACGCTAGTAAAGCAATGCTTAAAATTCTCCAAGCCAACATTCAACAACACGGGAACCATGAATTTCCTGATGTTCACGCTGGTTTTAGAAAAGGCAGAGGAACCAGAGATCAAATTGCCAACATCCGCTGGATCATCAAAAAAGCAAGAGAGTTCCATACAAAACATCTATTTCTGCTTTCTTGAAAATGCCAAAGCCTTTGACTGTGTGGATCACAATAAACCGTGGAAAATTCTGAAAGAGATGGGAATGCCAGACCTCTTGACCTGCCTCTTGAGAAACCTGTATGCAGGTCAGGATGCAACAGTTAGAACTGGACATGGAACAACAAACTGGTTCCAAATAGGAAAAGGTACGTCAAGCCTGTATATTGTCACCCTGCCTATTTAACTTATATGCAGAGCACATCAAGAGAAACGCTGGGTGGCAGGAAGCACAAGCTGGAGTCAAGATTGCCAGGAGAAATATCAATAACCTCAGATATGCAGATGACACCACCCTTATGGCAAAAACTGAGGAAGAACTAAAGAGCCTCTTGTTGAAAGTGAAAGAGGAGAGTGAAAAAGTTGGCTTAAAGCTCAACATTCAGCACACTAAAATCATGGCATCTGGTTCCATCACTTCATGGCAAATAGATGGGAAGCAGTGAAAACAGTGGCTGATTTATTTTGGGGGGGCTCCAAAATCACTGCAGATGGTAATTTCAGCCATGAAATTAAAATACACCTGCTCCTTGAATGGAAAGTTATGACCAACCTAGATAGCATATTGAAAAGCAGAGACATTACTTTGTCAACAAAGTTCCATCTAGTCAAGGCTATCATTTTTCCAGTAGTCATGTATGGATGTGAGAGTTGGACTATAAAGAAAGCTGAGCACCAAAGAATTGATGCTTTTGAACTGTGGTGTTGGAGAAGACTCTTGAAAGTCCCTTGGACTGCAAGGAGATCCAACCTGTCCATCTTAAAGATCAGTCCTGGGTGTTCATCAGGACTGATGTTGAACTTGAAAATCCAGTACTTTGGCCACCTGATGAGAAGAGCTGACTCATTAAAAAAGACTCTGATGCTGGGAAATGTTGAGGGCAGGAGGAAAAGGGGATGACGGATGATGAGATGGTTGTATGGCATCACCGACTCAATTGACATGGGTTTGGGTGGACTCCAGGAGTTGGTGATGGACAGGGAGGTCTGACTTGCTGCTGTTCATGGGGTTGCAAAGAGTCAGACACGACTGAGAGACTGAAATGAAGTGAAGTCAGGTAGCATAGTCCTCCAAATTTGCTCTTCTTCTTTAATTGTTTGTTAGCTGTTCTGATGTTTTATAATATGCATCAGTTGTTGAATATTCCCATCAAGAAGGAAAGCTTCAGGTTGTTATTTGAAAGCATTTTTTTCTGCAATTGTACTTTCTGGATGGGGGTAGTTTTTATTCCTCATAAATGAATAGATAAATTATATATTCATTACTTTACTGTCTCTTTTAGGGCTGATTTTTTAAGTCCTGGAGATAGTGTCAGGTTTCATATGAGAATATTAATGAGTCAGAAGTCATAGATCATCAGAAAGCAAATTGGCAGAATTATTATCATGTCTAGACTCCTCAGTCACAGTCTGTATATCAGCATCAGTGTTCCCTATGTTTTTTGTCTTTACTCTGGCCTGTTAAGGGGGAAAATGAAACATGTGATAAGGGTAAAAACAGCTTCGACTATATACTAATTAAATCACTGAGGTCAGTTGGTGGTGATAGTCGCGTACCATTACCCACTCATCTAACAATCAATCATTTTATCTAACAATCAACTACCATGTGACCACTTGATATATATCTGAAATGGAAACCAAACATTAAAATAATTATCTTATTATCAACTGATTTTTAAAAATAGAAATTGAATGTACACAATGACCACCTTGAGCTCTCAGGACATGTTTGCAGATTCTGAGTGTTTATAAGAAACATTTAGGTAAATGATCTCTCATGGCTCTAACAGCTTTAATTTTTTATGTGTCTATGGGTTACATTGCGAAATGGCTCTATGAACTGGAGAGATACAAATTACTTTACCATGGAGGAATTCTGGCAGTTATTTTTGTTACAAATATTAATGCTAAATACTTTAGAATCCTTAATCTCAGTTATCCTGAGAAATAGTATGCATTTTGCATAATGTAGTGGTTTGCTTCCCCTCTCAGTCTCTCTCATTTTAGTAAACTATTATATTGTGTTGAGATATTCTAGGAGGGGGAGAGAGGAATTCTTTCAAAAGAAATAGGGAGAACATGTTGAATAAAGGAGAAAAGATCATGTGACATTTCTAAAGGTAAATTAAGTGTTATAAAAGGTCAACAGGAAGTAATACTTTATCTTGCGGTTATTTGATTTCTGTCTTCCATCCAAGTTGTCTGTTTCCTCATCTTGATATTATAAAAGGAAAGCATTACATTGAACAGTTCACAAGAAATGTCAATTCAGTGGTTATTCTCATTTATATGTTTTAACATATCTAGTCTGTAGAAAGTATGAAAATGTTAGCTATTTAACAAGCTTGAGAACAAACTAGGGCAGACTGAAACAGAGAGCAAATAAACAAGCAAATATTAAAAAATATTTGCCTTCTGTACTTCTGCACTAACCCTTCTGTGTTTGTTCTGAATTTTCTTAGATTCTGCATTTATCTGTTTGGCATTTTTAATCACAGGACCAAACACAGGCCATAGTTGTTTATACATCCCTTGTGATCTAGTTTCTTCTAGCAAACAAAAATCATATTTCAAACTCTTGAATCAATTCTATTTATCCCAAATCACCTCCTGTATCTAACTTTAACACAACTAAGTCAATATTTCCCCTGTCCTAAATCACCCAGGACCAGGTACCAGACAACTATGCATGCATGCATGCTAAGTTGCTTCAGTTGTGTCTGACTCTTTGTGACCCCATCGGCTGTAGCCTGCCAGGCTCCTCTGTCCATGGGATGCTCAAGGCAAGAATATTGGAGTTGGTTGCCATTCCCTCTTCTAGGGGATGTTCCCAACCCAGTGATTGAACCACATCTTTTACATCTCTTGCACTGGCAGATGGGTTCTTTACCACTAGCAACAGCTGGGAAGCCCACCAGACAACTATAGATGGTTCCTAAGTTGTTTTTGTTTGCTTTACCTTTCCTGAGAAAAATAGAATAAAAGCTCTGGGTCATGTTTTCCTCTCACTCTTGCTTCTGCCTCTTGACCAAGCCTGGTGCTTCCCCATTGCCCTGCATGATGTGGCATGCTCCCTCCTCTCAGGAAATGTAAGTGACAAGAATCTTCTTTCAGTGGCATTGTCTCATAGTTATCTCTGTAAATTAAAATCCTACAAGTACATTGTAACAGTTTTGAATCTACTCCAGTCCAATTTTTACCCCCAGTACTTCACTGAAACTGGTCTTGTGAAGGTTACCAATGGCTTCCCTGTTGCTAAACCCAATGGCCAGTTAACCATCTCCAGCTTACATGACCATCCAAAAGCAGCATTAAGTCCAGTGACTTGTTCTCTCTTCCTTGCAATGCTTTCTTCATTTGCAGAACTAGGACTGAGGGGAGACAACTGAGTGCTTCACTCACCTCAGGCACCAAATTTAAGGGATGCATAAAACCTCAGTAATCAGTTTGTATACTATTTCAGTGAATTACTTCAAAGAGTCAAAGTAAATTCTAAAAATCTATGATGAAAACATCAACATTTTAAATGAAGATGGGATCTAGTAGTGCCATGCCAAGCCATAAAGGAGGCTGAGGCCCATTATATATGACTCTGTATATATGCATATATATGTATACATGTGTATTTATGTATGTATTTTAATATATTTTAATGAAAAGATTAAAAAAGTAAGTATAATGAAACTCATAATATTATTTTGACTTCAAATATTTTATTTATACCTCCAATTAAAAAAAATATTTCACTTTCCTGGCCCTAGTGGAACCAAATTCATAAATACTATTTTCAAACTTTCTTTTTTTCTTCTACTTTAATCCATACTTTATTTTTTAATTTAAATTCATTTATTTTAATTAGAGGCTAATTACTTTACAATATTGTGTTGGTTCTGCCACACATCAACATGAATCTGCCATAGGCGTACACGTGTTAAAGTCAGGAAAAAACCCAACAATTTAAAAAGTACATCCAAAACATGTATATGAGGATACATATGTTTGCTTTGGCCCAGCACTGTTTGCTTGTTCTTCTAGGAACCGCTCTCTTGTTCTTTCTTTTATGGCCCTGGCAACTTCACCTCAGTTCTACTTTATTTCCTTTTCCACCTCTCTTTCATCGCTGAGGGATCTAGTGATCCAGACTCAGTATGGTACTATTTACCCTCACTCCTAGTCATGCCTATGAGTTGAAATATCTATGTATATCCTCAGCCCTAACCTCTCTTACATAACAGATTTAGGCCTGAAAGAGAATATTCCATTTCTCTTTTCCTATACTCTGGGATTTAGAATCTCTGTCTACAGAGAATACCAGTACTAGTTTTATGACCATGAGAACCAGCTTCTAGAAATACTTATGGAGAAGTATTTGTATAAATATTTAATGGTAATGATTCTTGCCATGGAGGTTTTAGAGTGAATCAAGAGAAAACATAGGTGACCTGTGGTCTCCAAAACTTTCCGAGTCTGTTCCCTTTCAGAAGATCCCCAAAATATCCCCATCTCTCATATATACAGGGAACCCCACACATTTTAGAATATATAAAATATGTATGTATAAGTAATATAGATAGATAGATAGAGTTATAGGTTTCCAGGAAGACTTATGACTGTCTTTGGCCCCAACTCCTACTGCCAATTTAAATTCCCAAGGAACACTAGCCACTTCACTCCTTTTTTCCCCTCAGCACTCCCAAATGTGCCAATATCCTTTCCAATACATTTCTAAGGAAATATTGTCAGATTTAATAAAACTAAAACTGGACACAATCACATCCAGATATTGTAGGCTGAACAGAGTTCAGCTAGAACAGTGTTGAATAGTACTCTCTTATTCTTATCTTGATTCTTCCTTATACCACCATATGGGGCTTAACTTGGATATCCTCTAATTGAAGGTTGTCAAAATTCAACATGTTTTCTGATTAAAAAATGAACAAATTGGGCATAGAAGAAAATTACATCAATATAATAGAAGTCATATATGACAAGCTCACAGCTAATAACATACTCTACAATGAAAGGTTGAAAGTTTTTCCTCTAAAATCAGGAACAAGACAAGTTTGCCCACTGTCACCACTCCTGTTCAACATAGTATTAGAAATTCTAGCCAGAGAAATTAGGCAAGAAACAGAAAAAACAAAATAGCTCATCCATATTGGGAAAGAAAAAAGAAAATTGTCTCTGATTGAAGGTAACATGATCATAGATATAGATATGGATATAGATATATTGTCCCAAAGTGAGTTGAAGTTGCTCAGTCATGTCCGACTCTTTGCGACCCCATGGACTGTAGCCTACCAGGCTCCTCAGTCCATGGGATTTTCCAGGCAAGAGTACTGGAGTGGGTTGCCATTTCCTTCTCCAGGGGATCTTCCTGACCCAGGGATCGAACCTGGGTCTCCCACATTGGAGGAAGACGCTTTACCATCTGAGCTACCAGGGAAGCCCCAAAAGACTCCACCAAAAAACTGTTAGAATTAATAAAGTGGAAGCTTATAAAATACATATAATAAATAAATTTTGTTTCTATACACTAAAATGAACTACAAAAAAAGAAATAAAACAGTCCCATTTACAATAGCAGTAAAACAATGAAGCTTAGGAATAAATTTAATCAAGAAGGTGAAAGATTTGTACAGCATTAATTATAGCACATTGATGAAAGGAATTGATGAAGACACAAACAGATGGAAAGATATTGATGCTTATGAATTGGAAGAATTAATATTGTTAAAAGATCCATCCTACCCAAAGCCATTTATAGATTCAATTAAAAATATAAAATAAAATAATAAAAATATTAAATAAATATAAAATATTAAAATTTCAATAGCACTTTTTACAGAAGTAGAACAATCCTAAAGTTCATGTAGCACTACAGAAGACCGCCAACTGAAGGAATTCTGAGGAAGAAGAACAAAGTTGGAGGCAACATGAAAGGTAGTTGCTAAACCATGAAAGATGTAGGGATTCTTAGCCTCCAGAGGAGAATAATTCAATCTGGGACCAGAGACGAGGCTTGATCGCTCAGAGCTTTTGTGTGAGAAAGTTTTATCAAAGTATAAAAGAGATAGAGAAAGCTTCTGACATAGACATCAGAAGGGGGCAGAAAGAATACCCCCATGCTAGTCTTTAGCTGGATATTATATAGCTACTAGCAGTCTGCTAACTAAAGAAAGGAAATGTCTCAAAACTCAGAGTATGGTACCAGGCCCCTCACCCACAAGATGCATTTTGAGATAATCTTGGTACCAGATGAGTCATCTGGGCCATAAAATGATTGACATGAATCTTGAAGAAAGGCAGATTTCCATAAAAATATAGTTTCATTACCATAGATTAGGAGAACAATGTATGAGTATAACATACTGTTTTGTCAAGTCAGTTCTGAGCATTTAGGCAGATCTGACTTGAAGACAGAGTCTGGGGTAAATACATAGCAGATTAACATAGCTTAAGACAAACATTTCCATAAGAAAAATGCATTGGTCAGCTCAAGGTTTGAAAAAAGTTAAGTCCATGTAGAACCAGGTGTCATCATTATGACAACACAGAATTTCAAGAGAAACCTCTTTTTTAAATTTGTATAGAGAAGGGGAAAAAGTGTAACACTAGTTTGTTTCCTCCTACCACTTAAAGAGAGAGATAAAAAATGTCTGACCCTTGCAGCCTATTTCCTCCATTTGGAGACCCCGGCCTTCCTGCTTGTTACCCTCTCAATCATACTTCCTGATTCCAAGCTATATTACAAAGCTCTACTAATCAAAACAGTATTGTCCTGGCATAAAAAAATGGACACATAGACCAATGGAACCCAATGGAGAACACAGAAATTAATCCATGCTTATATGGTCAACTAATTTTGATAATGAAGCCAAGAATGGGGAATTCAATGGGGAAAGTGTGGTACCTTCAATAAGTTGTGTTAGCCAATTTGGATATTCACTTTCATAATAATGAAATAAGACAACTATCTAACACCATTTGTAAAAATTAACTTGAAATGCATTAAAGACATAAGACTTGAAACTATAAAAATCCTAGAAGAAAACACAGGAAAAATCTCCTTGATATTTTTCTTGGCACTGAATTTTTTAGATATAGCATCAAAAGCACAAACAAGAGAAGCAAAAACAAACCAAAAAGCAAACAAAAAAAGCCCAACCCGCCGCCCCCCCCCCAAAAAAAAAAAAAAAAAAACAACACATGGAACTACATCAAGCTAAAAAGTTTCCATATAGCAAAAGAGAAGATCAACAAAATAAAAAGGAAACCTATGGAATGGGAGAATATGTTTATAAACCTGATTGATAAATTTGATAGGCAGTTAATGTCCAAAATATATAAGGAACTAATATAATTCAAAATAAAGAACCACAAATAACCCAAATTAAAAAGTGGTGAAGGACTAGAATACACATTTTTCAAAGAAGCTATTCAAATGATCAACAGTTATATGAAATGGTACTCAATATAATTAATCATCAAACAAATGCAAATCAAAACCACAATGAGATATCACCTCATACTTGTTAGATTGTCTATTTTCAAAAAGACAAGAGATAATGAGTTAACCAATCCTGGAGAAGATGTGGAGCAAAGGGAACCCTGATAAACCATTGGTGGGAATGTATTGGTACAACTACTATGGAAATCAGTATGCAGGTTCCTCAAAAAATTAAAAGTACAAATACCATATGATTCAACATTCCTACTGTTGGGCATATATGAAGGATTGTCACTCCAATCACCCTAATGAAAACCAAATACCCAACAATACCATAGCTGAGTGATGTTGACCACAATGCACTGTAGGAACACTGGAGGTGCAAGTGCAATGGGAGGTGGGTGCTGGGGAACCTGCTCATGCTACAGGAGATGGACGCTAGATGCACTCTGGAAGTAGGGTTCTGGGGAAGGTGTCCAGAGTGGGAGCTGGGCAGTGGGAAAGCTGTGGGTGGAGAAGCTACTAGTACTTCAGGAATCTAGCAGTGTCCACAGGAACCAGGAAAAATTCCTTTTTCCAACAGGTCTCCCCATTTCCCTGTTGGTCAGGGAGGAGAAAAGCACTTTGACCCATTTCACAAAGCAGGGAAGAATGATCAATTTTGAAAAAGCATAATATGTATATATACCTTACATGTGTATTTATAGGCTTCCCAGGTGGCACTAGTGGTAAAGAGCCTGCCTACCAATGCAGGAGACTTTGGAGATGTGGGTTCAATCCCTGGGTCAGGAAGATCCCCTAGAGGAGGGCATGGCAACCCACTCCAATATTCTTCCCTGGAGAATCCCATTGACAGAGGAGACTGGTGGGCTACGGTCTGTAGGGTCACAGAGAGTCAGACACGACTGAAGTGACTTAGCATGCACATATAGTGGGTTAGATGGTAATTAGTATGGAGAAATTTTTTTAAAGGTAAGAGAACAATGAATGACTGAGTGTGGTCTACTTTAGATTGGCTGAAGAGAGAATATTTGAGCTGAAGTGATGACAGCACAAAGAAGTGAGCATGTAGCCATGCAGAGAAAGAGCATTCCAAGGCAGAAGAACTAGCAGGTGTAAAAGTCCTCAGACAGGAAGGACCCTAAACTTATTAAAGAATATAAAAGGCATGTTTAGAATTGGCATCATGCTGTATCCTCAGAACTGGAGAAAAATCAAACAACTAGACCAGATCTAGGAGATCTCAATAACTTCTACCAGTTACATGATGTGATTGTTCTTGTCCTAGTGCAGAGAATAAGGTTCTTACTCTTTCTGAAACTGTCATTTCCAGATACCTAGATTTTAAGTCTGTTGCTACTCTTTACACGGTTGAACATGGATTTATATGATTCAGCAATGCCACTCACAGATATGTACTCAAGGGAAATTAAAACAACTTCACACAAAAACTTGTACATGACTGTTCATAGCCACATTATCCATAATAGCCAAAAAGTGGAAGCAACCCAAATATTTGTCAACTTAGTGAATAAACAAGATTTGGCATACCAATACAATACAATATCATTTGGCCATAAAAAATGAATGAAATACTGCAACAACGTAAAGGACTTGCTATGACATCGATAAACCTTGAAAACATTCTGCTAAGTGAAAGAAGTCAGACACAGAAGACTAGGAGGCAGGAATTGGTGGATGTAAGGTTTCTTTTGGAGGATGATTAAAATGATCATGATGAAAATTGATTGTGGTGGGTGCTGTGCTAAGTCACTCAGTCATGTCTGACTCTTCATGACCTCATGGATGGTAGCCCACCAGGCTCTTCTATCCATGGTATTTCCCAGACAAGAATACTGGAGTGTATTGCCACGCCCTCCTCCAGGAGATCTTCCCAACCCAGGGATCGAACCCACATCTTCTATGTTGGCAGGTGGATTCCGTACCATTAGTGCCACCTGGGAAGCCCTGATTATGGTGATGGCTGTGTAACTCTGTGAATATACTAAAAACCATTGAATTGTATTAATACACTTTAAATGGGAGAGTTGTCTGGTATGTGAATTATATCTCAATAAAGCTGTTCCTGGTATGTGAATTCCAATTCACATAATTGCTGACTTGGATGTAGTGTCCAAGAATTCTTTTGGAGTGTTAAGTACAGATTGAAAGAACACATCTTTTAACATGCACCTCTTCAGTGAACCAAGTACTGTGTAATTGGACCTCAAAGTAGGCTCAGTCTATAGTGCTATTGACATACACATCTGAAAATGTCTGAAAAGTCCCCCTACAAGTCTCAGTTCAGTTGTCATATGGATTTTTGCTTCATTCTGCAACCAGCTCTATTTTTCTTAAGAGACACGGTAAAAACATGGGAAAAACATTGTTTAGAATCAGAAGATCTTGATTTGAAACATAGTTCTACCATTTAAAGACTTACTATTGTTTGCTTTAACATGCATAAACACATACACATGCATATGCATATTCCAAACAAATTCCAAAACTGTGATCTTTTTATTTGGCAGAGTGTTCTCTAAATTGTGCTTCTCTTGGAAGCCTGCTCTGTAAACAAATCCCTATTCTGACAATGCAAAACCAACCAATCAGTAATCCAGTTTGATTTATTTGATCAATATAATTGGTACATCTTGTTTATTTCATTTTGTAGGGGAAGAAGTAGAAATGTGATAAGATTCAATGAGTTCTGTTGTACAGCAACCATGGATGGCTGTTGCTCAAATTTATCAAGATAGAACTTCTTATAATGTGTACAGTCAGTTGACAACTTTCAGATGTAGTGATTTTGGTCTCCACTGCAGCATTCAGCCCAGGATAGGCTTTCCTTAGGCAGCTCTAGGCAATGGCTGAGCACAATGAGTTACTAGGGTCTGGCTATTTCTACGCAGCATGCTGGATTTCCCTCTTGGGCTGAACAAGCCATTCTGAAACCTACAGATTGTACTACAGATTGTACAATTGTACTACAATTGTAGTACAATCTGAGCCTCTTCCTAACTAATCCTTTCTTGCTCCCTCTTTTCATATGTGTCATACCTGCATTTTTCTCTGAAAGCTTTCCCTGCACACTACTGCCCTCTTTTCCTCTTATCTATCACAGTGGTTTCTTTCAATAAATTTTTTGCATTTCTAGCTCTGTCTTGGTATCTCTTATCTGAAGAGGACTAAAACTGACACTCTTTGTTGAAGCCAAGACTTACAAGTCTTTTGACTCCAAGGTCATTCCATAGAGCTACTACTATGCATAGCTCACTGGAACTAACTAGAAGAGACTAACTAGATTAACTAACTGTTGTGTGGGTTTATCAAGCCCCAGTCCCTGCATAGTCCTGAATGGATGGATAAAGCCACTTTTATAGAAAGAACAGGCTCTTGTGGCTGAATCTAACATACTCAAGAGCATTCATTCATTTGGCAAGAGGAAAGAAATGAAACCATAGTTAATGTGCTGCAGAGTAGAACTCTGAATCTCCTTTATTGCTTCCCATGAAATGTCTCCTGTGAGCTTTCAGTAGATATATGCAAATGCTGTCCCACCACCCACACTCCTGCAGGTATTATGTGAAACAAATTGCTTTCTTCTTTAATGGCCAACTGTGATCAGCTACATTGAGAGAATGGGAGTTTTGAATTGGATTTGGGATGGCAGCAGGGAAAGGTAATTTTTGGAGTGCACACAGTACATCAGGAAAAACCAGTCCACCAGCATGAGGGTACTGGATCTAAGATCTGGGGAAATATGCATAACAGAAAGACAATACACGTTTGTGTTGGCTGTCTTGCATTTTTTCCTAAAGTCCCTAGACAGCTAGATCCTTTGTGCCCTCTCCCCAACCTGTACCCTCAATTTAAATGCAAACAAACAGACTTGATTGAGCACCCAGTGTATGCCAAGCTCCATACCAGAAATCTTGGGGCCTCCCAAAGCTAAGGTCAAGTGGAGAGACAAATGTGAAGATGACCTCTCAATGTAAGGTGGGATGTGACCAGGGATGTAGTGATAGTGCTAAGAGGGAGAGTGAAAGAAGAGATTGGTTCTGAAATGGACACTCTAGGGAGGTTTGCTGAAGTCACGGATTAAAGGGCTAGATACACAAAGGGGAGAAAAAGTTGAACAGAGCGGCATTCCAGACAGCAATGCCAGCAGGAAGAAAAGCAGCACTGTGAGTGATGATGTAATATTTAGGGGAACAAACAAAAGTTTTTAAGTTGTTGCAGAGTCCAGTTCAGAGCAAGGAGGAGCAGGGCTGTGTGCTGGGAGAGGCAGAAGGGGCCAGGTCCTACAGGGTCTCATGTGCAAGTTGAGGAGCGTGTATTTTATCCTACAGACAAGCAGGGGTTGTATGTGTGCATGGAGGGGTGTTTATATGCTTTTTTTACATGAATGCATCCAAGTCTGAAATCTGCAGTGTCCACAATGCATCTGCAGAAATGCACACCTTTATGCCATAATGCATTTACATATTACAAAGAACACTAGACCATAGTAAAGCAGCTAAGCCTCTTTAGATTTCAGTTTTCTCATCTGTAAAATGAATATGACCTCTAAAGTTTCTCCTTCCCTACACTTCTATGATTCAGTTCTTAATAGCTTGTCTGACATAACTTAAATGATGATACCTTGACGTGAAAATCTACTTGAATTTGGTCTCTACCATTCATGTGAAGTAGTTAAGCAATTAGCAACTTAATTTGACAGTGTAGCTGAGTTTCCAAAGTATGTGTATTTAAATTGGGTCACTATCTGGATAAGACACTTCTACTATGAGGGAGGCACACTGCTTGGCTTATGTTTTTTTTTTTTTTTTTTATTTTTTATTTAAAATTGTTTATTGGTTTTGGCATAGATTGACATGAATCCACCACAGGTGTACATGCGTTCCCAAACATGAACCCCCCTCCCACCCCCCTCCCCACAACATCTCTCTGGGTCATCCCCGCGCGTCAGCCCCAAGCGTGTCATATCCTGCATCAGACAAAAGCTTTGGTTCCACGTTTGAAATCTGATACTTAGTTTGCATGGGTCTCAATGCCTCAGGAAACTGTGCCTAGCAGGCTTGCTGATATTTAAACATGTGGGAAACAACCCCAGTTAACTCTAGTCATTAAATCTGACAGCTTTCTGGGTCCAGAGAGGAGCCCAGGCAGGCTGCTTCATAATAGAGTCCTGCAATGGGTTTGCGGATCTTTTTTAAAAAAGCTTACTTTCAACCCAGCCCTTTCCGGTTAACCATCTCCTTGATGATGAGATTGGTTTATTCAGCAAATCATAAATGCAAAATGATGAACCCGGGGCTGTGGAGATAAGGATTGTCTTGCCTATCTGGTGAATAATACAGATGTGGACTTTGGAAGGGCCTTAGAAGTCATTTTGCTTATATCTTTCATTTTACAAATCAGGAAGCCATTAGGTCGGTTCAGTTCAGTCAGTTCAGTTCAGTCACTCAGTCGTGTCCGACTCTTTGTGACCCCATGAAAAGCAGGATGCCAGGCCTCCCTGTCCATCACCAGCTCCTGGAGTTTACCCAAACCCATGTCCATCAAGTCAGTGATGCCATCCAACCATCTCATCCTTCTCTCGCCCCCTTCTCCTCCTGCCCTCAATCTTTCCCAGCATTAGGGTCTTTTCAAATGAGTCAGCTCTTCGCATCAGGTGGCCAAAGTATTGGAGTTTCAGCTTCAACATCAGTCCTTCCAATGAACACCCAGGACTGGTCTCCTTTAGGATGGACTGGTTGGATTTCCTTGCATTCCAAGGGACTCTCAAGAGTCTTTTCCAACACCACAGTTCAAAAACATCAATTCTTCAGCACTCAGCTTTCTTTATAGCCCAACTCTCACATCCATATATGACCACTGGAAAAAACCATAGCCTTGACTGGACGGACCTTTGTTGGCAAAGTAATGTGTCTGCTTTTCAGTATGCTGTCTAGATTGGTCATAACTTTCCTTCCAAGGAGTAAGTGTCTTTTAATTTCATGGCTGCAATCACCATCTGCAGTGATTTTGGAGCCCAGAAAAATAAAGTCAGCCATTTCCACTGTTTCCCCATCTATTTGTCATGAAGTGATGGGACCAGATGCCATGATCTTAGTTTTCTGAATGTTGAGCTTTAAGCCAACTTTTTCACTCTCCTCTTTCACTTTCATCAAGAGGCTTTTTAGTTCTTCTTCACTTTCTGCCATAAGGGTGGTGCCATCTGCATATCTGAGGTTATTGATATTTCTCCTGGCAATCTTAATTCCAGCTTGTGCTTCCTCTAGCCCAGTGTTTCTCATGATGTACTCTGCATAGAAGTTAAATAAGCAGTGTGACAATATACAGCCTTGATGTATTCCTTTTCCTATTTGGAATCAGGTCAGTTATTTCCAGGTTAATATCAGGTTGAAATTAGGTCGGTTGGCTCTTTACAAATCCACAAGTAGTTTCAACCTGTTCTTTTTGAGCCTCATTCCTCCTAAACATTGGCCAAAATCATGGAATTTTCTCTCTAAAACTGTGATTTCCTACCAGTTGAATACTCTTGATGATAACGATGTGATTTAGCTACAGAAGAGAATCATCCCTGATTGTCCTGGCAAGCTAGTCATTTATCTATTCCCAAGGTGCCTCATTTCTCTTTAATACTCTTCATCTTCAACATTTATGTAAATGTGTGTAATGTTCCTTCAGAAGCTTTTACTGAGCTGTTTTCTTTTTAACCATTTATTATTATTAATTTATTTTTTGTTGTTGTTGTGGTAGGCCTTTGTTGTTGCTTGCTCTGGCTTTCTTTTTTTTAAATTTAATTTTATTTATTTTAATTGAAGGCTAATTACAATATTGTATTGGTTTTGCCATAGCTGGTTTTGTTCTCCTCTAAGAGATGAATAAGATATGTTCTCTGCTTTGAAGAGATCATTCTTTCTTGGGGGTGGACACCCTGAAAAGCAACTGCAATTGAACGTGATAAGTGCTATTTAAGGGAAATAGATGTAGTGACAGAAATGAGGGAGCAATTAGTTCTAGCTAAGGTAGACAGAGTGACACTTAAACTGGCCCTGGGATGGGGAGAGGGGGTATAGCAGGTAGTTTAGGAGCGGGATGTGGAGGAGGGCAATCTAGACAGGGTGATGACTCAAAAGCACTGAAACATACAAGACTACATCATGTATCAGAAAGTGCAAGTGCACAGCTGGGGTTTAGGGTGTCTGAAGGGGCCTGTGTGGCGGCCCCTAATTTCAAGTTGGAGAGGAATGGTAGTTAATTTTATAAGGCAGTTTCAGGCATGAGGGGGCTTGTCCTATAGCTCTTATCCGATAGGTGGTAGCCCACGACAATATGTGGGTGCAACATGATTTAGGAAAAACACCCTTGTAACTTCCTTGTGCAGGAAGGACTCAACTCCCAGAGCTCAGTGAGAAGATGGGCCTAAATGAATAGTTATCCCTGACCACATGAGGATAGCTTCATTTCTCTGTGTGTGTTGGGCTTTACTTGGCATTAATCTTTATCTAGAAGACAGTGCACAGTTGTATTACTGTGTTCAGGCTGCCATAAAAGCAATACCACAGACTGGGTGACGTAAATGACAGAAATTTGTTTTCTCACAGTTCTGGAGGCTAGAAGTCCTTGACTGAGGTGCTGGCAGATTCTGGTCCTGGTGAGAGATCTCTTGCTGGCTTACAGATGACCACTGTCCTGTTGCTTCCTGACATAGCCTCTTCTCCATGCATATACAGAGAGAGACAGAGATCTCGAGTGCCCCTTCCTCTTCTGAAGACACCAGTTCTATTGGATCACAACCCCACTATTTCATCCTCATTTAACCTTCATTATCTTCACAAAGGCCCTATTTCCAAATATTACCAGAATGGGCTTTGGAGCTTCAATACATAAAGTTGGAAGGGGAACGTAACTCAGTCCCTAAGGTCAGCTGACTTCCCTTTTCATCCCACAGAGCAAGCAACCCATGCAATGTTATGGCAAGAACTTTATGAACAGAAACAATACATATCATTTCTGCAGATGACAAATGAAAACCAAATGTGCCATAGGAAATCTCAGTTCAGTCCAATATCTCCAATGTATTTTCTGACTTTTCCTCTGTTCTAGGGGCCAGAGACTCCTCTTTGCTAGCACTAGCATCCCTTTCCACCTTAACCACACTTGGAAAATATATTACTCAGCCCTAGCCAACCATAACCTGGTCCTTCTGAATAGCCTACCCTTCCCCAATTCCAGCATTGCCTTCCATGGTTTTCTTTCTCATTTCTCCCCAAAATAATCCTGATTTCTCTCTTTCCCAGTCCATAATCCTTTTTCTTCTCCAATTCCCAGACCCTTCTGGAAACAACAAATCATTTCCTTTCATCCAAATTGTAGGCACAAAGCTTGGCCTTCAGTCTCAGCTCTCTTTTCTGCAAGCTGAGAGGGCACATGAACTGTGAATGCCATATTGTTTCCTAAAGTTTGCGTCTGAATGACTAATTGATTAAATGCCTGCTGAATAGATGCTGCAAAACAAGGTGAATGTCAATAGTCACTGGAGCTAGAAAGAGGAGTTGTTTCTAAACTTAGCAGGCAAAGTACTACAGAAAATAACAGTACTACTAATATTTCAGCAGAATTTTAGAATCCTGGTTTCACTTTCCCAAATATTGACTTGCATATCATTTTATTTAATACAAAATAATTATTTGATCATTATTTTTAGATAGGAGGGCTTCCCTTGTGGTTCAGCTGGTAAAGAATCCACTTGCAATGTGGGATACCTGGGTTTGATCCCTAGGTTGGGAAGATCCTCTGGAGAAGGGAAAGGCTACCCACTCCAGTATTCTGGCCTGGAGAATTCCATGGACTGTATAGTCCATGGGGTCACAAAAAGTCAGACACTACTGAGCAACTTTCACTTCACTTCACTTCAGGAGGGTAATATGTAGTAGAAGAATAGTGTTCTTTTCTTTAGGAAAATAGGATAAAAGTCATAGCTGCAAGAATATGTTGGGTAATAATGACACCATCTTTACATGCTATATCCCTGGCCCCTATAACAGTGGTGTGGCACAGACAAGGTGCTTGGATATGTGTACAATACATAAAATAATACAAAATTGGAATTGATGTTTAGCACAGATTAATTCCACAAAAATATACTGTGTATTGACTAAATGTTCAGCAACTTGCTAGGGCCTGAGGAATCTAGCAGGGGCCACATCTGCTCTTCCATCCACCATCAAATAATGCCCCTTGTCTATGTCAGGTGCTCATGTTCTTTGAAACCACAGTTCAGGATTAAATCCACAGGGAAGACCAGCTAGCTGAGCCTAATCCAGAGAGCAATTTTGCTGTAAATGTCCAGGATATAAAATATTTTAGGCTTTGTGGGCCATACAGTCTCTAATGTGACTACTCTACCCTGCCTTTGAAGCAGAACAAAAGCCATAGACGATATGTAAACAAATAGGCTTGGCTGTAAAAAATAAATAAATAAATCAAAAAGAAAATAAAACACTGGCTTTCTGGACAATAAATAAATAAATAAAATAGCCGAATTTGGTCCATGGGATGTATTTTTCCAGAACCTATGTGGCAGCAACTGGGGTGAAAGATCACCGTAATGCACACAAAATTGTGGAATTTGGAAGTTGCATAGTCTGTACAGACATTGCCCTCTGTTTTACTCAAACAGCAAAATCCCAACCCTGGTAAATCCAACTCTCCACTTACCTATTGCAATGGGTGAATGTGATTTCAGAAGAGCACACCATCATGCTGCCCAGAAATCCTACTGCAGTATCGTAAGACACTCGTTATTCTTCACCCCAAGAAGACTTTCTAATGCTTTTCTTTCTCACCTGACTTCCAGCACCACGGTAGCCACCATGGATGTCTGTGCGCGGATTATCCTGCAAGAAAGAACTTTCTGTTCAGTTGTTCACTTCTTCAGAAACCATCTTAGTTCTATCAAGGCCACATTCTTTCCGGGTGAGGCCTCTAGGTGATGACCAAAAATAGCATGTGTACAAGGGCCTGGCCATTTTGGCTAAGGTAGAATTCTCTAACTCTTCCTCTTTGCCTCAGACCTCTGCTTTGGGTTGTCAATATTTTTTCAAGTCTCATCACTGTCTGAGTTTCTCCTCTCCTGATTCTGTTTCCTGTACCCTTCTTGTGCACAGGTGTCAAAACAGCCTAATTTATTTTATACAGAAATAGAGTATGCAACATGCAGAAACATTTAAAGCTAATTTTATTTTTTTCTTGTCTTAGTGTGTAAAACATTTGTTACAGCAAACGAATGTTTTAAAAAATCCTTTCCTAAAGGAAAGCATTGAATCAGCATGCTGCTAATGGCAGCTATGGCTTTGCTCTGTTCTCTGCAAATCTCCCACTGCACCCTAAGCATCAAGCCTATCTCCCAGGAGACTAAAGCAGCAGTTCCAACACCAAAGAGCACCACTGACAAGGACTGACAGCTATTTTTCCACACCAATCAGAATAGTAAGGGAGTCTATATTCCCCTATAAAGCTTTGTATCCCCAACAACTGTGCCTTGGAAACATGTTTGTTGTATTTCATACTTATGATTTGATTCTATGATACAAGAAAAAAACTTTTTTTAAGAGAAGCACTGGATTTAGAGAGTTATTCGGACTTTCTGTTGATTGAAGTAGTAAAGTATTAACTGGCTAATTCTTATCTCACATTCATACCTCCTGTGTGCATAGTCATTTGCTGCTGAGAGATTTTGCCCTCCAATGTTTCAGGTGAATCTCCTTATGATTTTGTGAGAAGACAAGGACAAGTAATGTTATCCGTGTTGTCCTACATATGAGGAAAACGAGGTTCATGGAGGTTAGGTGCTTTATTCAATGTCACATAGCAGGAAAATGCAGAAGCTATTACTATACCCTAAGCTATCCAAGTTTGATGAAGACCTATTCTCCAAAACTATGTGTCTTAAGAAATGTTACTCTGACAAAATACAAGAAGACATCTGTTATTTCAGTCCCTGCTTTTATCAAATATGGCTTAGTGTATAATAACAAGTGAGGAACATTTGTTTCTTTTTTCTATTTGCATGAGATGCAAAATAAAATAAATATTCATTAATGAAAATTTCTTTGAAGTAGAATACTTGCCTGCCATGCTTAAGTATTAAAAGCTGCTGGTTGTTCATATACACTAAGACTATTTTTGTGCAAATAATAATTTGGCTGTGATTCATAATGAAGGTTTAGTGGGTACAACAACTCAAGGATGGAAGAAACCATGAAACTTCTGCCATTGGCATTTAGTTCCCAACCAACACATCGGACAACTGGATGACTCATCAATAAGCCATTGGGCATAATATAACTATTAAAAACATGTCTAATGATTTTTTGGCCCAGGGAAAATAATGATATCGTTCATTTATGCAACTTTTTTCTTTTTTCTTTTGTAGCTCTCCAGCTAAGCAGAATAGATTTACTAGCATTAGAAAATTAAACTTGGAATAATTTAATGAAACCAATGAACTTTTAAACAGGTAATTACACTTATCATATTAAAGAAATAATAAAAGATATAACAAAGCTTATGGAATTGTGACTTATTCAGGAGCAGGAATTAGGAAAGAAAACAGAGATATTTTAATTTGTTTTCAAGCAAACAAAGTGTGGACACCATATGGTAGTGAGAAATGATTTCAAACATGCAGAATATAGGATAAAAATGGATCATATACCTTTAATTCCACCTTTCTTTCTCAGAGACAACTGTGAAGAGTTTAGTGTCTATTTCTAGCTGTATGCATGTATAAATAAACATTTTTTTATTAATTGGACTTTGTTCTCTGTATTTTTCCATTACTCTCTTATTTTCACTCGGTGATTGGTATTACAGAGCTTTCTATGTCAATGTATACATCATTATGTTTAAATGTATCACATTAATCTGTGATTTAGGTGAAACTGCAACTTTTTTAGCCACTTCCCAATTAATATCCATTTGAGTTGTTGCCCATCAACAATGTAGTGAACAACATTGTACATGCCTCTTCGTTTACATAAAGATCAGTACCAGAAATCAAATCAAGGGTTTTAAGTTTCTGTGCATTTAATATCTGTATACACTCTGCTGAATTGCCCTCCAAAATGACTACCCATTTAGCTTATCCCTAATAGCATATGAGATAAATGTTCACAAACGTATATTATTATAATTTGATTTTTTTTTCTTTTCATAGAAGCAACTCTTGGTTTTCTCACTCCTTTCTATTGGCTCTATTCTCTATTTCATTTATCTGCTAATATCTTTATTACTTACTTTCTTTTGTTAACTTTGACCTTCTTTGTTCTTATTTTTAAAGTTCCTTGTGATGTAAAGTTAGGTTACTTATTTGAGATCTTTCTCATTTTTTACAGATATATGTGTTTATCAGTATAAACTTCCCTCTTAGATCTCCTTTTGCTACATCCATTAATTTTTGTACTTGTGATTCTATTTTCATTTGTCTCAAGACAGTTTTTATTTCCATTTTGATGTCTTTGATCCAGTGACCATTCTGGCTTGTGCTGTTTAATTTCCATGTATTTATGGGTGTTCCAGCATTCCCCCCATTATTGATTTCTGGCACCATTCCATTGTGGCCAGAAAAGATACCTGATATAATTGCCTATTTCAATTTGTTGAGGTTTGTTTTGTGGCCTAATATATGATTTATCCTAGAAAATGTTCTGTATATGCTTCAGAAGAATATGTACTCTACTACTGTTGGATGGAATTTTCTGTATATATCTTTTAGGTCCACTTTCTCTATAATGGTTCTTCAATGTTGGGTGTATAAATACAATTGTTATATCATCTTAATGGCAAATAAATAAAAGAATAAATAGGAGAGGAGACATTACAACTGATACCACAGAAATACAAAAGATCATTTGAAACTATTATTAACAACTATATGCCATCAAATTGCATAACCTAAAAGAAATAGATAAATTTCTAGGAACATTCCACTATCAGGATGAATCATGAAAAATTAGTTTATTTGCCTTTGATTTTAGAATGTTAGAAGATCTGTATATATTCTGGATTTTGATCTTGCCTGTTTTAAATAGTTTTTCTCAGGCTCACACTTTTATTTTGCTTTTTCCTTATGGTGTCTGTCATGAAATGATGTGTTTACATACTCAAATCTGTTGATCTTTTCCTGTAGCTGTCTGTGTTTTGTGTCTTGCTTAGGGAGGCCTTTTCCACTTTGAAAAAATAAGAAAAAAAATCTCTTAATTTTTCCAGTATGTTTGAAACTGTGTAGTTTTCATACCCAGATCTTTAATCCATATGGAGTTTAATTTTTGAATGAACTGATGAAAAAATCCAATCATCTGTTTTTTAACAGATAGACAATTGTCCTAAGATCATTTAATAAATATTTAATTCATCCCTGACTGAATATCCAAGTTTCTCTATAAAATGTGTATTTGTTTTTAGACTTTATTTTATATTTTATTGATGTATTATTCTAGTCCTCTGCCAGTGATACACTCTGTTTAGTACTATAACTTTACAGGTAGAGAGCTAACACCCCACCTCTATTGTACTATATGAAATGTGCCCCATCAAATGCGCCCCCTATTTTTTCATGCATTTTCTTTTCCAAATAAGGTTTTGAAGTTTTATGACAAAAATGCTAGATTTTAAAAACTCTAAAGTGCATTGATTTTTATGGTTTATTTCTAGCTATGTTCCCTTTCTCGTTCCTAAAGTTAAAATATTTGTGCATTTATTTTGTCTTCTCTTTTCCTCCAAACCTGCATTCATATTTCACAAAGATTTGCCAATTGTATTGCTTTAAAAAAAAACTGCCTTTTCCACAGGCAACAAAAGTAAAAATAGATGAATTGGACTGCATCAATATAGGAGGAGAAGAGGACAACAGAGGATGAGATGATTGGATAGTATCACAGACTCAACAGACATAAGTTTGAGCAAGATTGGTGAGATGGTGATGGACAGGGAAGCCTGGTGTGCTGCAGTCCATGGGGTCGCAAAGAGTAGGACACGACTGCATGACTGAACAACAATATTGAAGACTTATTAGCATTAAAGGACACTGTCTGTAGAAGGAATAGTCAACCTATAGAAGGAGATAAGATATTTATTTGCAAATCATGTAGCTAATAAGAGATTCTTATTTAGAGTATATAAAAACTCCTACAACTCAACAACAAAAACCGCAAATATTCAATCAAAAAATGGTCAAAGGACATGAAGACAAGTTTCTCCAAGGAAGATACACAAATGGCCATGCATACATCCTAAGTCATTTTTGTCCTGTCTGACTGTTTGTAATCCTATGAACTATAGTCCACCAGGCTCCTCTGTCCATAAATTCTCCAGGCAAGAATACTGGAGTGGGTTGCCATTTCTTCCTCCAGGGGATCTTCCCTAGCCAGGGATCAAACCCAGGTTTCTTATGACTCCTGCATTGGCAGGAGAGTTCTTTACAACCCTAGAAGGATAAATGGCCATAAGTATGTGAAAAGATGCTCAACATCACTAATCTTTAAGGAAATGCAAATCAAAATCTAAAATGAGATATCACCTGAAATCTATATTAGAATGGCCCCTATCAAAACGACAACAACAACAACAACAAAAAAAAACAGAAAATAACAAGTTTTGGTGAAGATATAGAGAAATTAGAACCCTTGAGCACTACAGGTGGAAACATAAAATGATGTATCCTCTATGGAAAACATTATGGCATTTCCTCAAAAGATTGAACATAGAATTTTCGTATGATCTAGAAGGTCCACTTCTGAGAATATACCCAAAATAATTAAATCAGTATCTCAGAGATTTTCATATACCCCTGTTTATAGCAGTGTTATTCACAGTACCTAAAAGGTGAAAACTAATATGTGTCCATTGACAAATGAGTGGATAAACCAAATGTGGGATATTCATGCATTTGGAATATTATTCAGCCTTAAAAAGGAAGAGAATTCTAACATTTGGTACAGCATAGATGAACTTTGAGGTCATTATGCTAAGTGAAATAGTCAGTCACAAAATACAAAAAGTATACAAAAGTATACAGATATAAAAATTATCACAAATAATGTGTGTCCCACTTATATGGGACACATAGAGCAGTCAAATTCATAGAAATAGAAAGCAGACTGGTTGTTGTTGCCAGGTACTAGGGAAGGAGGCCATGGGAAATTATTGTTTAATGGAAATAGAGTTTCAGTTTTGCAAGATGAACTTGTTCTGGAGATTGGTTGCAAACAACGTGAATGTTTTTAACAGTACTGGACTGTGTAGTTAAATATTACTGTGATGGTAAACTTTACATAGTGTTTATTTCATCACAATTAGAAAAACTGGCTTTTGGCCTTATTAATCAAGTCTGCTTTTAATGTTTTGTATTTCTTAATTTCTGCTTTTATTTGTTGGAGAAGGAAATGGCAACCCACTCCAGTACTCTTGCCTGGAGAATCCCATGGATGGAGGAGCCTGGTAGGCTGTGGTCCGTGGGGTCACAAGGAGTCTGACATGACTGAGCGACTTTGCTTTCACTTTTCACTTTCATGCATTGGAGAAGGAAATGGCAACCCACTCCAGTATTCTTCCCAGGGATGGGGGAGCCTGGTGGGGTGCCATCTAATGGGGTTGCACAGAGTCGGACACGACTGAAGCGACTTAGCAGCTTTTATTTCTTGTAAGTCCTCCCTTTTGTTTTATTTAATCAATTCCATTCTTTTTATCAGCCTTTGGAGTAAAAGTGGAGGCATGTTAATGTCTCTCAACATGATTGTGGAAAAATGTCAAATTTTTATTTCCAGAATTTTTGCTATATCAATTTTTTAAATGCTACTAGATTCAAAAAGTTTTCCAGATGTCATATCTTTTACACAGATTGAATATTTTCTCAATGTTAAAAATTGTCCTATAACCTTTTTAGTCCAATTTAATTCTTTTGAATATGAATTCTTTACAACTGTTTTTTCCCCCAGATCTTTGACTAGAATATCCATTTTTTTCTTTCTGTCCCTTAATTTTTAATCATTCTCTGTTGGACAGAGAATGCTTCTTATCAATAAAGCATACCTGGATTTTCTTTTTAATTGATGCTGAAAACCACTATTTTCTAATAATGAAATTTAATATACCCATATTTACTGTTATTATTAGTTTGTTTGATTTTATTCCTGGCATGTAATTTTATGTTGTCTGTTTACCATGCTTTTATTGTTTTGTTTTCTCTATCCTAACAGCTTGACACTTGTTAGATTGATCAAAATTTCTTGGTTTCATTTTTCTTTATATTTCTGTTTTCTAATACTTGAAAAATTTTATGCATATTTAAACTTCTACTTTTCAATACACATTTAGATCTAATTAATATTTTATGTTCCTTCAAAAAATAAAAGGAAGTTTATTACTTTCTCCCATTCCCCTAAAATCCCCTGTGTAGTCATCATCTGGGTTTTTACTGTATATTGTTATCAGCTTTCTATATAATGTAAACACATTTAGTTAGATGTTACCAGAAATTATACTGTATTCTTTGCTTACCACTCATGTGTCTGGTATCATCCCCTTCTTCCCTTCATCTCTTCCTTCTCTCCTTTATTGTTTTTTGTTTCGTTAAAACCCATTATCAAATATTTCTTTCAGAGAAGGTCTTAAGGCAGTAAAGTTTCTGATTTCTTTTTGTCTAAACTGTCTTGAGTTTACTTTCACATTTGAATGGGAACTTGGTTAGATATTGATTTTTAGGTTCAAAATCACTGTCATGC
This sequence comes from Oryx dammah, assembly GCF_014754425.2. NCBI lineage: Eukaryota > Metazoa > Chordata > Mammalia > Artiodactyla > Bovidae > Oryx > Oryx dammah. The sequence goes on from NW_024070207.1 coordinate 49,713,208, forward strand.
AGAAATATCAATGATAAGCCTGATGCCGGTGTGATTTTAGTTTTCCTCCCCTGGGAGCTTTTCAGATTTAAAGGTCTGAAATATTACCAGGATGTGTCCAGATGTGGGGTAAGTGTTCTCTTTTCATTCACCCTGTGTGATACTCAGTGGATTCTTTCACACTGAAGTGTTCTGTGTTTCCTCCACACTGGGGGCTTTTCCTAGCCTAGCTCTCTGATTATTATTATTACCTCTTATTAGTACTCTTGCCTGGAAAATCCCATGGACAGAGGAGCCTGGTAGACCACAGTCCGTGGAGTTGCTAAGAGTCAGACGTGACTGAGTGACGTCACTTTCTTATCCATTCACTTGGTTGTTGTTCTTAATTCCATTTAGTGGTTGTCATAATTTATATCACAGAACTTTTCCCCTGACTGTTCCATGTCTTGTCATTTTATCTACATTCTAAGAGATTACCTCAATTTTATCTTCTGGATCATGAATTTAGGCTTTCCTTGTTTCTATTTTGTTATTTAGCCCTTCTATTAAATGACACATTCACCAGTCATAGTTTTAATTTTTAAATCCCTTCTCTCATTGGATTGCTTTTCTTTGTAGAAGCCTTTTCTTGTTGAATAGATGAAATCTCCTTTCATAGCCTAAGTATATATAGGTCTCCTTTGTTCCCTAAATGATTTACTTCCTGTAGAGTCAAATGTATACCTTTGTCCATGTTATTCACCTTAGTTTTTTCCATCTTCCTTGTCTTCCTGACATCTGATGATTCACTTTATTTTTGATGAAGATTTGCACTGATTAGTCTAGATTTTGGCAGTTCGGCTGGGTCAACAGTATTCTTCCCCAAGTTACAGCAGTGGGCTGGATGAAGCTCTGGGTAAGTTGGATGTGTCAACTGACAGGCTTCTCTATGGGGTAGGTGGCCTTAGAGGCCTCTGTGATCCATTGCCAGCAAGTAATGCTCTGCACTAAAGGTGGAGGATTCTAGAGTAACTCCCTCTGAGGCAATTCTTCTCCCTGCACCCATACCAATATACCACACCATACACATGCACACATGAATGAGCACATGAGTGTGATCCCTATGGAGATCCATAACTACTGTAAGCACTTCTCTGCTTCCCTGTCAGATTGCCATATTTTGTAAGAAGCTTTTTCCAGTCAGGCACTTTCTTTTTGGTTTTAGTGTGGGGGTCAATGTCACTGTGTGTGTATGTAGCTATGGAGACTGCTGGGAAAGAATGTTTCTTGAAAAGACACAGTTACCTTGAGAAGTTTCCCAGGAAACCCTCAGGTTCTTTGTGATTGTTTTATCTGTTCCTTCAGTTCAGTTCAGTTCAGTTCAGTCACTCAGTCGTGTCCGACTCTTTGTGACCCCATGAATCGCAGCATGCCAGGCCTCCCTGTCCATCACCATCTCCCAGAGTTCACTCAGACTAACGTCCATCGAGTCTGTGATGCCATCCAGCCATCTCATCCTCGGTCATCCCCTTCTCCTCCTGCCCCCAATCCCTCCCAGCATCAGAGTCTTTTCCAACGAGCCAACTCTTCTCATGAGGTGGCCAAAATACTGGAGTTTCAGCTTTAGCATCATTCCTTCCAAAGAAATCCCAGGGTTGATCTCCTTCAGAGTGGACTGGTTGGATCTCCTTGCAGTCCAAGGGACTCTCAAGAGTCTTCTCCAACACCACAGCTCAAAAGCATCAGTTCTTCGATGCTCAGCCTTCTTCACACTCCAACTCTCACATCCATACATGACCACAGAAAAAAAAAACATAGCCTTGACTAGACGGACTTTAGTCAGCAAAGTACTGTCTCTGCTTTTGAATATACTATCTGGGTTGGTCATAACCTTTCTTCCAAGGAGTAACCATCTTTTAATTTCATGGCTGCAATCACCATCTGCAGTGATTTTTGTAGCCCAGAAAAATAAAGTCTGACACTGTTTCCCCATCTATTTCCCATGAAGTGATGGGACCAGATGCCATGATCTTCGTTTTCTGAATGTTGAGCTTTAAACCAACTTTTTCGGTCTCCTCTTTGACTTTCATCAAGAGGCTTTTTAGCTCCTCTTCACTTTCTGTCATAAGGGTGGTGTCATCTGCATATCTGAGGTTATTGATATTTCTCCCCGCAATCTTGATCCCAGCTTGTGTTTCTTCCAGTCCAGCGTTTCTCATGATGTACTCTGCATAGAAGTTAAATAAGCAGGGTGACAATATATAGCCTTGACATACTCCTTTTCCTATTTGGAACCAGTCTGTTGTTTCATGTCCAGTTCTAACTGTTGCTTCCTGACCTGCATACAGATTTCTCAAGAGGCAGGTCAGGTGGTCTGGTATTCCCATCTCTTTCAGAATTTTCCACAGTTTATTGTGATCCACACAGTCAAAGGCTTTGGCATAGTCAATAAAGCAGAAAGAGATGTTTTTTTGGAACTCTCTTGCTTATTCCATGATCCAGCAGATGTTGGCAATTTGATCTCTGGTTGCTCTGCCTTTTCTAAAACCAGCTTGAACATCGGGGAGTTCACGGTTCACGTATTGCTGAAGCCTGGCTTGGAGAATTTTGAGCATTAGTTTACTAGCATGTAAGATGAGTGCAATTTTGCGGTATTTTGAGCATTCTTTTGCATTGCCTTTCTGTGGAATTGGAATGAAAACTGACGTTTTCCAGTCCTGTGGCCACTGCTGAGTTTTCCAAATTTGCTGGCATATTGAGTGCAGCACTTTCACAGCATCATCTGTCAGGATTTGAAACAGCTCAGCTGGAATTCCATCACCTCCATTAGCTTCCACTAATGACAGAATGATCTCTGTTCATCTCCAAGGCAAACCATTCAATATCACAGTAATCGAAGTCTATGCCCCAACCAGCAATGCTGAAGAAACTGAAGTTGAACGGTTCTATGAAGACCTACAGGACCTTTTAGAACTAACACCTAAAAAAGATGTCCTTTTCATTATAGGGGACTGGAATGCAAAAGTAGGAAGTCAAGAAACACCTGGAGTAACAGGCAAATTTGGCCTTTGAATATGGAATGAAGCAGGGCAGACTAATAGAGTTTTGCCAAGAAAATGCACTGGTCATAGCAAACATCCTCTTCCGACAACACATGAGAAGACTCTACACATGGACATCACCAGATGATCAACACTGAAATCATATTGATTATATTCTTTGCAGCCAAAGATGGAGAAGCTCTATACAGTCAACAAAAACAAGACCAGGAGCTGACTGTGGCTCAGATCATGAACTCTTTATTACCAAATTCAGACTCAAATTGAAGAAAATAGGGAAAACCACTAGACCATTCAGGTATGACCTAAATCAAATCCCTTATGATTATACAGTGGAAGTGAGAAATAGATTTAAGGGCCTAGATCTGATAGATAGAGTGCCTGATGAACTATGGAATGAGGTTCGTGACATTGTACAGGAGACAGGGATAAAGACCATCCCCATGGAAAAGAAATGCAAAAAAGCAAAATGGCTGTCTGGGGAGGACTTACAAATAGCTGTGAAAAGAAGAGAGGCAAAAAGCAAAGGAGAAAAGGAAAGATATAAGCATCTGAATGCAGAGTTCCAAAGAATAGCAAGAAGAGTAAGAAAGCCTTCTTCAGTAATCAATGCAAAGAAATAGAGGAAAAGAACAGAATGGGAAAGACTAGAGATCTCTTCAAGAAAATTAGAGATACCAAGGGAACATTTCATGCAAAGATAGGCTCGATAAAGGACAGAAATCGTATGGACCTAACAGAAGCAGAAGATATTAAGAAGAGGTGGCAAGAAAATACAGAAGAACTGTACAAAAAAGATCTTCACGACCCAGATAATCATGATGATGTGATCACTAATCTAGAGCCAGACATCCTGGAATGTGAAGTCAAGTGGGCCTTAGAAAGCATCTCTGTTCTTAGAGCTTCTGTAATTATGTCATCACCTTAGAAAGTTGTTTGTTCCTTTGTGTTCTTTAGACTGTGTTTTCTCTTATTTCTGTATTTCAGTCCAATTGCATCTACTTTGAGAAGCAATTTGGGTCCTTGGTTGCAATTCCTTTTGTCATTTAGTGCCATTGTGGGTATGTGTGCCATTGATTTTGGGGGTGGTGAGACGTGTACAACACTTATTTGTAACAGCTCTTTCAGTTTCAACAATTTGAGCAGAAGTTCAAGTATATTGTATCATGAGTTGAAGAATAATAACCAATCCTCCCTCAGGATCTCTTCTAGGTGTTGTGCTAAGTACATCATGTACATTTTTTCAAATACTTGAACACTATTAGAATAGAAGATCCGTGGGGATAGGGATTGTAGGATTTCTTGTCCACTGTTATATTCCCAATGCCTAGCACATTACCCACCCAGCACATAATAACTGCTCAATAGATATTTGTTGAAGGAAAACCCTACCAGATAAGTAATAACTTTACTAAAATTTAGCAGATGATGAAACCTAAGCTCAGACAGCTTTATTAAACTTATCTAGGCTATAAACATTCAGAAAATGAAGATCATGGCATCTTGTCCCATCACTTCATGGGAAACAGATGGGGAAACAGTGGAAACAGTGTCAAACTTTATTTTTCTGGGCTCCAAAATCACTGCAGATGGTGACTGCAGCCATGAAATTAAAAGACACTTACTCCTTGGAAGGAAAGTTATGACCAACCTAGATAACATATTGAAAAGCTGAGACATTACTTTGCCAACAAAGGTCCATCTAGTCAAGGCTATGGTTCTTCCAGTAGTCATGTATGGATGTGAGAGTTGGACTGTGAAGAAAGCTAAGCGCTGAAGAATTGATGCGTTTGAACTGTGTGGTGTTGGAGAAGACTCTTGAGAGTCCCTTGGACTGCAAGGAGATCCAGCCAGTCCATTCTGAAGATCAGCCCTGGGATTTTTTTGGAAGGAAAGCTGAAACTCCAGTACTTTGGCCACCTCATGAGAAGAGTTGACTCATTGGAAAAGACTCTGATGCTGGGAGGGATTGAGGGTAGGAGGAAAAGGGGACGACAGAGGATGAGATGGCTGGATGGCATCACGGACTCAATGGAGGTGAGTCTGCGTGAACTCCAGGAGTTGACGATGGACAGGGAGGCCTGGCGTCCTGAGATTCATGGGGTCACAAAGAGTCAGACACGACTGAGCGACTGAATTGAACTGAACTGAGACTGTAAATACTGGAGAGAGGATGTAAACAGATCCATATGTCCTAAGCTTGCTCTTACATCTGGCAACAATCTTCTAAGCAGTTCTTTAAGTGAAAGTCTAGAAAGGAAACATGAATAATTGTTCTAGATCTGACTTGAGTTCTATTTTTCTCTTTATAATGAAGTTGCAGATGAAGATTTGCCCTTGTGTGTTCAGCAAAACAAGAATCTTTTCTCTGGGGCATACAGATTTTAAATGGAAGAGATATGACCATCGAGAAGTTCATATTCATAAGGCCTGAGAGTTTTATCACAGATTCAAAGTGATCCCACAGTGTGACATGATCAATACATAAAATAAGTTTACTTTAGGGAAAATATATGGAAATATGATGCATAGGCCAAGTCTTACTGTGTTCTGTGCTCATTAGCTCTCCTGTGGAAAATTCTGTTTATCTCTGGGACATTAACAAACCATGTCACATGTGGCATAGTGAAGGACCAGGTTCATTTTATATCTGACCATGCTTGTGTTTCCAGTTTATCCTTCCCTCTTTGCACCCACGAATGCTGCCTTCATTGAGGACCTCATTATCCTCTCCCTTTGCAACAATCCAAAGACTTTTCCCTGTGTCTAGTCTTACCACTTCAGATCTATCCTCCACACAGCAGTTAGAGTGATCTTTCAAAAAGAAAAATCAGATCTTATTTTGCCTCTTATTAAATTCTGTTAATGATTCCCTGGGAGTCTAAAGATTAAAATAACATGAGAAGGGATGACCTGTATGATCTGAGCCCTTTTACAATCTTTGGCTTTGTTTCCCATCACTTCCTTCCTTCACATCAGGGAAGGAGGTGATGCCGAAGTACGATTGAGATAATGTAATGAACCAAGACCATGTAGTATAGACACTCAGTCTGAACACTTTATATTCTCTAAGTCTATGCTTTCCTTCATTATATGGATAAATGTTATCTGGTGCTATGGCTATTACGGTCTAGGTCTCAGAACCCAGTTGGATAAATACAATCAATATGATCATTTACAAATGCTTATTCATCAAGAACAGCACAACAACTATATTCCAGAAAAAAAAAAAGATCTTAATTTTCTCATTTTTTTTGCCAAGTTACAGACATATTGGAGTTAATTGGCATATGGCTCTGAAATCTAGAGAAGTCAAAGGGATGTGGTTGTACAAGGTTTACCAGCAGTTGAGGGAAAGGAGGTCAGGTAAGGCAAATGGTGCCTGTGTAGACCAGGTGGTTCAAGAGTCCTATAATTGTCAGCACAGGACTGTTCAGTCACTCATTCCAAGAGCAAACCTCTGAGTGTGTACTTTGGTTTGATTCATGTGTTATGTGAGTTTCCTTGTCTCTTCTCTAGTGTACTGTAGTCAGGAGGATTTCAGAATCTTTCAGATGAATTTTATTCCTCACTAAGCAAAGAACAGTTAAATCTTCTCCATCATCTAGTCATTCATTCCCTTGCAATTTACTAGGAGCCTGCCATGTGACAGAGGTGCTGGTTAGTTGGAGTGTTAATTTCTATTTAAAAACAGACCTAAAATCTGGATGATTTAACCTTTTAAAAGTTTAATTTTTGTTCTGATAATAGTCCTATATGGGTTGGTAGAAGAGACTTTTCCCCATGCAGTCATTCAGGGCACTGGGCTCCTTTCATCTATTTTTTTTTCCCTTGAATCTTGAATGTCACCTACTTCTTGGTCCTTGGAGGCCTCTCTCATTCAGTGAGCAGATAGATAATGAGAAAGATTTGAGCCAAACCTGGAAGGGGCTCATTTCACTTTTACTCATATCCCTTTAGCTAAACTAGTCATATGGCTTCTCCTAAATATAAGGGACCCTGAGAGATGCAGACTTCCTATGGATCTAAGAAGAAGTGGAGGAGACCAATATTGGGCATCGCCAGTAGTGTTTGTGGATGGGGCTTATAGAGCTTTAGCTTTATAGCCATATGTCAAGAAGTTGAGATCTTAAAATATGACAGCAAAGGGAATATAACCAAAAAACACAGGGTGAGGGCAAGGTAAGCATCATTAGGAAACTACTGAGAAAGTATCTTTCTTGAAATAGAGTGGGAGAAAAGTAGAGCCAAATGTAGAAGTGTTATTATTTTCCTTGGATTTCTAAATAACTAGACAAAGGTATCTGTCATTCATAATTTCTGATGGCCACTTAGCTGACCTAAAACTAAGAAAGCTGAAAGAAACAAGTCATTTCACAAGTCAGTTCCTTGTTGGCAGAGCAACACTCTTTGCCAGATCCTCAGCTATGTGGGCTCCAAGGACACAGAGATATATGAAACCAGTCCCTGTCTTCACATCATTCCCAGCCCAATGAGATGGGTATGTGGGGTGGGGAGCAAGGAGGAAGTGAGGAAGCCATCATCCCTACTCAGGGGCTGTGGACAGTAAAGAGCATGGCATTGGAGCCTTTACCATGTATGGGGCTATGACAGGTCAAAGTGGGTTCCAAGGACAATTGAAGCAGAAAAGCACTGGGAAAGACACAGGAAGATGATGCTGTATAGCATGTATCAGGCATTTCTCAAGATCTGGTGGCTTATTTCAACAAACCTCAGTGGTCCTGAAAAATACCTTAGAAAACAACTGTTTATCCTGTGGTTTAAAATAGCCACATCGATATCTATAACTGCTGAGACAGACCATTATGTATGAAATTGTGCTGGGCATTTTTGATATTTTTTGTTTCCTACTGAGCAAGAATTGTTTTCTCATAAATATCAGAATGGCAGACATATTGGCAGTGTATTTATGCTAGTTAATATTTCTTCATTTTTATTTAACTGTAGGTAACATTCACAAACTTTCAGGCCCTGTTCTAAGCACTTTACACATATTCACCTATTTTATTCTCATAACAACCCTAGGAGGTAAGTACTATCATGTTCTGCATTTTACATATGAGGAAACTGAGGCCCAGAACATGGAGGAAGCTGTTCCATACCACACAGCCATTAAGTAGCCTGCCAAGGCTTTAGGCCCCAAGCAAACCAAAGCTCCTGAGTCTGGGCTATTTTCAACCATTAAGTCATATCCAACAACACAGAACGAGGTTTATTTTGTGATACTAGCCACCTTGGGGATCCCAGAAAGATGATTTACTTCAAGGATGAACAGAGGTGAGCAAGGTGTCCAGTTCAAAAGTATGACCTCAGTGGAGGCCCTGAAGATTAGTTCTGTGGAAGGGACTGGACCAGGGGGAGCTGTGAGGACAGTGTGGTCACAACCCGCTGAGCTGCCAGGAAGGGCTGTGGCAGAGAAAGGAGACAGAGCTACAAAGCAGACTGTGCACAGCAAAAGCAGCAGGCTCTGGCAGCAGGTGGCAAGGAGAGTGAAAGAGAGGGATGACTTTCCAGCAGCGTCCATCTGTCGTCTTGTCGCTTGTCTGCCAGTCGAATTGAGCCGGGTGGCTTCTGAAAGCAAACTGCCCTTCACCTTACAGCGGGCTGTCGATAAACAGTACTTACAAGCGAAGAAGAGAATTGGTTCTGGAAGGAGAGAGGGCAGAGAATGTCCTGTTAAGAAACTCTCAAGACACAGACTGGCCACCATCATGTGCCCCACGAGGGCCAAAGCCTCCTTACTCAGGATGAATCCTGCCCTGCTGTGGCTTCTCAATGCGAACATGCTCAGAGGAGACAGAGATGATGGGGTTGGGGCCCAGCAAGCCTCCCCTTAGAGCAACCCCCAGGGATGCCCCAGGTATGGGCCCTGGGTGCCCCAACAGCCTTGCAGATGAGTTGGGTGCTAAAATGAACTGTAACTCTTTGAAGATTAGTAGCTTGTATCACTTCAACCCGTTGGGCTCTAATTTCAATGATAGTGGGTTCTATTTGTGTGTATACTTCTTTCATTTGGTCTTCCTTTGACCAGAGTGCCTTCTCTTCCAAGAGAAGCATCTTTGTGGAGGGAGTCTTGGCCTGGTGGCTAGGACAAAGAAGTTGAGTCCCTTCCTCCCTCACCTTTTCAAAGCCAGCTTGTTAGACTTCAGCAAATCGTGAAACTTTCTCGGCCTCTCTGCTCTACTGTCTGTTGCCCCAAAGCATGCTGGGTTTCCACAGTGCAAGACCTGCTTAAGTACAAAGAGTCAAGATGTGAAGTCTCTGAGCCTGCCCAGTGCTTCCTGCAGGCCCTCAACACTGCCCTTAAGTGATTAGTTCAGAAGGGTGTGCAGACTAACAGACAGTAACTTTTAGAGCCTTCAGGTGAATGACAAGGCATTCCATCCCAGTTCTGCATGCGCTCCTGTTCATAGGGCTTGACACGGAGCTGCAGAACTATGCCTTAGCTGTTGCAGCAGTTGCACATCCCTGGGAACACATTCCTTCCAGTTGATTCACACCTAGCACACAGCTTTGTTAAATTACGCCTCTGATCCATCCCAGTGACTTGCTATTTTAATTTTTTTCTCAAGGACTATAAGTTGCTTGACAAGAACTGCATTTGCAATTTAGATAGGAAATTACTTTATCGACTCAGTTATTTTACCCCATCTTTAAAAAAATATGAGATATAATTGACAAATATGTTGTGTAAGTTTAAGGTGCTGAGTTGATACGTTTATATATTGCAATATGATGACTGCCGTAGAATGAGCTTCCACCTCCATCTCATAATTATCATTTCATTTTACCCCATCTTAAACCAACGAAGGACTTGTTTTTAGACAGGAATTCATGGGAGTGTTAAAGATGGCTACAGCATAAGCACAAGTCATGAAGTGTTGACAGGTACATGGGGTAATTGATTTCGGTCAATTTTAAAGGTCATCACATCTTCCTTCCTGCTTCCTGTCCCCGGGTTGAAGCCTGTAAACTAATGGGCAATTTTGCTTTTACCAGGTTTCCTTAATCCCCAAGCCAGATGTGTTAAATCTCCCCCAGGTTTCTCTTAACAAAGTGACAGCAGGTTTTAATCTTCCTGTACACACTGCAGCAGCTGTGCAAACATTTCATTAACAAAAGAAAAGTGGGAAGCATTAAACCTGTGGGTAACTTGTGCCTAGCATTTGATATCAGTAAACTTTAAGATGCCCCAAAGTAAGGATAAATCTGTATGCCTTAAATTTTACTTTATTTCAAAAGCTTGACTAGTCATAACAAAGGAATTAAACTCCATCTAGAGAATTAAAAAATGTAAGAAGAATCTCTGAATTAGTATTCAGTGGCACAATTCTCTAAAAGCATATGTGGCAGAAATAATAAAACAAGGCAACTTCCAAATATTCACATTCTGAATGGGGAATCTGTAAAATCTGAGGCAGGCAAGTCTTTTAAATGAAAAATTGTTTAATATAATATTTATGTGCTGTCCTTCATACGTTTTTGGAATTATGTCATTTGTTCTCAAGATACAAAATTGTTCAAATATAACTGGAAAGTCAACCCTGGGACTTTGATTTTTCTTGGTTTTATTACCATTAAAATGATTTATTATGCTTTTTTCATAGTTCTCCTCCCTGAGAATTTTTAACATATTGCTGATGTTTTATTAGTTAGAGAATTTTCTATATCAAAGACTCTATCTATGGATTCTGGATTCTGTACTTACTGGTATAAAAAGTAAGGACAGATCTCTACTGCCTTCCTAGGTCATTTTTTGTCTGAACATAATTCATACTATGTACAAACAGAAATATTTATCATCTACCTTTTATCTGAAAGCATTCAGGCTACTATGCTTTTAGATGTACACCCCTTCCTCCATGCAGTCCTCCCTAATGCAATAGTAGAAAATCATTTCCTGCAAACCTTCAACAAGGCTTTATTATATGTCTCTTATAGTATTTATCATATGTTGTTGTTGTCTAGTTGCTAAGTCATGTCTGACTCTTTTGTGACCCCATGAACTGTAGCACTCCAGGCTCCTCTTTCTATGGGATTACCTAGGCAAGAATAATGGAGTGGGTTGCCATTTCCTTCTCCAGGGGATCTTCTCGACCCAGGGATTGAACCTGCATGTCCTGGATTGGCAGGTAAATTCTTTACCACTGAGCCACCTGTGAAGCCTATTCATCATATAGTTCACTGTATTATAGTTCTTTGAGTATGTGTTAATCTTCCTACTCTACAGTGAGCTCCTTGAGGTCAGGTACTAAGGCTTAACTAAAGATTTTCTACCCATAATGAGGACTTGGCCACCGACATCTGCTGAATGAAGCTCTTGGGTGGGACATAATACTTATGGGGGCATCTTATTTTCCTCCTGTTCAGCTATTTGCTTCAGTGATCAGACACTTTTATCTTTTATCCCCAGTTATGTGCTGAGTCTGGAGAGGGTTACGGGGCTGAGGTGAAAAAGAGGCAATAGACGTTTCAAGGAGGAAATTTGCCAATCAACAATAAACATTATCTGACATCTTTAATAAAAATAACCTTATAGTTATTTTGAATGAAATGAATTTATATGACATCTAAAATTTCCATCATAAGAAGAGTCCTTTAACTCTAAACAAAGAGGCTTAATCTCAGAAATTCTTCATTCCTCTTCTTATAGGTGATATTGATTTTTATTTAGAGGTGGTTGACTAAGCCTGTGTCTGGAGAATTTGTCACCAGGGAAACTGTATAGCTCTTATGATTACAAAGCTTTTCAAACCTTTGTCTTTAGGAATATCCTGGGATCCTTGCATTCTCCAGGGACTTTGGACCAGAGATTTTGGTTTTGGAGGTCTGGAACTGGGCCTAGGAAAGTGATTTTGACACTCCCTTCTCATCTTCAATATGCACGCACTCAACACCAGCAAAATAAGGGGTTCTGAGATAAGTAGTCCACAGATAACACAGAGAAACCTTGTCTTAGGCCTTCCTAGCCTACTGCCCACCTACTAGTTCATTTTCAAAGTCAATATATAAAAAATAAAAATAATAAAAAAAAAAAAACAAAGTCAATATAAGTACTGAGCACTAATACAATATAAGTACAGAGTACGAATATAAAGTATCAATACTAATAGTACTATTAGAAAGTGCTATTAGTACTATAAATTACTTAATACTGAGTGCTAATATAAAGTACCAAGTGCTAATATAAGTCAATGTTAGTTCTTGGGGTGGAGTGGGGAGGGGACATTTCAGAAGAGGTGACATTTGAGCTAGGCCCTGAAGAGTGAAGACAGAAATTCAGGAAGACTTTCCAGAAAGAACGAACAGAGAACTAGAAGGTTTGGGGATCCAAAGGAACATTTGCAGCCAAGGAAGGGCAAGCAGGCTGGTATGGTTCCAGTCAAGGTCGTAGGGAGGGCAGTAAGAGTCCCAGCTCTACTAGTGGCTGGCTGAAGGACCTTGGAAAGATACCTTAATTCCTTCCCCTGGAAGATGATGTAAGAATGTAAAGAAGATTACATCTCCCCTGTAAGAATGAAAGAAGATATATATGAAGCACATCACATTCTCCTGGCTCAAAGTAGGCCTTTAAGAAATGGTAATTGTTTTTATTAATAGTAACCATACAGTTAGAATTTTCTATCAGGAAGATGAGTATATAAGGTGAAAAAAAAAGAGAGATGGACTAAAAATTTTTTTAAAAACACATCAATTTATTCATGAATTAGCAAGGGAATTGAGGCACAGTTGAACTAATTTTTAATCTTCCTATTAATTGAACTGCATCTATGGATGACCTAAAATATGTCCAACACTGAACAATTCTCTCAGTTCTCTTTTCCCTTCTCAATGTGTTGACACAGCCAAGTGACAACGTTGTTGTATTTCATCAAAGAATAAGACATCTTAATCCTGAAATTCTGGCCCACTCATAACCCATACACCCCCTACACAAACAAGATCCATTTCTCCAATAACGGAAATCTCCATCATCTGGGGGATGCAGTCCAATGTCTGGTTGCTGCCCCCTATCTCACAACCAACTTGAAGCAACATCTGATAATTCAAGACAGTGTATCCTACTAGCACACAGCTCTAATTCAAATACATTCTTTCCCACTCAAACATAAAACTGTTAGCTAAAGCAGAAGTCTTAACTATTCAATGTTTATTCTAGCAAATGAGTTCATTTTTTTTTTGTAAGTACTTCAAACAGTGCCCAGCTCTTGGTAAGTGCTGCTGCTGCTGCCAAGTCACTTCAGTTGTGTCTGACTCTGTGCGACCCCATAGACAGCAGCCCACCAGGCTCCTCTGTCCCTGGGATTCTCCAGACAATACTGGAGTGGGTTAACATTTCCTTCTCCACTTGGTAAGTGCTATCTATATATTTAAATAGATAAAATATTTTCAACCTTATCAGGAGAGGGATCACGCTAAATGCTCACTCTCTCCTCTCTTTCTTAAGATTGCCCCCAAGAACAATCTGGTTTTTGTGGATTTCTTCTCCTCAACGGATTATTCCAATGTAGAGCTCTTAGAGAAGACTTTCCCAGACCAGTGGTGGGAGCTGTGTACAGTTGGGTGAATTATTGGAGCAGAGAAGGGAAAAAGAAAAGAGTAAGCTGATACATAAAGAATTCAAATTTGATAGCTAGTTTGTAGAAAAGTGCTTGAGAGTCAGAGTTCTAGGATTCTTAGAAATATGTTTTACTTGGAGGCTGCATAGTGCAAATCTAAGTGTATTACCTTCCTGAGCTGTTAGCAAATTGTGTGAAGAGGTGCAATTATACTGTACTAGACAGCACTCTTCATCCCTGCTTTGATTTTTGCAAAGTGTCTCAGATGTATATTTTAAGCATCACAATTTATTTACTCATTACATAAGTAAAAGCCCAGCATGTTGGCAGTTCAAAAATCTTCTTCATTGAAGCAGGAAGACAATGTTAAACTTTATTCATAAAGTCTGTAGTTTCAGTAAATTCAAGAGCCCCTTTGGGCCTGTCCTAATTCCCTTTGGGGCTTTCCCATTGAAAGGTTATTTTCCTCATTCTTCAGAAACTTCTCCAAGAAATTTCTACTTCACTTACTTTTGTGACTCCATACATTTGTGTTTCATTTGTACCTGTGTTTTAATTTATGTTTCAATAGGTAATAAATAGCCACCTGTCCTGAGCACTTGTCTCATCATTGAGGCTTTTTGAGTAGGCAGAACTCAGCACCCATGAAATCCCTGATCCTTGCACTTGACACACTCATAGTCTAATGAAGGAGACAAGACACTGAAGAGTAACAAGACCACTCATTCCAGATACAGTGCAGACACCATGGGGAGGACCTAGACCAGCCTCCAGTGAAAGCTATTCAGCTTAGAAAATGAGAAAAGCCCTTGGCAGAGCACTGACCCACCCACTTCTCCTCATACTTGAAATGTTGTAGCAGCCTTCCTACCATTCTCATGGCTTCTCCGACCCCAATCCATTTTTGGCAGAACTGTAGGTGTATTTGTCAATAAGATATTGGCAAAGAAAAGAAATGGATAAAAATCAAACCAGACAAAGCAGCATATGTGTTATAATTGTATTATCTTCTGTTACTGTGCCACTGTATACACACACATACACACATGACTTACTTTTTTCATACATTGAGGCAATTTTGAAATGTGTTTATGTGCTTTAATGCATTTCTGGCCATTTCTATTTCTTAGAAAATATTGTTGATAATTTCTATAAATACTGGGAAAGTTTTGCAGTTGTTAAGCAAGTTTCTCTGTTAATAACTTTTCATTCCCTTTTTTGAATTAAAAGACTTTAAGTCATTTTTGAAGTCATACCAGTTCTGCATATTTTTCAATGTTGCTTGAATTTAAACATTTTTGCCTCCAGCTCTAAATGAATTTTCAGAAAGTAAAGTGGTCAAAAACAATATTATCAGCCACTAGCTCACTTATTAATGACTTTTGTTCATCTCAAAGTGATCCTAGAGCATCTTTGATATTCACTTTTTGGGTCATAGAAACATTTTTTTACCTATTTAGTATTTTCAGTCCATTATAAGTTGATTTCTATTTTGTATTTCAGCACAGTTAACAGTTTTCATAGCAAAGAAAAATAAAAATAAATCTTCTAGGAGGAAAAGAGGATGAGTGCTTTGCTTTTTGGATGGTTTTGAAATAGGCATTACATTAATTTTTTTATTGGAGTATAGTTGATTTATAATGTTGTGTTAGTTTCACATATACAGCAAAGTGTATCAGTTATACATATACATATATCCACTCTTTTAAAGATTTTTTTCCCATATAGGTCATTATAGTGTACTGAGTAGAGTTCCCTGTGCTATACAGTAGGTCCTTATTAGTTATCTATTTTATATATAGTAGTGTGTATATGTGGAGAAGGCAATGACAACTCACTCCAGTACTCTTGCCTGGAAAATCCCATGGACAGAGGAGCCTGGTAGGCTGCAGTCCATGGGGACACAAGAGTCGGGCACGACTGAGCGACTTCACTTTCACTTTTCACTTTCATGCATTGGAGAAGGAAATGGCAACCCACTCCAGTATTCTCGCCTGGAGAATCCCAGGGCTGGGGGAGCCTGGTGGGCTGCTGTCTCTGGGATCACACAGTCAGACACGACTGAAGCGACTTAGCAGCAGCAGCAGCAGTGAATGAAAGATAACGTAGACAAGGTGTGCTAAATATTGACTCAGCTACTACCTGGAAATGGTCATTTTGCTGGCAATTCACTGTGTCAGCTTACCTACCATTTCAACCAATTGTTTTGAAACAAAATCTATTTTCTATCTACTGTCCCCAGAGTTCACCACTTAAAACCTCCTGTCACCAAGACTGTTTCTTTCTCAAAAAAAATCCTCTACTTTATTATCAAGATACATTGCAAATTTCTTAGCTTAGCAGAGAGCATTAACAGCATAAAGATACTCAATTACTTTTGTTGCACATAAGAATAATAATATTTTGTAGTGTGCTTAATATGTGTTAGACACTGTACTTTTTTCATGGAGGGCTTTTCATGGATTATGTCAGATAGTCCCACAAGATGTGTCAGGTGCTATTGTTATCTCCCTTTCCCAGATCAGAAAATGAGAACTCAGAGAGGTTAATAACCACCCCAAGGATACCTTGAATTTGAACTCACCTCTGCTGAACTCTCATGTTCTTTTTTTTCTACATTGTTTTCTTTTCTACTATAACATTGTTTTCTTTTCTACTATATATCATTTGTCATATTTCTACAGTTCTAAAGCCTAGCTCTTCAAGTTAATTTTAAACTATTTACATTTTTATCTTGCTAAAAATACATGAAATTTACCCTTTTATCCATTTCTAAGTGTACAGTTCAGTGGCATTAAGTAATTTATAATGTTGCACAACCGTCACCATTATCTATTACTAAAACTTTTTTGTTATCCCCCAAAGAAATGTTCTACCCATTGAACAATAGCCCCCATCCCCCCTTACTCACAATCCCTGGTAACCTCTATTTTACTTTCTCTCTCTGTAAATTTGCCTATTCTAGGTTCCTCATATAAGTAGAATCATATAATATTTGTCCATGTATGTCTGGCTTATTTCATGTAGCATAACATTTTCAAGGTTCATGCATGTTGTAACACATACCAAAATTTCCTTCCTTTTAAGGCTGAATAATATTCCATTATGTGTATATATTATATTTCACTTATTCTTTCATCTGTTGATGGGCATTTGTGTTGTTTTTACCTTTTGGATATTATGAATATTGATGTATAAGTATCTGTTATGTAGTAATTCCATTTTAATTTTTAATTTAAATTTATTTATTTTAATTAGAGGTTAATTACTTTACAATATTGTATTGGTTTTGCCATACATCAACATGAATCCACCACAGGTATACACGTGTTCCCCATCCTGAACCCCCCTCCCTCCTCCCTCCCTACCCTTACCATCCCTCTGGGTCATCTCAGTGCCCCAGCCCCAAGCATCCAGTATCATACATCAAACTTTTGAGGAACCATCATACTATTTTCTTTATTATTTTTCTATTGAAGTATTAAGTAGCTTATAATATCATATTAATTTCAAATGTACCTCATATTTATTCAATATTTGTATATATTAGGAAATGATCATCATGCTAAGTCTAGTTACCATCTGTCATCATATAATGCTTTTACAATATTTTTGACATATTCCCTACACTGTATATTACCTCCTTGTGACTTATTTTATAGCTAGAAGTTTGTACTTCTTAATCCCCTTCACCTATTTCACCAATCCCTGCCCTGCACTGCCCCCCAGCAACCATCACTTTGTTCTTTGCATCTACAATTCTCTGTTTTGTTATATTTGTTCACTTCTTTTGTTTTTGAGATTTCACATGTAAATGAAATTATTTGGTATTTGTATTTATCTGTCTATCATTTCACTTGGGATAATATTCTCTCTAGTTCTACCCATGTTGTCAGAAGTGGCAGGATTTCATTCCTTTTTTATGGCTGAGTAGTAGTCCATGCATATATATACCACAGCTTCTTAATCTATTTATCTATCAATGGACATTCAGATTTCTTCCATATCTTGGCTATTGTAACTAATGCTGCAATGAACAATTGGGGTGCAATTATCTTTTTGAATTAGCGCTTTCTTTAGATAAATACTCAGTGATGGAATTGCTAGATTGTATGGTGGTTCTATTTTTAATTTTTTGAGGAATCTCCATACTGTTTTCCATAGTGGCTAAACCAACTCACATTCCCACCAACAGTGTGTGAGGGTTCTCTTTACTCCACATTGTCTGTTTGATAGCAAGCATTCTGACAGGTGTGAGTTGGTATCTCATTGTGGTTTTAATTTGCATTTCCCTGATAATGAGTGATGTTGAGCATCCTTTCATGTGTCTGTTCTACCATGGTCTTTTCTACTGCAGCTGCACCATTTTACATTCCCACCACCAATTCACAAGTGTTCTGATTTTTCCATATCTTCTCCTACATTTGTAATTTTTTGTAATAACCATCTTAATGGGTGTGAAGTGGCATTTCATGTTAGTTCTGATTTGTATTTCTGTAATTACTAGTGGTATTGAGCCTCTTTTCACATGCTTACTGACCATTTGTATTTCTTTGGAGAAGCATGTCTTCATATCATTTGCCTATTATTAAGATGGTTTCTATGTTTTTTTGTTGTTGGTTTTTTCTTTTTTTAATACCCTGAACTCTGTATAGGGTACTGTGAGAGATAATGAAGACAGTTTTAACCCTTCAGGTGTAGTAGCAGTAAAGCAACTAACACAAATAGATGAAGGATAAATAGATAAGTATGAGAAGTGCCAAAGAGGCATTGGCACAGAAGAGGGGACAGGACATTTCTTTTCAGTGTTTTCAGAAGTAATCAGCTAAGCCAGCATGAAATCAGTGGACTGGAGATGAACTTTAAAGGCTGAATGGGATTTCAATAGGCACAGATGAGGACAATTCAGCTATGAGATTCAGCATAATCAAAGCCTGGATGTAGGAGAGCTCCAGGCAGTTTTGTACACTAGCAAGTACTTCAGTTTGTTCATAGAGATTGACTAAGGCTTTACTGCAGAGGGCCTTGAATGTCAAAATATTGGGTTGGCAAAAAAGTTCATTCGGATTTTTTTGTATGATGGCATGGAAAAACCTGAACTAACTTTTTGACCAACCCAATCACTGCAGATGGTCACTGCAGCCATGTAATTAAAAGACACTTACTTCTTGGAAGGAAAGTTATGACCAACCTAGATAGCATATTAAAAAGCAGAGACATTACTTTGCCAACAAAGGTCCGTCTAGTCGAGGCTATGGTTTTTCCAGTGATCATGTATGGATGTGAGAGTTGGACTGTGAAGAAAGCTGAGCACTGAAGAATTGATGCTTTTGAACTGTGGTGTTGGAGAAGACTCTTGAGAGTCCCTTGGACTGCAAGGAGGTCCAGCAAGTCCATCCTAAAGGAGATCAGTCCTGGGTATTCATTGGAAGGACTGATGTTGAAGCTGAAACTCCAATAGTTTGGCCATCTCATGCAAAGAGTTGACTCATTGGAAAAGGCTCTGATGCTTGGAGGCATTGGGGGCAGGCGGAAAAAGAGACAACAGAGGATGAGATGGCTGGATGGCATCACTGACTCGATGGACGTGAGTTTGAGTGAACTCTGGGAGTTGGTGATGGACAGGGAGGGCTGGTGTGCTGTGATTCATTGGGTCGCAAAGAGTCAGACATGACTGAGTGACTGAACTGAATTGAACTGAACTACTTTCATAAGCAGTAGGGAGCTGGTGGACATTTTTGTAGAAGGAAACAGATCTGAAGAGAGCTGGGTCTTGATTAGTATGCCCTCCATTCTCATGCTTTTGTTGGGCTGGGTGTCACATAGCCTCTAGGATGGACTTTGCACATATTTTTCATCCAAGAGATGATTGATTCTGTTCTAGCACAGAACCCTTAGTACCAGTCCATTTTCTGATGTGTCATTTATCTGAATATGTAGAAAATCAATGGAATTTTTAACAGTCTGATTCTCCATATAATTATTTTGTCAAAGCTACCAATGCTTTCCCAGAATAATGAATGGGTTACCTGAGTGTGTCTTTTATTCCAATGGATTTTGTAGGAACTGCAGCTGTTTAATCAGTGTGTCTTTGCTGGGACAATTAAGAAGAAAATGGAGCTATTACAAACAGAACACATGACTCCAAACCAGCCCCTCAATCATTTTCTGGCTGCTGATATGAAACCCTAGTTGATTCCAGCTTACATATTCTATGATTCAGCCCTGAGATGGTAAATGTGAATAGTAGTATATATATATATATATTTTTTTTTTTTTCAAAATAGAGACAATCCACATTGAAGTCAACATAGAGAAGAAAAAGATTTTCTTACAGTTACCAGGTGGAGTGGCATATTTTTCTTCCTCCATGGAAGAATAGTGTTTGTGGTTTCTGAGATCAGCAGAAGCTGGGGCATTGGTGAGCTAGTTCAGTGTTTACAATGAATTCAGTTTCACATTATTCAAGAATAAACCACAAGGTGATTTACACATATCTTTAACAATTTAGAACAACTCAGACTTGCTCTAATGGGTCAATATTTCTACTACATAAAGATGTTATTGTCAAAAAGCAAAAAAAAAAAAAAATCAGTAGTTGCAATGAATTGATTTGAATTGTTAAGGCTGAAGATCACTACATTTAGGGGCCAGGCACTGTGCTAGAACCTTATTACATTTACTTTTCCCAACATCCATGTGGGTCGATGTTTTTCTCCTCAAATTATAGATGAAGCAACAGTTAGGTAGAGTTATACAGTAATCAGACTTGGCTAATGAATGACTATAGAATCTATGGCTTAACACAACAAAGGTTAATTTATTATTCCTATCATAAATCTCATTGGGTCAACAAGGAACTTTGCTTTAGAGACTTGGGGTCTTTCCATCAAGAACTCACACCCTCTTAGAGAGCCTTGGACTTTTCCACTGGATTTTTAATTTTTCACATCCAATTGGCTGATGATGGAAGGGACAATCATGGAGAATGACTTGAGAGGTGCTAGAAACTCATCTACTTCAATAAACACTCCATTGGCCAAAGCATAGCCACATTGACCTACCTAATTGCAAATGAGCCAGGCAAGGTGGTCTAATGATGTATCAAGGGAGACAGGGAGGAAGTAGATGCTAGTAGTACTAGAAAACTTTGCTATGTCACATCCTTGTGATTACCAAATTTTCTTTTACTCTTCTTTCTACACATACAAATACAACTCATAACTATCTACTCCTCCCATAGGTAGACAGCAGCCAAAGTCCCAAGCTGTTTATTGCATCCAAACCTGGTGAGGGGAGACCTATTCCTTTCAATCAGGTTCAGATATGGCTCCACTTGGCTCTGTGCTTTATGAAGTGAAAAGTTAGGTTGCTGATTCCCTCACACCAACATCACTCAGGATACAGTGGAACCATCTAGCAGTACAATCTTTTTTTTATTTATAAACAATTAAATGTATATTTGAAGAAGGCACATGATTTCCTTGGAGGTAGAGCTAGATTAAGAATCCAGGTCTCCTGATTCTCAGTATAATGTTGAAAGTTATCTTGCGTGTGTGCCAAGTCACTTCAGTTGTGTCCTACTCTTTGTGACCCTATGGACTCTATCCCACCAGGTTCCACTGTCTATGGAATTCTGCAGGAAAGAATACTGGAGCAGGTTGCCAAGCCCTCCTCCCAGGAATCTTTCTGACCCAGAGATCCAAATTGCATGTCTTACATCTCCTGCATTGGCACCCACCTGGGAAGCCCCCAAAGTTATCTTACCTCTGTGAAATTGGGAAAATGTATGCCATTAATTGCTACAATGTATGACACTGTTATGAGTTGTTAAATTGTTAAAATCTATGCCATTTATATGAGTCACTGGGACTCATATATGGGAGGAGAGACGATATAATTTAATCCCCCATCTCATACATGGTCTCTTGCTACTTATCTAATGGATCTTTGTCTGCTAACAGTCCACTCTTAGAGCATCACAGGACCTCCCTGTAAAAGGTCGACAGGTATTTGAGGCCCATTAAAGTTAGAGTGTTGGCTATAGAAGGCTTTTCTGATTCTGTCAGGACCTCACTGTGTTTGTGGCAATGGGCCCACCATAAGGAATGATAGTGACAACAGTAGCAATAACTAGGAGAATTTACAGAGATTCACTGTGTAGAAGCACTTTATGTGGATTATCTTAATGAATCCTCACAGATCCCTATGAAAGTGGTGTTACTCTTCCCATTTTATAGGTGTAGAAACTGAGGCTCAGTGGAAAGCCTCTTGCCTAAGTTACTCATCTAGGAACTAGCAGAGCCAGATTTCGATACAGGCCTATCTTTCACTGAAACCTGTGCTCCTAAGTACCAATGACAGTTATTAGTTTTATTGGAACTTGGTGACTGTGGTGAGAAGTGAATGTTGCCTGCCATTCCAGTAAACAAGGTATTTTGCCTGCTATCAAGTCATCAGCCACTGTAGCCACCTCCAGACAGTGCAGTGCACCTTGAGAGAAATTCAAGATGAAGAACAATAGGAAATGTTCTGTGCTCTGGGTACTGGCCCTGGAGAGTTAAAATGAATATTTAAGGAATAATTTCAATGAGTCCAGACTCTCACATTTTCCTATACATAGAAACTCACTAAAATCATTAATTTGAGATGTCTGGGTTTTGTGATTAGCAGTAATCTTTTGATGTTTGACTATGTGTTTGTAAAAATTTTTTTCAGCAAAAATTCTTATGTATCCCGACCCCTCTGTTACCACTTTGGAGCTGTTCCTCAGAGCTATCTGAGAGGCTGGCTCTAGTCCTCAGTAAAGTCCTCCTGTAAAATTTAACTCACAACTTTTAGGTTGTATGTTTATCTTCAGTTGACACTGTCTTAAGGAAAAAACAAAAACAAAAAAAGAGCAGTACTGGCTACAAGTGAGGCATGGCCCATGCCTGACATTTTCCAGGACAAGGTGGGAGAAATGAAGGGCAAAGCACTTCTGCTGACTACCAACTCTCTGAAAGCTCAGAACTGGATGTGTTTCTCCTGTTGTCATAATTTCTAATGATTGATGCAAGGTCAGGCCTTTTGAAATTTTCAGTGCATGGCAGTAAGTTGAAATTAGAATTTGCCCAACATACTTTCAAGAGGAATTCCATTCCCCTTTGAGGAGTAGCATGCTATGTTGTGCTGTGCTCAGCCTTGTCTGACTCTTTGCGACCCCATGGACTGTAGCCTGCCAGGCTCCTCTATCCATGGGATTTTCCAGGCAAGAATACTTGACTGGGTTGCCATTTCCTTCTCCAGGGCATCTTCCCGACTCAGAGATGAAATCCGCATCTCTTATCCGCATTGGCAGGGTGACTCTTTACCATTGTGCCACCTGGGAAGTCCAGGGGTAGCATGCTTGGTCCATTTTCATATTTTATGCTGTCCTGGGGTAGATTGGAAGTGAGATGACTCAAAAACAGCATCTTTCTGGCCAAAGAGTTTCAACTGTGTTTCCAAATGTTGGACTATGGAGGTAATGTCAATGCATGCACATACATTTCTTTCAAATCATTGGCTATAGGTAAATCTAATTCTTAGGTTGTACCAAGACTACATATCCCCATGGAAGAGGTAGAAGGTTGAAGGTCAAACTCTAGATGCACAAAGGCAGACAACTGCAATCAAGAAAACCCAAGCAGCCAAGCAGACAAAATAAATAGCTTCCAAACTATTTTTCATTTTACAAATCCTTGTTATTCAGCATTTATGTGACATGATTTTGGAAACATGAGTAAATAGAGACCAAAGAGTTGATGAAATTATGAGACAAATCAAAGTATGTAATTAGTCATGAGTGGATTCTTACATGTTATTTGTACACACACACATACATACATACATCCACATATGCATAGTAGTCTGTTTCCCTCAATTGCAATCATGCTGTATGATAAGTTCACTTAACAATATTACATGATAGCCTTTCTGTGTGTTTATATAAATAGATCTGCTTTACTCTTTAATGGCTGAATACTATGACCTGCTATGCAGGTTTTCTAATTTATTTTAACAATCCCTTGTTCGTGAACACTGTTTTCTGTTTTGCATTTTTACAAAACAGCTGTTTTTGCTGACTGTTTGTCACCAGCCTTCTAGAAATTTTATTTTTAGTACATTCCATGCATTTCCTCAGTCTACTCTGATTCTCTAATTCAGCCCCTTTTAAGTAAATAAATAAAGATTCTCCTCCTTGTTTACCTCTATCTCCTTCTTTTTCCCTGGAGGTGATGGGCATGGTGGTGGTGGGGTGTGTTCACCTTTTATCCTGGCATTGGAGAAAGACCACATATCATCTGCTCACTGTTATTTTTGATATTACATACTCATCCATGCTCTAGACCGTGTAGTTAATTCTCATTATTCTTGGAGATATATTCTATAAAGTCACTGTAAGCACTGAATTAGTGAGTACTGAACCCTAGCTCCTTGGGGAAATATGTATATACACAGAGAGAATGGTAAATAGACAGTTAATGTTTACATATACCTCACATAGATTAGTTGGCTCAGTGGTAAAGAATCCACCTGCAATTCAGGAGACACAGGAGATTTGTGGGCTGGTTTTGATCTCTTTGGATTCTTGAGTTGAACGATTTGTGACCCAGTCAAGAGAGAGATGGAATTATAGCAGCAGGTCCCAACCTTTTTGGCACCAGTGACTGTTTCATGGAAGACAATTTTTCCACGGACTAGGGTGGGGAATGGGGAACGGTTTGGGGATGACCCACGTACATAACATTTATTGTGTACTTTATTTTTATTGGACTTTCCTCATAGCTCAGTGGGTAAAGAATCCACCTGCAATGCAGGAGACCCTGGTTCTATTCCTGGGTTGGGAAGATCCCTGGAGAAGGGATAGGCTACCCACTCCAGTATTCTGGCCTGGAGAAGGGATAGGCTATCCACTCCAGTATTCTGGCCTGGAGAATTCCATGGACTGTATGGTCCATGGGGTCACAAAGAGTCAAACACAACTGAGCGATTTTCACTTATATTTATTATTATTACTTCAGCTCCACCTCAGATCATCAGTCAATGGATCCTAGGAGTTGAAGATCCTTGAATTATTGGGCTAAGTAAGAGTAATTTTGCCACCATAGGAGCTTTGTTACATGGTTGCTTTTTTCTGCAGATTTGAACAAGACTGTGGTTTTCTATCTATCTCTTTCAGTCACAAAATTGAGAATTAAATGACTGAATAAATAAGATGAACTCTTTATGTGCCTAACTCTTATGCACATAGACCTATTCCACTTTCATACCTCAGTCTAGTGGAGTTCTTGTTTTTATATCTGAAATTAGAATTATCTTGATTTGAATTTTCCTATCAAGGATACAAAGTAGCATTGATTATAGACTCTGAAATTTATCAACAGCATGGTCTCTGGTTTTTATGTATTTAGGCCACTTAAAAATACCCCACAGCTTAGTAGGTTCTTGTTCCTTCAATCACCTTTCTGATGACTATCCTTGTACTCCCTCCTAACCACCCCCAACACTTACTCTTCTAAATTGGTACAACTAAATCATAGTGCAGGCCAAAGCTATGAGCCAAAGTTCTCAAGGGACTTTGTGTCCAGTTAAATAAGAAATAGGGCCACTTTTATGACTGCTCTTTGCATTTTCTAGATTAGCTTTCAAAACAGTCTATGCTTATACACTAGATATTTAGAAGCATCCAGCCTTGACGAAATGCAGTGAGGGTTTTGGTGCAGTCTCTTCAAAATGCTACTTTATCTCCATTAATAGTGGTGCTTAGATGTTTTGTTATACTTATGATGCTTGCTTACAAAGATGACTTGAGGTGGCTTATAATTTAAAAAAAAAAATGTTTATGATGACTGTTAAAAAACAAAAAACAACCCGTGGACACTGAGGAGGAAGCAGTTATATGGAGGAGTGCCGTAAGCATCATAACAATGACTGAATATTCAGGTTGACTGTGAGCTTCCTGGCCACCAGGATATAAAAGAAAATACAATGTGTTAGAGGATTCAGTGTTTTCTGCTACAGAACAAATGGCTACTTTATTTATGGGAGACGAACTATACATGCTGTTTAGAAAATTCTTCCCCAGGGTTGCTGATTGGGAGAGGCTGGTTGAGGCAGATACTGGATTCTAAAAATAATTTATCATATGGATCCATATGCATGAGACATTGGACAACAAAATTGAAAGCTTCTTCAGAAGCTATTTATCATAAAATGCAGAGAAGCATCATTCATTTTCATTTTCTGATTTGAGCATTAATAAAAATCAAGGACATAATGTTAAGGTTGTCATCAGGAAAGGCACTCAGTGGGGAACTAAGGAGTTAGACCGCAGATTTTTTATATTGTTGTGTTATGTTTGTCTTTGTCTATTTTGATTTTAAGTGTTTTTTTTTTTTAATAATTCACTGTATTTAAAAGTAACTTATTTTGAAATTCATGGTGAAGTGAAGTGAAGTCACCCAGTCATGTCTGACTCTTTGCAACCCCATGGACTGTAGCCTACCAGGCTCCTCAGTCCATGGGATTTTCTAGGCAAGAGTCCTGGAGTGGGTTGCCATTTCCTTCTCCAGGGGATCTTCCCAACCCAGGGATCGAACCCAGGTCTCCTGCATTGTAGGCAGACGTTTTAACATCTGAGCTACCAGGGAAGCCCCATAATACTTTTAAATAATACTTTTTAATACTTTAAGTATTTAAAAATGACTTATTTTGAAATTTGTGGTAAATTAGATAAAAGTGATATTGGGTAAGCCAAAAAGTTCATTTGGGTTTGTCAAGCCCATCTTACAGAAAAACCCAAACGAACTTTTTGGCCAACCCAATATATGCACCAACTTGTGAATTTGGCTTGAGTTAAGCTGAACAGAATGGGAAAGACTGGAGATCTCTTCAAGAAAATTAGAGATACTAAGGGAACATTTCATCATGCAAAGATGGGCTCGATAAAAGACAATAATTGTATGGACCTAACAGAAGCAGAAGATATTAAGAAGAGGTGGCAAGAATACACAGAAGAACTGTACAAAAAAAGGTCATCATGACCCAGATAATCACCATGCTGTGATCAGTCACCTAGAGCCAAACATCCGGGAATGTGAAGTCAAGTGGGCCTTAGAAAGCATCACTACGACAAAAGCTAGTGGAGATGATGGAATTCCAGTTGAGCTATTTGAAACCCTGAAAGAGGATGCTGTGAAAGTGCTGCACTTAATATGCCAGGAATTTGGAAAACTCAGCAGTGGCCACAGGACTGGAAAAAGTCAGTCCCAAAGAAAAGGCAATGCCAAAGAATGCTCAAACTACTGCAAAATTGCACTCATCTCACATGCTAGTAAAGTAATGCTCAAAATTCTCCAAGCCAGGCTTCAGCAATACGTGAATGGTGAACTTTCAGATGTTCAAGCTGGTTTTAAAAAAGGCAGAGGAACCAGAGGTCAAATTGCCAACATCTGCTGGATCATGGAAAAAGCAAGAGAGTTCCAGAAAAAACATCTATTTCTGCTTTATTGACTATGCCAAAGCATTTGACTGTGTGGAGCACAGTAAACTGTGGAAAATTCTGAAAGAGATGGGAATACCAGACCACCTGACCTGCCTCTTGAGAAACCTATATGCAGGTCAGGAAGCAACAGTTAGAACTGGACATGGAACAACAGACTGGTTCCAAATAGGAAAAGGAGTGCGTCAAGGCTGTATATTGTCACCCTGCTCAGAGTACATCATGAGAAAGGCTGGGCTGGAAGAAACACAAGCTGGGATCAAGGTTGCTTGGAGAAATATCAATAACCTCATTCATGCAGATGACACTACCCTTATGGCAGAAAGTGAAGAGGAACTAAAAAGAGTCTTGATGAAAGTGAAAGAGAAGAGTGAAAAAGTTGGCTTAAACTAAGATCATGGCATCTGGTCCCATCACTTCATGGGAAATAGATGGGGAAACAGTGGAAACAGTGTCAGACTTTATATTTTTGGGCTCCAAAATCACTGCAGATGGTGACTGCAGCCATGAAATTAAAAGACGCTTACTCCTTGGAAGAAAAGTTATGACCAACCTATATAACATATTGAAAAGCAGAGACATTACTTTGCCAACAAAGGTCCATCTAGTCAAGGCTATGTTTTTTCCAGTACTTATGTATGGATGTGAGAGTTGGACTGTGAAGAACGCTGAGCACTGAAGAATTGGTGCTTTTCAGCTGTGGTGTTGGAGAAGACTCTTGAGAGTCCCTTGGACTGCAAGGAGATCCAACCAGTCCATTCTGAAGGAGATCAACCCTGGGATTTCTTTGGAAGGAATGATGCTAAAACTGAAGCTCCAGTACCTCGCCACCACATGCGAAGAGTTGACCCATTGGAAAAGACTCTTCTGGGGAGGGATTGGGTGCAGGAGGAGAAGGGGACGACAGAGGATGAGATGGCTGGATGGCATCACGGACTCAATGGACGTGAGTCTGAGTGAACTCCCGGCAATGGTGATGAACAGGGAGGCCTGGCGTGCTGTGATTCATGGGGTCCCAAAGAGTCGGACACGACTGAGCAACTGAACTGAACTGAACTGAACTGAAGTTGTTATTTTGGGGGACTTGAAAAAGTGGAAGCATAATTTTATTTGACGCATCTAACAATACAGTCCTGCTTCTTAATAGCATTACCCATTGGACTGTAATGCAACAATATTGCTTCTGATGACTGAGAGGCCATAGTGAGGCTTTTTTCATCTGATAGACTTTCAGCATGAGAGCAAAATGAACCAACCAGTTCTTCAGACACAAGAAATTATCTGCTCCCTAACAGCTTGAGAGAATTGTGTCATCAAACTGACAGCAGACAAGCATGCTTTCAAAAGTCAACACTGCAGAATATTAAGAGTTTATCTTGTCCTATGTGTGAGGAAAATAAATATACAAAAAGGCTAAAATTTCCAATGACTTCAGATAAAAGCTCTGTGAGGTTTGAAGCCTATTGGAAGCTCTGTCCCTATTCTACTCTGCATTGGCCGAAGCTTCTTGTTCTTTGAGTTCCTGTTGGCCCTTACAAAAAATGATAGCATTGGATGTGTGCATTCTCATTCTCTTCAGTCATGTCTGACTCTTTGTAACCTTATGGAGCCCCTCAGGCTCCTCCGTCCATGGGTTTCTCCAGGCAAGAATCCTAGAGTGGGCTGCCATGCCCTCCTCCAGGCAATATTCCCAACCCAGGGATCAACCTACTTCTCCTGAATTACAGGTGCATTCTTTACCCACTGACTCACCTGGAAAGCCCCAGCATTGCATGAGATGATATCTAAATGTCTTTTACCTTAAAAATTAAAGTTTTTAGATGAAGTCCAGAAAACATTGCAGCAAGCTATCTCAAAAGACTCATCAAAATGAAATATAAAAATGGATAAATGACTGGTCCTGCCCCTGGGTCCAGAGATTAAACTACACACCTATAGAATGTGAGAGACATACTTTCATCTTGACTAGTGGAGTTGGTAGACAGACATTTTAAAACTATAAAAATCATAATGAGTCATTATATTGTGTAGCCACTGAAAGAGTTCTTTAAATCTTTCTCAAGATATATGTACCACTTTAAAAGTGTTACCTGGAGTGAGAAAGATGGTATTCCCAGCTCCCTTGCACTGGGACGGCCATGTTGGGTTGAGAATAGGCATCTGGGATGGAGGAAGGATATAGACTGGCATCTTTTGTAGAGTGAATGGAGGAGTGGAGGATGGTTGGCTGGAGAAGAGAAGACACAAAGAGGACACTAGTTCTACCTTTAAAAAAATGTGCACTATAAAACTCCTAGAGGAGAACATAGGCAAAACACTCTCCGACATATACCACAGCAGGATCCTCTATGATCCACCTTCCAGAATTCTGGAAATAAAAGCAAAAATAAACAAATGGGACCTAATTAAAATTAAAAGCTTCTGCACAACAAAGGAAAATATAAGCAAAGTGAAAAGACAGCCTTCAGAATGGGAGAAAATAATAGCAAATGAAGCAACTGACAAACAACTAATCTCAAAAATATACAAGCAACTCCTGCAGCTCAATTCCAGAAAAATAAACGACCCAATCAAAAAATGGGCCAAAGAACTAAATAGACATTTCTCCAAAGAAGACATACGGATGGCTAACAAACACATGAAAAGATGCTCAACATCACTCATTATTAGAGAAATGCAAATCAAAACCACAATGAGGTACCACTTCACACCAGTCAGAAGGGCTGCGATCCAAAAATCTGCAAGCAATAAATGCTGGAGAGGGTGTGGAGAGAAGGGAACTCTCCTACACTGTTGGTGGGAATGCAAACTAGTATAGCCACTATGGAGAACAGTGTGGAGATTCCTTAAAAAATTGCAAATAGAACTGCCTTATGACCCAGCAATCCCACTGCTGGGCATACACACTGAGGAAACCAGAATTGAAAGAGACACATGTACCCCAATGTTCATCATAGCACTGTTTATAATAGCCAGGACATGGAAACAACCTAGATGTCCATCAGCAGATGAATGGATAAGAAAGCTGTGGTACATATACACAATGGAGTATTACTCAGCCGTTAAAAAGAATACATTTGAATCAGTTCTGATGAGATGGATGAAACTGGAGCCGATTATAGAGTGAAGTAAGCCAGAAAGAAAAACACCAATACAGTATACTAACACATATATATGGAATTTAGAAAGATGGCAATGATGACCCTGTATGCAGGACAGCAAAAAAGACACAGATGTGTATAGCGGACTTTTGGACTCAGTGGGAGAGGGTGAGATGATTTGGGAGAATGGCATTGAAACATGTATAATATCATGTAAGAATCGAATTGCCAGTCTATGTCCGATGCAGGATATGGCACGCTTGGGGCTGGTACGCGGGGATGACCCAGAGAGATGTTGTGGGGAGGCGGGTGGGAGGGGGGTTCATGTTTGGGAATGCATGTACACCCGTGGTGGATTCATGTCAATGTATGGCAAAACCAATACAGAATTGTAAAGTAAAATAAAAAATAAATTAAAAAAAAAAATGTGCAATGTGTGGAGACTTCCCTGGTGTCCAGTGGTTGAGACTTTGCCTTTCAGTGCAGGAAGTGTGCGTTTGATCCTTGGTTGGGGAGCTAAGATCCCACATGCCTTGTGGCCAAGAAAACCAAAACATCAAACAGAAACAATATTGTAGCAAATTCCATAAACACTTTAGAAATGCTCCACATCAATAAAAATCTTTAAAAAATGTGAAGTGTGATTTGTCCTTCAGGATCCTTTTCCCACCCTCTGCACTCTCTAGCTCTCTGGCTTCTGACTGTATTTAGCCAATGAGAGGTACCAGCAAGTTATGGTTAGGGGAAGCGGGAAAGAAAGTCAGGGTATTTATTTCCCCGTGTCTTCCTTGATGAACTTGGGCTTGGCTGTGTCTCTTCTTTCCTAAAGGTCACAACTCCTGTTTCTCTTATAGATACATTTTCCTCTGTAATTCTCCATGTCCTCTCAGCAACTTTCTAGCCCCAGGGTTTTTCAGCTCCTTTTTTTTATCTCTCCCCTTATAAACAGTGTCTTTATGAAACTCTTTAATTATATCTTTGAATGTGCCATCTGTTTCCTGCCAGTATCCTGATGGATATGTGTTTTCATGTAGACAGACTAAGCTGTGGTACCAGAGGAAAGTGCTCACATTAAAAGAAGTTGTGAGAAGAAATATTTTGGTTTAACATTTCTATCACTAGAGCTCTCTTAGGATACAGTGGGTTGCCTCAGAAAGTAAAGAGAGCCCCTATGAATGGGGGTGTTCATGCAAAATATCAGGATTCAAGGAGAAGAGAAGGAAGAGAGTGAGCATAGATGTGAGTTTGGAATAGATAACTTTTGAAATATCATTTAACAAGATGTCATAAGAAACAGTTAACTGTGTTGAAATATATATTCTTTTTGTTTGTTTGTTTCTACCTCTGTGCTTTTTTTCCCAGCTCTGTTAAGGGCTAGCTGGTGAATAAAACTGTAATGTATCTAAAGATTACAACATGATAATTATATTTGAGTATATATAAATATAGATAAACTATGTAAATATATGAGATATAGATATATAGTGGGAGAATCCCCACAATCTTCTTAATTAACACATCTATCACTTTACATATTTACCTTTTTTTTTGGTGAGAATGCATAAGATCTATTCTCTTAGCAAATTTCGCTTATACAATATGTTATTATCAACTATAGTCATGATGCTGTACATTTGATGGAAATATTTTCTTTCTTCTGATTTGCATCTGAATTTAACACTGTGAGGAAAGTAAAACTAATCAATTGAGACTCAACAACTAGCTCTCCTCTCCATTCTGAGTCCCATACATGTGCTTGGCATGCTAAGAGCTGCTTAAGGGGAAGGGTTAGCTATAGGCAGGCTTCTGTCCTTTCCCTTTCAAACAGAATCAAAGCATTAGATCTTTGCCTGCACTGGTGACCTTTATGGTTTCCTTCAACTCACCCCTTTCTTCCTTCCTCCCTTCTTCCCTCTCTTTCTCCCTCTTTTGCTCCCCTCCTTTCCTGCTTCTATCCTTCCCTCTCTCCTTCCTTTACTTCCTTCCTTCCATGCTTCCTTCTATCATTCATTCATTTGCTTGTCTCGCATTTCCTCAACAGTATCTGTTTCGAGAATTCCATAAGCTGTTGCCTTGGAGGGTTAGGGAGGGATTGTGGTACATTGTAAAAGTAAAGAACACACAGCCCATGAAGCTCAGGTCTCCAAATAGTGTAGTCTAGCAGGAGAGACAGAGATATTGACAAGATATTTTTTCCTCGTTTTCTTAAACTCATCTGTTTCATGTTTTGGAAATTCTGCCCTTACAGCCCACACGTTTAAACATTCCTCAAGCCCTTCCTCACCCTTGTTAAGACACTCCTCATCTTTCCTTATAATCTTTTTATATATTTGAAATGCTGCTCCTATAGCCATGTCTTTGCAGCTGACTCCCACCCCCTCTCAATCATCTCTTGATTCTCTTTATCATTGTTACCAGGATAACATTCACTGTTTGGGCAAAGGGAAGTGCCCATATTGCTGTCTGCTTTCAACTAGTATAATGAAAGGTTTGTGTCCTCCAATTTCCTTTAAAAAAAAAATAGCCATGAAAACAGCCTATAGTTATTATAAAACCAGAAAAAGAACACATAAATGAAACAGAGCAAGCCTAGCTCATTACAAATTGAAGAGGAAAAGAAAACATGTTGATAATGCTGAGAAGGTGAGTAAAATAAGTGTGCATTAGGAATCACTGTAGTATCACTACATGTGTATATCATATGTATATCATAGCTGCATCAGAATTACTTTTAAGGATTAAAAAATAATGATTTTAAAGTTTCTATATCTTTCAGCCTAACTAACAAAAATGGCTTTGTCAAATTAGCATTGACAAGTTGCCATTGGCGTTTTCCCCAAGGCCAGAGAAGACCATCATGCCCAACTTTCTGGGCTGGTTTTTGAAGCTTCAAAGTCTCCACTATCCCTTTAGTATTCATTACATTTAGAGATATTCGAATATGGGTTTACAATGCAGTAGTCTTTGTCAGTCATGTTGTGCAGTGCTCAGTTGCTTCAATCATGTTTGACTCTCTGCAACCCCATGGACTGTAACCCACAAGGTTGCTCTGTCCATGGAATTTTCCAGGCAAGAATACTGGAGTGGGTTGCCATTTCCTACTCCAAGGGATCTTCCTGACCCAGGAATTGAACTTGTGCATTGTGGATTCTTTACCTGCTGAGCCTTTGGGGAAGCCTGTCAGTCAAGTTAGGTAAATGCATATTTCATGAAGAGAAAAGGAAATTAAAAGTTGCCCATTGTTCAGAGATTGTGATGAGCACAAAAAGAAACTTTTCTGCAAAGGAAGTGGTCTTTTCTGGACATAGGATGGTACTTTGAGGATAAGCATGTATTATGTATTGTGCCCATCGTGGTTCAAAGCTACTGATCTTCCACAGTCCTCACCACTGCCAGGATGATGTTTAAAATGCATGGCATTGCCAGTATCTGTATTTCACCTGTATCACAGTCTCTTTCTAGAATAACTAGCACTGAGTTGCGTGCCCTTTTTAGTTGTAGCAGTGGTGTGATGTATAAAGGTGGCATTGAGTGGGAGGTGGGGCATATAGTCTCATTTCCAAAGCATGGTTTCACATTGAGTTAACTTATTATCATTTTACAGAATACAAGAGACACATGTCTCCCACATTTCAGAGCACTGAGGGGGAAATTTCCTCCCACTCTGGTGTGCCAAGCCTTGTCTTGTTGGAAGGAGATAGTTTAAGTAGAGATCACATCTTGTGCAGTTTTTTGGGTGCTCACCTTTGCTCTTAAAGTTAGATAGCAGTCTTAAACCTCATTGGTATAGACCTGCAGTGTTCAATACAATAGCCACTAGCCATATGAGGCTGTTTAAATAAAATACAATTAAAAATTCAGACCCCTCATTTATGAAAACATACTTTCAATTGCTCAACAGCTATATGTGGCCAGTAGCTACCTATTAGCGTAGGTACAAAACATTGTCATTGTAACAGAAAGTTATAGTGGATAGCACTGTTATAGACAACTCCCTTATTTAGCTTTGTTTATTGTAGGATTTCCTTGGAAATCCTCATGTCCCCAACCTATCAAGAGTAACAGAGATCTAGTATATGTAATAACCATAAAGTAATGGGTGTTCAGATGGCTAAAGAGAAGTAGGGCAGTGGATCAGGAAAGGTGTATTATTCCAACTTTGGATAATTTGAAAAAAACATGTTTTAATATGTGTATGCTATTTACTTTGAAGAATTAATAAGACATTAAAACATTATTTTGAAGTATTTTGATATTTACTATATAGCTTTTTATGGTTGAAAAAAACTGATATACACTAATATAGAAATAGCTTTTAGCAGTCTCTATATTTAAATGCTATGGCCTTTTGCCTTTAGGATTTACCAACTGGTTTCCTGAAATGGTTCTTAAATATTGAACTAGGGGGAGGCAAAGCCTGGGGGCACTGGGCTTGCCGTAGTGCAACATTACAAGTCATACTGGATTAACATTATGTAGCATTACAATGGAGAAGGCAATGGCACCCCACTCCAGTACTCTTGCCTGGAAAATCCCATGGGTGGAGGAGCCTGGTAGGCTGCAGTCCGTGGGGTCACAAAGAGTCGGACACGACTGAATGACTTGACTATCACTTTTCACTTTCATGCATTGGAGAAGGAAATGACAACCCACTCCAGTGTTCTTGCCTGGAGAATTCCAGGGACGGGGGAGCCTGGTTGGCTGCCAACTATGGGGTCGCACAGAGTCGGTCACGACTGAAGCAACTTAGCAGCAGCAGCAGCAGCAGCATTACAATAAGGCAGTTTCGATTACAGATGTGAGAGCACATGAATGTCTTCTGTAACGAATGAAGTGGTATGTATGTTACTTCATATGAAAGTCCATTGAAATAATTGCTCATTATATTCTAAGCAACTTTCCAAAACTATCTATACAGTAGAGAAGGAATTACTCAAGAACACTGAACCATATCCAGATTCTACATGCATTTTCATAACTCCTCCTAGAGGAAATGGAGTTTTGAAAGCCTGGGGAATTTTGTGCATAGGTGTATACGTGAGCCTATGTATATGGGCATGCATGGGCACCTACCCCTAACATCTGAGGTTGTATTAAATGAGATCATTAGAACATAAGATACCTATATCAATGACTGCTACATATTGAATGGCCAGTAAATACTGTGCTAACACTATCCTCTCCTTTGTGATAAATAATAGTGTGGGAAAGGCTGGGATATTTAATTTTCCCTATTGTCCATAGCTTTGAATAATGAATACATCTTGGAGTGGGGGAGGAGTCTGAATAGGTTCCCCAACTGCCTTTCCTGTCTCCATACAAAGGCTTTTCAGAGTTTTCACTCTAGGACACTGTTGGTTGACAGCATTTGCTTTTCCCAGGGCCAGGTCTTCTGCTAATTGGTAGCCTGCATGCATCGGTGCTCAGTTGTGTTAAACTCTTTGCAACCCCATTCACTGTAGCCTACCACGCTCCTCTGTCCATGGGATTTCCCAAGCAAGAATACTGGAGTAGGTAGCCTTTCACTTTTGGGGCGATCTTTCTGCATCTCCTGCATTGGCAGGTGGATTCTTCACCACTGAGCCACCTGTGAAGCTGGGTAGCCTGACTGTTAACATTTAACACTCCCTCTGAATTCCACAGGAAAACTTATCCAGGGAGAGATATCAGATTCTCCACACACCATACCACAGATGACTGCCCCTTGGTAACCCAAAATCTCGTTTTCCATTAGGGTTGTTATAAATTATTAAATGAAATGATATATGCAAAGCACCAGGCATAATGTTTGGCATTTAAGTGCCCAGAAATTGTCAGCTGTTAGAGTCTGCTTCCAGGTGTTATATTATCTCCCACCCCCAGGTCTTTCTCTGCCTGCCATGCCACCCAAGCAAAACGAGATTGGAAAACAAGATTTTGGGTTACCAAGGGGCAGTCATCTGTGGTATGCTATGTGGAGAATCTGATATCTCTCCCTGGATAAGTTTTCTTGTGGAATTCAGAGGGAGTGTTAAATGCTAACAGTCAGGCTACCCGGCTTCCCAGGTGGCTCAGTGGTGAAGAATCTACCTGCCAATGCAGGAGATTCAGGAAAATCCCCCCAGAAGTGAACGGCTACTCACTCTGATATTCTTGCTTGGGAAATCCTATGGACAGAGGAGCCTGGTGGGCTACAGACTTCCATGCCTTTAATACAGCTACAATATATGTTCTTTAGAACTAGTGAATCAAAAATTTAAAGATTGCCTAAATAAAGTCCATTTCTTGTGAATGCTCTTAGTGAGGAAGATGAAAAACATGATGCTGGAGTCTCTTCAAGGATAATTTTATGTTACTTCTTGTTCATATGTTCTGCTGTTCACAAGGATGAAGCCACTGTAAATGATTAATTTCAAGATGACAAATGCTCTAGTATCTAGCAAAGCACTTTATCTCTATGAGATGTTTTTTCAAGTTGGAAGATCATGGGTACAATTTTGAAAATAGCACTTGTATATCAAATAAAGGAATGGATTATGGCTTAGTAAAAAAGGTTTATTTTTCCTCCAAAATGGACTATAGAAATGCGACTTTTTTTTTCCTATTGGATCATAGATGCCATCTCACTCTCATCTCACATCAGGGAGCACTACCCAGTGCCCATGCAGAATCAGTTTCTTTTGGCCCAATAAAAATAGACCAAGTATGAGGCTGGTATGTGGACTGTAACTAGAGTGTACATTTTTGAGTGGTACCCACTGG
Source organism: Oryx dammah (assembly GCF_014754425.2). Taxonomy (NCBI): domain Eukaryota; kingdom Metazoa; phylum Chordata; class Mammalia; order Artiodactyla; family Bovidae; genus Oryx; species Oryx dammah. The sequence goes on from NW_024070207.1 coordinate 49,750,172, forward strand.
TCAAGAAGTCTTCTAATTCACTATTTCCAGAACTTTCCTAGAGTTATGAATCATTTGGGGAACTTACTAAGAAAAATTTCCAGTCCCACATCAGACAATCTGAAGCACATTCAGAAGAGGTAGTTTGGCAAGATAGTCTATTACCAAGTTCCCGAGCTGATTAGTATTATCAGAAATAAAAATAAAAGGAGACACACCAAGCATCAAAAGAAAAAAAATATATATATAGCCCAATGTGTTTCAAATACATGCAAATTCATATTACCATCGCTTAGATCAAGATATAGACTATTTCCATAATGTCAAAAGGCTCCCTTGTAACCTGATGATAGTCAATAAATCTTCCCAAAGTTGAAAAAAAAAAAAAGAAATTTGAGGAAACACCACCTAGCTTGCCTTCCAAACCAAACCAAAGTTAGATGTGAGGATCATTTTATGGGTGCTTGGTTGTATTTGACCTAACCATTAAGGAACAACTGTAAAAAATCTAGAAAATGGTCCAAAAGGTTGATAGTTCTAAAATTCTTTTCTATATGCGATTATTTTGGGGAAGAGCCCTGGAAATGAGAAATAATCTTGCCTGTTTAAATCACCCCAGTGGAGAAAGAATTCATATACAACAGGGGAAAGCCCCATTGTAGTGAATCCTTATTATATGGATACTTTGCATCCTTAGATTCTGCTTCTATAGCTCATGTGTGGCACCACCAGAATCAGATATACCCTCTGGGGAAAAAAGTATGAATTTATTTAGCTTAGGAGTCATAATATTGGCTGTGTTTCTTTTCCTATCATTTGTCTCAAACAGTTTTCTGTACACAGTTGATAGTTACTGCATGGTGATTATTGAAATAATTATGCCACCTTGATATACACACATCACTTTGGCATATCTCCATGAAGGAAACATCAGGGTATGATGATTTATAGTTTACAGAATCCCCTATGGGGTAAAAAAAAGTATGGAAGACTTCTGCTGCTAGGCAAGATGAAATAGCAGCATCCAGATTCATCCTCTCCCTGAAATATGTTTTGGCCAAGACACACACACACGTTTATGAAACAATGCTTTCAAGACAGTGTACATCAAGTGACAATAAACAGCAGTACCCCAAAAGTGGAAAACATCTCAGGTGTTTTCCATGTGATTACTGTTACAGTTTATTTCTTGAAAAGAGTTTCCAGCTGCACAGGGAGAGAGAGCCAAGGTGAAGCCAGGTGAATTATCTGACTTGAGGAGATAGAGGTGAGGGTCTAGGAGCTAGAGTCCATAGACAGAGTACTGGAGAGGAAAGAAATGAACAGAAATGGAAACACTGACACCTGCAGAGAGTCTCATTCATGCATTCAGCTACAAGCATATGAGGAAACTATCCCAGGGCAGGGAAAGAACCATCTGAGAGATTTATAGGAAACGGTACTCAATGTTGATACAGGGCTGAAAATAGTGCCAGTTTCCACCAGACAAAGAGGAAAAACACATAATCCATATGGCATTAAATAGAGTACCCATAAGGGACCTGCCTCAGCCATGGGGAATAATTAGCCCTAAACGCTTCTGTTCCCACTAAAAAAATCATGAAAACAAACACAAAATGGGATCTAACTGTTTCCAAGTAAGTTAACTGCATCCCAGAACAAAGCTTGAGGATATTTATAGAAAGACAACCAATAAGATAAAATTAACAAGGTCTGGCATCTATGAAAAATTCTCAGGCAGGCAAAAAGGCTGGGAAATAAGTCCTATAATGGGGATAAAAATCAATTGAAACCAACCAAGAATTAGATAGATGTTAGAATTTGTAGACAAAGACATTAAAAGAGTTATCATTAATTATTGCATATGTTTGAAAAGTGAAATAGGGACATGGATGATACAAAAAAGATCCAAATCACATGTCTATAGATGAAAACTACAGAACCATCTGAAATAGAAAATGTACAGGATGGGACTAAATACAGATTAGACATTGCAGAATATAAGATTAGTAAGCTTGAAGACATAGCACTAGAGGCTGTCCAAAGTGTAATATAGAAAGAAACAAGAAAATATTTGGATAAAAAAGACATCTGAGACTTGTAGAACAACTACAAACACCCTAATATATGTGGAATTTGAGTCTCTGAAGTGGAGAGCAGAAAAATGTTTGAAGAAGTAATGGTCCCAAAATTTCCAAATTTGATGAAAACTAAGAACTCAGGGATCCGTGAAGCTCAACAAATCTTACACAGGAAACGTGAAGACAACTACACTAAGACACAACAAAATCAACTGCTTAAAATCAATGATAAAAAAGAAATCTTTAAATCAGAAAGAGAAAAAAAATACACACACAGGAACCAAGTGTATCAGATTTCTCACAGCAAATAATACAAAGGAGGAGAAAGTGTAGCGACATCTTTAGAGGACTAAAAGAAAATATAACTGGGAAACCTAGAATTCTATACTTTGTGTGTATATCTTTCAAATATGAAAATGAATTACAGATGTTTCAGACAAGAGGTAAAAGAGTTCATCTCCAGCATTCCCATGCTACAAGAAATGGTAAAGAATATCATTCAGAGAGAACAAAAATAACACCAAATAGAACTATGAATATACACAAAAGGATGAAGCTTCCTGGAAATAACTACATGCAAAACTATGTAAGATTTTTCTATTTTAATTTCTTTAAAATAAATGATAATAAACTAAGCAAATATAACAAAAAGTACTGTATGATTTATAATATGTGTGTACGTGCTCAGTCACTTCAGTCATGTCCAACTCTTTGTGATCCCACGGACTGTAGCCTGCCAGGCTCCTTTGTCCATGGAATTCTCTGAGCAAGAATACTGGAGTGCATAGCCATGCCCTCCTCCAGGGGATCTTCCTCACCCAGGGACTGAACCCATGTCTCTTAGGTCTCCTGCACTGGCTGCAAGGAGATCCAATCTGTCCATCCTAAAGGAGATCAGTACTGGGTATTCTTCCCATCAGTCTGGGAAGGACTGATGCTGTAGCTGAAACTCCAATACTTTGGCCACCTGATGCAAAGAACTGACTCATTTGAAAAGACCCTGATGCCGGGAAAGATTGTAGGCAGGAGGAGAAGGGGACGGCAGAGGATGAGATGGTTGGATGGCATCACCGACTTAATGGACATGGGTTTGGGTGGACTCCGGGATTTGGTGATGGACAGGGAAGCCTGGCGTGCTGCAGTTCATGGAGTCACAAAGAGTCAGACATGACTAAGCGACTGAACTGAACTGAAAGATAAACTAGAACAAATAGAAAACAGATTAAAGATTTAAGCCTAACCATGTCAAAAATAAGGCTTCCCAGGTAGCACAGTGGTAAAGAATTCGCCTGCCAATACATGAGACAGGGGTTTGATCCTTGGGTTGAGAAGATCCCCTGGAGAAGGAAATGGCAACCCATTTCAGTATTCTTGCCTGGGAAATCCCATGGACAGAGGAACCTGGTGGAGACCAGTCCATGGGGTTGCAAAGAGTTGGACAGGACTGAGTGACTGAACACACAGCACATATCAAAAATCACATTAAGTATAAACTGTCTAAATAATCCAGTCCAAATGCTGGGACTGTCAGCTTGGATAGAGGTGCAAAACACTATTCTGTCTGTAAGAAAAAAAAATCGTTTAATTTTAAAGATAAAAATTAGTTGAAAATAAAAGCATGGAAAAAGATCTACTATTGTGACACCAACCAAAACAAAACACAAAAAGCTGGTGTGGCTAGATTAATGTTAGACAAAGTAGATTTCAGAGATATAATATTACCAGAAATAAAATAGGTCATGTCACAATGATAAAAAATGTCAATGAATCCTAAGCATTGTTGTGCCTAATAACAAAACTTCAGAATATATTACATAAAAACAGAAAGAACAGCAAGAAGGAGAAAAATCCAAAATTATAATCAGACATTTTAATCTCTCTCTCAATATTGATAGAACAAGTAGAAAATTAGTAAGTGTATAGAAAATATAAACATTTTCAAGCCACATAACATGTTTGACATTTCTACAGTGCTCTCTTCAACCATTGCAGAATACTCTTTTTTTTTTTTTTCAGAATAGTGATTCTTTTCAAAAGCACATGGAGTATTTGCCAAAATAGAGCATGTTGCCAATAAAGATCAAACTGAGAGAGCAAAAATTAGTGAGGAGATTGACTCAGTAATCAAAAACTTCCCAACACAGGAAAGCCCTGGACCAGATGGCTTCCCTAGTGAATTCTAACAAAGATGTAATGCCAATCTTTCCAAACTCTTCAACAGCTGAAGAGGGGAGAACACTCCCAAACTCATTTATAAGGCCAGATTTACCCTGACACAAAACCTAGATAAGGCAACTACAAGAAAATTAAAGGCCAATATCTCTGATGAATATAGATGTAAAAATTCTCAACAAAACATTAGCAACCCCGAATTCAACAGCACATTAAAAGTATCATACACCATGATCAAGTGAGATTTATCCCTGAGATACAAGGATGGAGATCCTGCCATTTACAACAACTTGGATGAAACTCGATGGTATTAAGCTAAGTGAAACACACCAAAGACAAATACTATATGATTTCACTTTTGTGTGTAATCTAAAGAAAAAGAAAGCTTAAGTCATAGGAACAGAGAGTTGAATGGTGGTTACCAAGGGCTGTGGATGGGGACTATGGGAAAATGCCAGTCAAAGGGCATTAGTTTTCAGTTACAAAGTGAATAAGTTATGGGGATCTAATGTACAGCATGGTGACTATAGTTAATAATACTGTATTGTTTACATGAAATTTGCTTAAAGAGTAGATCTTAAGTTTTCTCACCATAAAAAAAGGTTATCATGTGGGTGATGGGCTTCCCTGGTGACTTAGTGGTAAAGTATCTGCTTGCAATGCAGGAGACATAAGAGTCACGGGTTCAGTCCCTGAGTTGGGAAGATCCCCTGAGAAGGAAATGGCAACCCATTGCAGTATTATTCTTGCCTGGAGAATCCAATGGGCAGAGGAGCCTGGTGAGCTACAGTCCATGGGATCACAAAGAGTTGGACATGACTGAGTAACTAAACAACAACAACAACAACAACAACCTGATTTGTGATGATCATTTCACAGTGTATACAAGGGCTTCCCTGGTGGCTCAGAGGTTAAAGCGTCTGCCTGCAATGCGGGAGACCCAAGTTCAATCCCTGGGTCGGGAAGATCCCCTGGAGAAGGAAATGGCAATCCACTCCAGTATTCTTGCCTGGAGAATCCCATGGACGGAGAAGCCTAGTAGGTTACAGTCCACGACTGAGCGACTTCACCTTCATGTGTATCAAATCATCACATTATAAACTTAAAATATATACAGATTTATTGGTCTATTATATCTTAATAAAGCCTTGAGGGGGGAAAATGGGTAATTTCCCATAGGATAGTCTAACACTGCAAGTTGTTTGCTTTCACATTTCTGATAGGCTTCCAGTGAGAATGCTAAATATCCCTGTTTGTGTGTGTGTGTGTGTGTGCGCACGCACACATGTGCGCTCAGTCATGTCTGACTCTTCATGACCCTATGGACTGTAGCCCACCAGGTTCCTCTGTCCATGGGATTCTCCAGGCAAGAATACTGGAGTGGGTAGCTGTTCCCTTCTCTAAGGGATCTTCCTGGATCAGAGATTGAACCCAGGTCTCCTGCATTGGCAGGTAGATTCTTTATGACTGAGTCACCTGGGAAGACCAAAAGACCCCCAAAAGATAAATATTGGTTAAGATTCCCTCTTCCTCTTAGTACTTTTAGGAAACTGCATAGTCATAGGTGTATTTTATTACACTTGGTAGTGTATTTACTACCAAGTGTGGAAGAATAAAAAGGTTCTCTGTTCAGTGGGAGGGGAAAAGATGTGTTTCCAGTGGCTACTCTTCCTAATTTTCTCAAAAAAGATGATGAACAAAATTCATTAAGAGCATTCTTCAGATGTCTTATGGTGATATTTTATGCAGAATGAAACCATTAAGTATACTTTGTCTTTTGAAACACAGTGAATGGAAATGAATTTGCACTTTTCATGGAGGCTTTGTCTTATAATTTCAATCGGTTTTCATGTGACATTGTTTTTGGAACTTCACTTTTTGTAATTCTATTTTTGAATATGTATTGTAAAGTACTTTAAGCCTATATATGTCATAAAAAATAATGACTGAAGTAGCCCTCAGGGGAAACTCCATAATATTGGTATTGCTATTTTAGTGCATTCATAATTGAATGGGAGAACAGAAGAGCCATGAGTTTGTGTTTCTTATTATACACAAATCAAAATCTGCTGATATAATGGAATATGTTATGGCCACTATATTTTTTACCACCAGAATAGCCTGGTGTGGTGTGGCATTAATAGCAAAACTCTGCCTCATAGGTGTCCATACCTTTAGAAAATAAGCCATAGAGATAAAGACACAGGATTTTTCCCTATTTTCCTTTGAAGAGGAATTTTTCTGGGGAAGTAGCCCTTTTCAGTTGCTTGTGCTTGGTGTTGAAAAAGAAGGTTGGGTTGGTAATTGTAAGATAAGGGTCTAAAATAATTTTTGTCACTGTGCTGTCTTAGGCAAATCACTTTTTCTCAGGCAAAAGGAATTAGATTAAGTATCCTTCAAGATCTCCTTCTGTTATAGAATTTAAATAACTTCTTCAGGCAAAATGGAGAGAACACAGTAAGAAATCGGAGAAGAATGCTTATTTTTCTATTCAAGTAAACCTTAAAATGAGATCAACCATCAAATAAATTTTGGTGGAAAATTAGTGAATTCTATAACTGTAGAATTGAGTGAGTTGATAACAAAAGTGCAAAATGAGATATTCAACAATGCAGACTGAGAAAATGATATGATGCATGAGTATTTCAAGTGAAAAGGTGTGACTGATTATTATTCCAAAGTATCCTGTAGCAGCTGGTATTATTACAATGTAATAATAATAATTCAGTACATTAAAATAGAAAATTGCAGCTTTCAAATTTCTTTCACACATATAACAGCTTTTTTTTTTCCATCAGAGTAAATGGAAAACAAAAATTAAGGAATATAAGATCAAACCAGTCAATCCTGAAGGAAATCAACTCTGAATCTTCATTGAAAGGACTAATGCTGAAGCTGAAGCTCCAATATTTTGGCCACCTGATGCAAAGAGCTGATTCACTGGAAAAAACTCTGAGAAAGGTTGACGGCAGGAGAAGAAGGGGGCTACAGAGGATGAGATGGTTGGATGGCATCACTGACTCAATGGACCTGAGTTTGAACAAACTTGGGGAGATAGTGAAGGACCAGGAAGCCTGGTGAGTTGCAATCCATGGGGTCGCAAAGAGTTGGACTCCACTGAGCAACTGAACAACAACAGTATCACTTGAAAGGTCAGAGTGGCAGAAGCTAAATGAAGGCTGTGTGTTTGCATATATACCCACAATGTGGGTTGGTTGAAAAATAGTAGTTTAAAAACCAACCAAAAGTGATATTTTCCTTAATAAAACTATCAATCCTTTTCAAGACCGGTGATACCTTCAAGAATTCAATTACCTACCACTTGTGGCTAAAGAGGCATGTATGAAGCACCTTCCAATGACTGATGAAGAATGGGAAGTTATTGCATTTCTTTTTTCATTTGTTCTCTCAATAGTGAAGGCAAGCAGCAATGCTGCTTTTAGCAGAACATGTGGTTGATGAAAAGAATCTGAATTTATGATCAGTGTTATGGAAAGAGCATTTGAAATTTTTTCACTAAATTCTGTTTTGAAACTTGTGGAGAAGAATATCCAAAGTAGATTTTTGTCATTCATCAGCAATAATAAGTCTTTGAAAATATTGTTTTCCTAACTTCCTCAAATAAGCAGGGGTGTTACTGCAGGGACAGCAAGTTTTGGAATTTCCAACAAGGTCATGAGTAGCCTTGCCCTTTTTAAGTAAAAATTCATGATAATAATGGTAATATACTACAAAATATTCTTGGAATGAATAGTTCTGATGCTCTTCCTAATCAAAACATTAAGAGGTACTGTCAAGAGTATAAGAAAGTGTACTGGATTAAAAACTAGTAGAATTAGTTCCCAGCCCTAATTTTACCACTTACTCAGTGAGCCTCAAAATCTATTTCTGTGAAGAAGGAAGCTATCATTAATACTGTCCAACTCATAGAACACAAGAGAAAACTCTACACATGGGCATCCATCACCAGGTGGTAAATACCAAAATCAGATTGATTATATTCTTTGCAGCCAAAGATGGAGAAGTTCTATACAGTCAGCAAAAACAAGACTGAGGCTGACTGTGGTTCAGACCATGAACTCCTTATTGCCAAATTCAGACTTAAATTGAAAAAGTAGGGAAAACCAATAGAACATTAAAGTATGACCTAAATCAAATCCTTTATGATTATACAGTGGAAGTGAAAAACAGATTCAATGGATTAGACCTGATAGAGTGCCTGAAGAACTATGGACAGAGGTTCTTGACATTGTACAGGAGACAGGGAGCAAGACCATCCCCAAGGAAAAGAAATGCAAAAAGGCAAAATGGTTGCCTGAGGAGGCCTTACAAATAGCTGAGAAAAGAAGAGAAGTGAAAGGCAAAGGAGAAAAGGAAAGATATACCCATTTGAATGCAGAGTTCCAAAGAATAACAAGGAGTGATAAGAAAGCCTTCCTCAGTGATCAATGCAAAGAAATAGAGGAAAACAAGAGAATGGGAAAGGCTAGATATCTCTTCAGGAAAATTAGAGATACCAAGGGAATATTTCATGCAAGGATGGGCACATTAAAGGACAGAAATGGTATGGGCTTAACAGAAGCAGAAGATATTAAGAAGAGGTGGCAAAAATACACAGAAGAACTATACAAAAAAGATCTTCATGACCCAGAGAATCATGATGGTGTGATCACTCACCTAGAGCCAGACATCCTGGAATGAGAAGTCAAGTGGACCTTAGGAAGCATCACTATGAACAAAGCTAGAGGAGGTGATGGAAATCCAGTGGAGCTATTTCAAATCCTAAAGGGTGATGCTGTAAAAGTGCTGCACTCAAAATGCCAGGAAATTTGGAAAACTCAGCAATGGCCACAGGACTGGAAAAGGTTAGTTTTCATTCTAATTCCAAAGAAAGGCAATACAAAAGAATGCTCAAACTACTGCACAATTGCACTCATTTCACAAACTAGTGAAGTAATGCTCAAAATTCTCCAAGCCAGGCTTCAAAAGTACGTGAACTGTGAACTTCCAGAAGTTAAAGCTGGTTTTAGAAAATGCAGAGGAACCAGAGATCAAATTGGCAACATCTGCTGGATCATTGAAAAAGCAAGAGAGTTCCAGAGAAACATCTACTTTTGCTTTATTGACTGCTAAAGGGTTTGATTGTGTGGCTCACCAACAAACTGTGGAAAATTCTGAAAGAGATGGGAATACCAGACCACCTGACCTGCCTCTTGAGAAATATATATGCTGGTCAGGAAGTAACAGTTAGAAGTGGACATGGAACAACAGACTAGTTCCAAATTGGGAAAGGAGTACGTCAAGGCTGTATATTGTCACCATACTTATTTAACTTATATGCAGAGTACATCATGAGAAACTCTGGGCTGGATGAAGCACAAGTTGGAATCAAGATTACTGGGAGAAATATCAATAACCTCAGATATGCAGATGACACCACCGTTATGGCAGAAAGTGAAGAAGAACTAGAGATCCTCTGGATGAAAATGAAAGAGGAGAGTGAAAAAGTTGGCTCAAACTCAACATTCAGAAAACTAAGATCATGGCATCAAGTCCTATCACTTCATGCCAAATAGATGTGGAAACAGTGGCAGACTTTATTTTTTGGGGTCTCAAAAATCACTGCAGATGGTGACTGAAGCCATGAAATTAAGACACTTGCTCCTTGGAAGAAAAGTTATGACCAACCTAGACAGCATATTAAAAAGCAGAGACATTACTTTGCCAACAAAGGTCTATCTAGTCAAAGCTATGGTTTTCTGGTAGTCACGTATGAATGTGAGAGTTGGACTCTAAAGAAAGCTGAGTTTCAAATAATTGATGCTTTTGAACTGTGGTGTTGGAGAAGGCTCTTGAGAGTCTCTTGGACTGCAAGGAGATTCAACCAGTCCATCCTAAAAGAAATCAGTCCTGAATATACATTGGAATGTCTGATGCTGATGCTGAAACTCCAATCCTTTGGCCACCTGATGCGAAGAACTAACTCATTTGAAAAGACCCTGATGCTGGGAAGGATTGAAGGTGGGAGGAGAAGGGGATGACAGAGGATGAGATGGTTGAATAGCATCATGGACTCAATGGACATGAGTTTTAGTAAACTCCAGGAGTTGGTGATGGACAGGGAGGCCTAGCATGCTGCAGTCCATTGGGTCACAAAGAGTCAGACACGACTGAGCGACAGAACTGAACTGAATTGAACTCATAGAAAAACTAGAAGGATTTGGTAATGAACACACAGATATAAAAACTCAAAGCTTAAAACTTTAACAGACTATGGAAATTATACTCACAGTAACTAATAATATTATAATTTATTAGTAGACTTTAATTGAATGCTAAGTAACATAATAAGAGCTTTAGGTGTAGAATAAGACATGATGTGGATTTCTTTTCTTTTTTTTTTTTTTTTAATTCTGGATGAGCTCTAAGGAGCTATGCAGACTTGAGCAAGTCTTTTCCCTAAACTGGATTTTTATTCCTTCTCTGAAAAATTGAGTTGAACCAGAACAATAATTTTCAAGTTGTTATAATTTGTAGAACAATGCAATGAAATAAGTCCTCATTAAGTTTATTATTTATACATATAAATCACAACTGTTCTGGTTAAAGTAGGGGTGAAAGGCCTAGGTTCTTGCCATTGAATTCTACCTTCACCTCCCTCCACAGTCCCTGAGAGAAACTCTGAAACTGCTGGACAATGTTTCTTGGGTTCCATCCAGGTCTAAAAATTTATTTTCTGATTCATGCCATTATAATACACAACCTTATACTTGATCTTCTCTATGGGTGTGTTGATTGAATTATTAAGAAATGAAGTGTGTCAACAACATTGTGTCTTCAGACCATGAACATCTTTTTCCACTTGACTTTTTGGTGAAGAAAATATCACTTTGCAATACATGTCTTTTTCATATATTTATAATTTATTTAATTTGTTTGGTCACACCAGATCTTATTTGTAGCATTCAGCATGATAGATCTTTAGTTGTATGTGTGATCTAGTTCCCTGCCAGGGATCAAACCGAGGCCCCCTGCATTGGGAGTGCACAGTCTTAGTCACTGGACCACCAGGGAAGTCCCCATAATACATATCTTGATTTTGCAAAGATTTGGCCTTGAAGTTATTTTTTTCTTCTTGAGGATGGGTCACCCTATTCTAAGGGGTAGAGAGAAGTAATATTTTCTCCATCTAGCCTGAATGGAGGCATTATGAATATATATAAAGAGAATGGGATTCTGGAATTTGTATTCTGGATTAAAACCAATCTGATTTCAGTGTTGATCATCTGGTGATGTCCATGTGTAGAGTATTCTCTTGTGTTGTTGGAAGAGGGTGTTTGCTATGACCAGTGCATTTTCTTGGCAAAACTCTATTAGTCTTTGTCCTACTTCATTCCATATTCCAAGGCCAAATTTGCCTGTTACTCCAGGTGTTTCTTGACTTCCTACTTTTGCATTCCAGTCCCCTATAATGAAAAGGACATCTTTTTTAGGTGTTAGTTCTAAAAGGTCTTGTAGGTCTTCATAGGACCATTCAACTTCAGCTTCTTCAGCATTACTGGTTGGGGCATAGATTTGGATTACTGTGATATTGAATGGTTTGCCTTGGAGATGAACAGAGATCATTCTGTCTTTTTTCAGATTGCATCCTAGTTCTGCCTTTCAGACTCTTTTGTTGACCATGATGGCTACTCCATTTCTTCTGAGGGATTCCTGCCTGCAGCAGTAGATATAATGGTCATCTGAGTTAAATTCACCTATCCAGTCCATTTTAGTTCACTGATTCCTAGAATGTCGACATTCATTCTTGCCATCTCCTGTTTGACCACTTCCAATTTGCCTTGATTCATGGACCTGACATTCCAGGTTCCTATGCAATATTGCTTTTTACAGCATCAGACCTTGCTTCTATCACCAGTCACATCCACAGCTGGGTATTGTTTTTGCTTTGGCTCCCTCCCTTCATTCTTTCTGGAGTTATTTCTCCACTGATCTCCAGTAGCATATTGGGCACCTAATGACCTGGAGAGTTCCTCTTTTGGTATCCTATCATATTGCCTTTTCATACTGTTCATGGGGTTCTCAAGGCAAGAATACTGAAGTGGCTTGCCATTCCCTTCTCCAGTGGACCACATTCTGTCAGTCCTCTCCACCATGACCCACCCATCTTGGGTTGCCCCACGGGCATGGCTTAATTTCATTGAGTTAGACAAAGCTGTGGTCCTAGTGTGATTAGATTGACTAGTTTTCTGTGAGTATGGTTTCAGTGTGTCCGCCCTCTGATGCCCTCTTGCAACACCTACCATCTTACTTGGGTTTCTCTTACCTTGGGCGTGGGGTATCTTTTCACGGCTGCTCCAGCAAAGCACAGCCACTGCTCCTTACCTTGGATGAAGACTATCTCCTCACCACCACCCTTCCTGACCTTCAACGTGGGATAGCTCCTCTAAGCCCTCCTGCACCCGCGCAGCCACTGCTCCTTGGATGTGGGGTTGCTCCTCCCAGTCGCTGTCTCTGGCCTCAGGAGTGGGGTTGCTCCTCCCGGCCACCACCCCTGACCTCGGAAGTGGGGTAGCTCCTCCAAGCCGCCACCACTGACCTCAGACTTGGGTAGCTCCTCTTGGCCAATCCTGCGCCGTTGCAGCCTGACACTCTCAGCCGCTGCCCCTAACCTCAGACGTGGGATAACTCCTCTTGGCCACCACCCTTCGGGCATGGGGTCCTCCCAGCTTCTGCCCCTGACCTCAGACATGGGGTAGCTCCTCTAGGCCATGGTTAGTGCGCCAGTCACAGCCACCGGTGCTTTTCCATTTGTTGTTACAATTGTGGTTTAGAGTCAACACTAATGGCAATAGATCCTTGAGTCACTACTTAATTACTGTGTGACCATAGGCAAGTTAGTGAACTTCCCTGAGCCTCAGTTTCCCCATATGTAAAATTTAAGATTGTTGAGAGGATTAAAGGAAGTAATGCAGTCCAAGCTTCATGACCCACAGAAGATGATAAATTAGTGTTGAGCTCCTTTCTACCTTCCTCTTAGAGAATAGGAGTGCATTTCACTGTTTACTCAGCTGTTGGTTAAGCACGTGATAGTCAACCTTTTCTCCACACTTACAGAAGATGGCATCAAGAATGAATTTATGTAGTCTCCAAATTACATTTTGGTCTGTATTAATATCTTTCTCTGTAAGAAAATCTATCTAGGGTGGTCCTAAGATGGTGGAGGAACAGGACTAGGAGACCACTTTCTCCTCCACAAATTAATCAAAAGAACATTTAAACGCTGAGTAAATTCCACAAAGCAACTTCTGAATGCTGGACATCAGTCACCCAGAAAAGCAGCCCATTGTCTTCAAAAGGAGGTAGAAAAAAATATAAAAGACCAAAAGAGAGACAAAAGAGGTAGGGACTGAGCTCCATCACGGGAAGGGAGTCTTAAAAAGAGAGAAGTTTCCAAACACCAGGAAACACTCTCACTGCCGAGTCTGTGGCAAGCCTTGGAACCACAGAGGACAACATAACTGGGAGGAAAAATAAATAAATAATTAAAACCCACAGATTATGTGCCCAACAGTAACTCCCTCAGCAGAGAAGCAGTGCAGATGCCTGTACCCGCCACTAGCAAGCGGGGGCTGGGCAGAGAGGCACGGGCTGCATTGCTTAGAGGAAGGACCAGGCCTAAATGCCCCAAGGGCAATCTGAGGGAACTAACTTGGGAGAGCAAATCAGACTGTGAGATAGATACCACGCTAAAGAAAGAAAGAAAGTGAAGTTGCTCTGTCGTGTCTGACTCTTTGCGACCCCATGGACTGTAGCTCACCAGGCTCCTCTGTCCATGGGATTCTCCAGAAAGAATACTGGAGTGGGTTGCCATTTCCTTCTCCAGGGGATCTTCCTGACCCAGGGATTGAACCAACAGACTATGGGATAGATACCATGCAAAAAGCCCTAACCTAAGACACCCTCAGGCCTTCTCACAGAACAGAGGACTGAGCAAAGCTAGCTGGCTGCAGGCCGGCCCATCCCCATCTGGAGATAGGCAGGCACGGGCAGCCAGAGCTGGAAGGGGGCAATCGCAGCCCCAGAGAGGCATCATCTACCAAACTGCAAGCAGGCTTCATTGCTAACCAAGATGATTCTGGACGGTCAACATCCACCTTAGAAGGTGTGCTGGTTGTACACCCAGAAAACCAAGTGGCAGGGATGGGGGAGGCGATAGGTTGCAGAGACTGTGCTTGCCAAACACCTGATCACCTGAGCTGCTCGGACCTGGGAAGGGCACAAATCGCAGGCCCAAGTCGGCGCCTCTGAGGACTACCCAAGTTCCTGAACCTGAGTGACTTAGACCTGGGAAGTGCATGCAGCCCAGGGCCAGCCTCGGACAGTTCCCGGCAGAGCAACCTAGAGCCTGAGCAGTGTGGGCAGGGAGGTCACACACACTGCGAGCGGGGGCAGGCCCAGTGTGGCTGAGACACTGCGAGCACATGCCAGTGTTATTTGTTTTCAGGGTCCCTCCCTCCCCACAGCGCGACTGAACAAGTGAGCTTTAAAAAGTGTCCACCACCGCCCCCTTGTGTCAGGGCAGAAACTAGACACTGAAAGTGAAAGTGAAGTCGCTCAGTCCTGTCGGACTCTGCAACCCGTGGACTGTAGCCCACCAAGCTCCTGCATCCATGGCATTCTCAAGGCAAGAATACTGGAGTGGGTTGCCATTTCTAGACACTGAAGAGACCAACAAACAGAAGAAGCTAAAACAGAGGGATCTGCCTTGGAAGTGATAGGTGCAATAGATTAAAACCCTGTAGTTAGTACTGACTACATAGGAAGGGGCCTATAGATATTGAGAAATAAAAGCGAGACCAAGGAACTATCTGAAAATGAACTGACCCCACACTACCCACAACAACATCAGAGAAAGTCATAGATAAATTTTTACTATCATTCTTTATTTTTTTAAATTTTTTAAAATTATAGGTCCTCTATTACTCCCTTAATTTTCATTTTTATAACCTACTATTACTTTGCAAAAAAAAGAGACCCTATTTTTTAAAGCAAACTTCATATATATTTATATATATATATTCATAATTTTTATGACTTTTTTATTTTCTTTAATATTGTATTTTTGAAAGTCCAACCTCTACTCTAGATTTTTAATCTTTGGTACTTGTTATCAATTTTGTACCTTTAAGAACCCAATCTTTAGTATTCATTTTTATTTGGGAGCGAAATTACTGGCTTGACTGCTCTCTACCCCTTTGGACTCTCCTTTTGCTCCACCAGGTGGCCTCTATCTCCTCCCTCCCCCTTCTCTTCTCTACCCAACACTGTGAAACTCTTTAGTGTGTTCCAGACGGTGGAGAACACTTAGGGAACTGATTACTGGCTGGATCTGTCTCTCTCCTTTCTATCCACTCCCCTTTATCCTCCTGGCCATCTCTGTCTCCTTCCTCCCTCTTCCTTTCTCTGTATAACTCCGTGAACATCTCTGAGTGGTTCAGACTGTGGAGCACACATAGGAAGGGATTACTGGCTAGCTTGCTCTCTCTCCTCTTTTGATTCCACCACATCTCATTCGGGTCACCTCTAACTCCCTCCTCCCTCTTCTCTTCTCCATGTAACTCTGTGAACCTCTGTGGGTGTCCCTCAATGTGGAGAAACATTTCATCTTTAACCTAGATGTTTTATCAATGGTTCTGTATAGATGGAGAAGTCTTGAGGCTACTGTAAAAATAAGACTGAGAACCAGAAGCAGAAGGCTTAAGTCCAAATCCTGAGAACACCAGAGAACTCCTGACTCCAGGGAACATTAATTGACAGGAGCTCATCAAACGCCTCCATACCTACACTGAAACCAAGCACCACCCAAGGGTCAACAAGTTCCAGAGCAAGACATACCATGCAAATTCTCAAGCAACACAGCAACAGAGCCCTGAGCTCCAATATACAGGCTACCCAAAATCACTCCAAACCCATTGACATCTCATAACTCATTACTGGACACTTCATTGCACTCCAGAGAGAAGAAATCCAGCTCCATCCACCAGAACACCGACACAAGCTTCCCTAACCAGGAAACCTTGACAAGCCACTCATACAACCCCACCCACAGCAAGGAAACTCCACAATAAAGAGATCTCCACAAACTGCCAGAATACAGAAAGGCCACCCCAAACACAGCAATATAAACTAGATGAAGAGACAGAGGAATACCCAGCAGGTAAAGGAACAGGATAAATGCCTAGCAAACCAAACAAAAGAGGAAGAGATAGGGAATCTACCTGATAAAGAATTCCAAATAATGATAGTGAAAATGATCCAATGGAATCAGAGATAAATAGCCTGGAGACAAGGATTGAGAAGATGCAAGAAATGTTTAACAAAGACCTAGAAGAAATAAAAAAGAGACAATATATAATGAATAATGCAATAAATGAGATTGAAAACACTCTGGAGGCAACAAATAGTAGAATAGTGAAGTAGAAGATAGAATGTTAGAAATAAATGAATCAGAGAGGAAAAAAGAAAAACGAATGAAAAGAAATGAGGACAATCTCAGAGACCTCTGGGACAATGTTAAATGCTCAAACATTTGAATCATAGGAGTCCCAGAATAAAAAGACAAAAAGAAAGACCATGAGAAAATACTTGAGGAGACAATAGTTGAAAACTTCCCTAAAATGGGGAAGGAAATAATCACCCAAGTCCAAGAAGCCCAGAGAGTCCCAAACAGGATAAACCAAAGGAAAAACTCCCCAAAACACATATTAATCAAATTAACAAGGATCAAACACAAATAACAAATATTAAAAGCAGCAAGGGGAAAAAAAAATAATACACAAGGGGATTCCCATAAGGATAACAGCTGATCTTTCAATAGAAACTCTTCAGGCCAGAAGGGAATGGCAGAACATACTTAAAGTGAGGAAAGAAAATAACCTACAGCCCAGATTACTGTACCCAGCAAGCATCTCATTCAAATCTGAAGGAGAAATCAAAAGCTTTACAAACAAGCAAAAGCTGAGAGAATTCAGCACCACCAAACCAGCTCTCCAACAAATGCTAAAGGAACTTCTCTAGACAGGAAACACAGAAAGGGCGTATAAACTCGAACCCAAAACAATAAAGCAAATGGCAATGGGATCATATTTATCAATAATTACCTTAAACATAAATGGGTTGAATGCCCCAACCAAAAGACAAACACTGGTTGAATGGATACAAAAACAAGACCCCTATATATGTTGTCTACAGGAGACTCACCTCAAAACAAGGGACACATACAGACAGAAAATGAAGAGCTGTAAAAAGATATTCCATGCAAATAGAGACCGAAAGAAAGCAGGAGTAGCAATAGTCAAATCAGATAAAATAGACTTTAAAACAAAGGCTGTGAAAAGAGACAAAGAAGGACACTACATAATGATCAAAGGATCAATACAAGAAGAAGATATAACAATTATAAATATATATGCATCCAACATAAGAGCACCACAATATGTAAGACAAATGCTAACAAGTCTGAAAGGGGAAATTAACAATAACACAATAATAGTGGGAGACTTTAATAACCCACTCACACCTAGGGATAGATCAACTAAACAGAAAATTAACAAGGAAACACAAACTTCAACTGATACAATAGACCAGTTAGACCTAATTGATACCTATAGGACATTTCACCCCAAAACAATGAATTTCACCTTTTTCTCAAGAGCACACAGAACCTTCTCCAGGATGCATCACATCCTGGGCCATAAATCTAGCCTTGGTAAATTCAAAAACATTGAAATCATTCCAAGTATCTTTTATGATCGCATTGCAGTAAGAGTAGAACTCAATTACTGGAGAAAAATTATTAAAAATGGCAACATATGGAGGCTGAACAACACGTTTCTGAATAACCAACAAATCACAGAAGAAATAAAAAAAGAAATCAAAATATGCATAGAAATGAATGAAAATGAAAACAGGAAAACCCAAAACCTATGGGACTCGGTAAAAGCAGTGCTAAGGGGAAGGTTCATAGCAATACAGGCATACCTCAAAACAAGAAAAAAGTCAAACAACCTAACCCTACACCTAAAGCAACTAGAAAAGGAAAAAAGTAGAGAACCCCAGGGTTAGTATAAGGAAAGGAATCTTAAAAATTAGGGCAGAAATAAATGTAAAAGAAACAAAAGAGACCATAGTAAAAATCAACAAAGCCAAAAGCTGGTTCTTTGAGAGGATAAATAAAATTGACAGACCGTTAGCAAGACTCATCAAGAAACAAAAAGAGAAAAATCAAATTAATAAAGTTAAAATGAAAATGGAGAGATCACAACAGACAACACAGAAATACAAAGGATTATAAGAGACTACTATCAGCAATTATATGCCAATAAAATGGAAAACTTGGAAAAAATGGACAAATTCTTAGAAAAGTACAACTTTCCAAAACTGAACCAGGAAGAAATAGAAAATCTTAACAGACCCCTCACAAGCACGGAAATTGAAACTGTAATCAGAAATCTTCCAGCAAACAAAAGCCCAGGTCCAGACATCTTCACAACTGAATTCTACCAAAAATTTAGAGAAGAGCTAACACCTATCCTACTCAGACTCTTCCAGAAAGTTGCAGAGGAAGGTAAACTTCCAAAATTTTTCTATGAGGCGACAATTACCCTAATACCAAAACCTGACAAAGATGCCACAAAAAAAGAAAACTACAGGCCAATATCACTGAGGAATATGGATGCAAAAATCCTTAACAAAATTCTAGCCATAGGAATCCAACAACACATTAAAAAGATCATACACCATGACCAAGTGGGCTTTATCCCAGGAATGCAAGGATTCTTCAATATCTGCAAATCAATCAATGTAATACACCACATTAACAAATTGAAAAGTAAAAGCCATGTTATTATCTCAATAGATGCAGAGAAAGCCTTTGACAAAATTCAACATCCATTTATGATGAAAACTCTCCAGAAAGTAGGAATAGAAGGAACATACCTCAACATAATAAAAGCCATATATGACAAATTCACAGCAAACCTTATCCTCAATGGTGAAAAATTGAAAGCATTTCCCCTAAAGTCAGGAAGAAGACAAGGGTGCCCACTTTCAGAACTACTATTCAACATAGTTTTGGAAGTGTTGGCCACAGCAATCAGAGTAGAAAAAGAAATAAAAGGAATCCAAATTGGAAAAGAAGAAATAAAACTCTCACTGTTTGCAGATGACATGATCCTCTACATAGAAAACCCTAAAGACCACCAGAAAATTACTAGAGTTAATCAATGAATATAATAAAGTTTCAGGATATAAAATCAACACACAGAAATCCCTTACATTCCTATACACTAACAATGAGAAAATGGAAAAAGAAATTAATGAAACAATTCATTCACATTGCAACGAAAAGAATAAAATACTTAGGAATATATCTACCTCAAGAAATTAAGATCTATATATAGAAAGTTATAAAACATTGGTGAAAGAAATCAAAGAGAACACTAATAGATGGAGAAATATACCGTGTTCATGGATTGGAAGAATCAATATAGTGAAAATGAGAATACTACCCAAAGCAATCTATAGATTCAATGCAATCCCTATCAAACTACCAACGGTATTTTTCACAGAGCTAAAACAAATAATTTCACAATTTGTATGGAAACACAAAAAAACTCGAATAGCCAAAGCAATCTTGAGAAAGAATGGGACTGGAGGAATCAACCCGCCTGACTTCTGGCTCTACTACAAAGCCACAGTCATCAACACAGTATGGTACTGGCACAAAGACAGACATATAGATCAACAGAACAAAATAGAAATCCCAGAGATAAATCCATTAACCTATGGACACCTTATCTTTGACAAAGGAGGCAAGAGTATACAATGGAGAAAAGACAATCTCTTTAACAAGTGGTGCTGGGAAAACTGGTCAACCACTTGTAAAAGGATGAAACTAGAACACTTTCTAACTCCATACACAAACATAAACTCAAAATGGATTAAAGATTTAAATATAAGACCAGAAACTATAAAACTCCTAGAGGAGAACATAGGCAAAACACTCTCTGACATAAATCACAGCAGGATCCTCTATGACCCACCTCCCAGAATATTGGAAATAAAAGCAAAAATAAACAAATGGGCCCTAATTAAAATTAAAAGCTTCTGCACAACAAAAGAAACTATATGGGGAGGGAGGTGGGAGGGGGGTTCATGTTTGGGAACGCATGTACACCCGTGGTGGATTCATGTCAATGTATGGCAAAACCAATACAGTACTGTGAAGTAAAATAAAGTAAAAATAAAAATTTTAAAAAAATAAAAAAGAAACTATAAGCAAGGTGAAAAGACAGCCTTCAGAATGGGAGAAGATAATAACAAACGAAGCAACTGACAAAAAACTAATATCAAAAATATACAAGCAACTCCTGCAGCTCAATTCCAGAAAAAATAAATGACCCAATCAAAAAATGCACCAAAGAACTAAACAGACATTTCTCCAAAGAAGACATACAGATGGCTAACAAACACATGAAAAGATGCTCAACATCACTCATTATCAGAGAAATCCAAATCAAAACCACAATGAGGTACCATTTCACACCAGTCAGAATGGCTGTGATCCAAAAGTCTACAAGCAATAAATGCTGGAGAGGGTGTGGAGAAAAGGGAACCCTCTTACACTGTTGGTTGGAATGCAAACTAGTACAGGCACTATGGAGAACAGTGTGGAGATTCCTTAAAAAACTGGAAACAGAACTGCCTTATGACCCAGCAATCCCACTGCTGGGCATACACACCAAGGAAACCAGAACTGAAAGAGACGCATGTTCATCACAGCACTGTTTATAATGGTAGCACTGTTTATAAGAGCCAGGACATGGAAGCAACCTAGATGTCCATCAGCCAACGAATGGATAAGAAAGTCATGGTACATATACACAATGGAGTATTACTCAGCCATTAGAAAGAATACATTTGAATCAGTTCTAATGAGGTGAATGATACTGGAGCTTATTATACACTGTGAAGCAAGCCAGAAAGAAAAACACCAATACAGTATACTAACGCATATCCATTCTGAAGGAGATCAGCCCTGGGATTTCTTTGGAAGGAATGATGCTAAAGCTGAAACTCCAGTACTTTGGCCACCTCTGATGTTGGGAGGGATTGTGGACAGGAGGAGAAGGGGACGACAGAGGATGAGATGGCTGGATGGCATCACTGACTCGATGGACGTGACTCTGAGTGAACTCCGGGAGTTGGTGATGGACAGGGAGGCCTGGCATGCTGCGATTCTTGGGGTCACAAAGAGTCGGACACGACTGAGTGACTGAACTGAACTGAATTGAACTGAACGCATATATGTGGAATTTAGAAAGAAGATAACGATATCCCTGTATGTGAGACAGTAAAAGAGACACAGATGTATAGAACAGTCTTTTGGACTCTGTGGGAGAGGGTGAAGGTGGGATGATTTGGGAAAATGGCATTGAAACATGTATAATATAACACATGAAACAAATCACCAGTCCAGGTTCGATGCATGATACAGGATGCTTGGGGCTGGTGCACTGGCATGACCCAGAGGAATGGTATGGGGAGGGAGGTGGGAGGGGGGTTCAGGATGGGGAACATGTGTACACCCTTGGTGGATTCATGCTGATGTATGGCAAAACATATACAATATTGTAAAGTAGTTAGCCTCCAATTAAATAAATTTATATTAAAAATATGAAAATATATATAAATAAATAATTCCAAATATTCCATGGGAAAAAAATCTATCTAGAATATTATGTCAAACTTATCTAAGATTTCGTTCACTCATATTTGAAAGAGCAGTGGCAGTATAACTAAGTGGAAATCTGCCACATATTGAGATCTTGGTAATCAGAAGGGACTCAAAGGGTTTTGTGTAATAGAGAATTTGGTAAAATCAGCCCTTTGCTAATTGAAAATATTCTCTCTTATGTATTAGATAATCTGCAGGTTTATGGATATCCTTCCTAGACATGAGTTTCAGTGAAATCTATTTTTTATGACCATAAAAGTACACAAGGAAAATGGATAAGGATTAGAATACTAAATTCAAATATATTTACCATTCTCAATGTAACACTATACCAATTTTTATAATATTAATTCTCTTTCTTAGAGCATAACAGAGTATTATATCTGGAGCAGAAAGGCTTATGAAGATTGAAAGGAAATTTGAATTGCATTTTCATATATCTACAGTGTCATATGACAAAATGAAAAATGTAAATAATATAGTTAGTTTTCAGAAAGACAGCCATTTGAATCCATCTTATTTTATTAAGGTATATCAAAGTCAGTGGGACCTGGCTATTATTTTCTCAACCTGCTAAATCATTGTACGGCTTCGTGTTAAAATGCCCATGGATGGTTTTAGCAATCTAGCATGTGATATACTGTGTATGTATTAGTCACTCAGTCATGTCCAACTGTCAGCAACCCCATGGACTGTAGCCTGCCAGGCTCCTCTGCCCATGAAATTCTCCAGGCAAGAATACTGGAGTGGGTTGCCATTTCCTTCTCCAGGGGATCTTCCCGCCTCAGGGATAGAACCTGTGACTCCTGCATTGCAGGCAGATGCTTTACCATCAGAGCTATTAGGGAGGCCCAAAAAGAATACTGGAGTGGGTTGACATGCCCTCCTCCAGGGGTTCTTCCTGACCCAGGGATCAAACCTGTGTCTCTTTTGTACCCTGCATTGGCAGGCAGGTTCTTTACCACAAGCGCCACCTGGGAAGCTCGTCCAACCCAATATGGCTGTAATGCCCCTCTAATGTAACTATTTTTTCTTATTTAACTAATATTATCTGGGGATGTTAAAGACTCATTATTATTGGATGTTTGAGGGCTGAGATTATGCTTCTTAGTGCTTTGTAAATCTCATAGCACCTGGGATCTTAAGAGGCACTTGAGGATAACATTTTATACATCAATAGTAACACAGCAAAGGTATTTATTAATATACATGGGGAAAAGATCTTTTTTGCTATGCCTGTGACATTTTAAGACTTCTTTCATTCTAAGATAATTGTGTGGGTCATATATTGACAAAAGGGAAAGCAATCAAGATACAACAGGATTTGAGTAAGAACCAAACAGTGCTCATTTGGAAAATAGATTTTTTTATGAAACAGACACACAGAACACTGCAGAAAATTTTATAACACCCACATAGATACCTCTCAAAATAAGCAAAAGTGCTAATAAATCACATACTTGCCTCAAATATTTTTCTTAGGAAATAAAGTATTTCAGATATATTCAAATGTCTTCCTTTGGAATCCTATTTTATGCCTTCCTGGATGCAACCATTAGGCTGAACTTGGCATATATAATTCCAGTCCATGGTTTTATAATTTTACTATGCCAAATGTAGCTATGATCAGTATATAGTATCATTTAGTTCATTTTAATTATACATAAATGTATATCATTTTGACTTGTTTCAATCATATGAGTTAGTGCTGCTATTTAGCATGCTTGTTTGTTCATTTAGGTTTTACTTTTCCTCTGGCTTCTTAGAATTTAGAGCTGTCTCTACCTTCTCCAGCCCTGTTTCTTCCTCCTCAAACTGATTTCGAAGTTCTGTCTTTGTATTGGTAAGGATCCAACACACAGGGAAATACACAAATTGTAAGCTCCAGATTGGTTATTTAATAGATTAGTGAAAGGGCTGCACTCACAAGTGTTGGGAGGGGGGGTTTACAAAAACAAAGGATCATGGGTCATCTTGAGGCTCCTTCACTAGGATCTGAGAGACCAGAGGAAGCTGCTAGCACTTCAGAAGTCTGAGAGGCAAAAGGAGGCAGGCTTTTGCAGGGCCCAGCAAGTGCTCCAGGCTGCAAGAGAGAGTCATCTCATCAGAGCTGTGGCCTTCAGCTACCTCAGCCACTAACAAACCATGAAGCCAGAAAGCCAGAGAGGTTGTTAGAGCTAAGCCTCTAGATGCACAGAGTAGGACAGAGAAGCGTGGAGACTGATCTTAATGGACAAAGGGGAAATATTCAGCATAGGCATCTATATTCTTTTTTTTAAATTACATTTATTTATTTTATTTGGCTGGCTGTACTGGGTCTAAGCTGCAGCATGAGGTATCTTGAGTTGTGGCATGAGGAATCTAGCTCCCTGACTAGGGCTGGAATGGCCCCTGCAGTGGAAGTTTGGAGTCTTCACCACACCACCACCAGGGAAGTACCTCTATGTGCTCTCTTGTCATGTCAACCCTTTAACCTTTTTAGTACAAGTGTTTCAACTCTAAAGCTGCTCGCTAGCTTTGTTCCTCAAGCCTTCAGAAAGATTGAATTCAAACACTTCCGTTGCATCTTCCAGTCTATGTGTGTCTCATATTTTACTTTGGTTTTGACCCATCCAAATTTGCCACTACTATTATTTTCACTATTATTGTTGTTATTATTTATTGTCAATAATTATATAGATTTCACCATGGATCTTAACCAATTTCCTTGCTTTTTCATCCTACTTCTTTCTTATGAGTCTACTTTCCTTTATTAACACAGCACAGTTTTTCCATGGAGGCACCTCGTGCCTTTAGAGTCGGGGCCTACCTTTGTATTAACTTCTGCAGGATTGCCTCAGTTCTAGTTTTGTGTTAATTCTCAGTGTAAGTCTTTAAGCAAATAAGAGATAGTGCACATTAGAGTTCCATTTTATCAAGGTCATTCCCCCCCCCCTTTTTCCCCCTCAAAATATTATAGAGATGGGAGTTTGGCAAGACAAGACAGGGAAGGTTCCTTGCCTTGTCTTCGACTTATGGGAACAGTTTTTTTTCCTAGTTCCACTTTTGATAGACTTTATTTGGGGAGCTCAGTTCTACCTCTGTAATCACACACATGCCTCAGGGCTTCTCTCAAGTTCATTTGTTTCTTGCTCACTTTCTGGCCTGGAGATCTGCTTCATTTTGGTTACCAGGTGTTTCCTGTTTTTGCTTTTAGTCTAGGGCCCACACTTTAAAAAAAAAAAATTCACTCAGTACTTCTCTATGTTTAAAGCCAGAGGGGATGCTTTCTCTCTTCTCTTAGCTGACCATAATAACTAGAAGTTCAATGATGGGGTATTTGCAGCTCAATCATGTTCTGAAGAGTCTTTCTACTTTGTGTTGTTCTGTTGCTATTTTTCTTCCACATTTCCTATTTCTTTCTCTTGGGTGTTTTATCTCTTTACTTTAGTTGGCTTATTCTTTTCCTCGCCTTCTTTACACTCAGTTCAGATGATTATTTTTGTACATTATCAAAAAATGGACAGCTGCCATTTGACTTAATTATGCTTTCAATTCTATTTTAAGGAACATTTCCAGTGGTCTCAAATATCTTATTTGATTCTTTGTTGTCTCCACTCATTGGATATCTCCCCTACACTGTGCGAGTTCTTCAATTAGTCGCATTTCACCATCTCTCCCTATGCTTAAGCCCATAGCTTGTCACTTGCTGATTTCGTTTGCTCCTTAGCTTGCTACATTTGGGTAGTTGCCTGGAGACAAATTCTGGGCATTTTTTTTTTAAATCTAGTGATCCAGGATGGTAAAGCTGAAACACTAAATAAAACCGCTATAAAGTTATTTTTAACAGAAATAATCTTTACTCCCATGTATGGTTAATTTTGCCTGGTTTCTGGAATAAAATGAAGATTTTATTTTGGCATAAAAAATACAGGAATGTATAAATTGTAATTATAAACTAAACTGTCTGCAGCCTTTTTTTACTCAATATCTGAACCTGGGAGATGTAAATGACATTGTCAGTGAGGCTGGAAGAGAAAATCAGCACTTAGTTTCTCACTGTTTCTATTGAACATCTTTTGAAGAGGTTTTAAAGAATTATTAGGTCCACACATTCTGTGTTACAAGCAGATTAACCCATTTCCCACATTTTATATAGCTCTCCTTTTCTCCCTTTTTGTTTTTATTTTTGGTTTTCTAACATTATGTGTATCTAAATTAAAGCAAGACATGTACAGAGTTCAAATAAATATTTCAAGCCTTCTATAAAAAAACAGGCTTCCTCTTCCCACCTCTATCAGCCCTGTTCTTCAGAGGCAACTTATTTCCAAATTTTTGTCCTGCTGCTCCTGGATTTTACTTCCATTATTTCTAAATAATATACATATGCTTCCAGTACTTGATTTTTTTTTTCAACTTTAGACATTAGTCATTTTCCTTCTACCATAGAAACTGTAGATTTCACACTCCCACATCACCTTCACATACCTTTAATCACCCTCTCCTTGCCACTCTAATACTAGCAGTAAGTTTGGTTTACCAAAAACTCAGTGTTTGCTTTATTTTGTTCATAAAAGAGTCATACACATATCTCTTATCTGTTGGGAAGCTTTGTTTTGCCTACACTTAAATATTGACTTGATTTTTCACTTGATTACCCTTCAATATAAAGTCATTAATCCCCCCCCCCCTCAAGAATCTCCTTATTATGGTTGTTGTTGTTCAGTCGCTCGGTCACATCCAATTCTTTTCGACCCCATAGACTGCAGCACATCAGACTTCCCTATCCTTCACCATCTCCTGGAGCTTGCTCAAACTCATGTCCATTGAGTCAGTGATACCATCCAACCATCTCATCCTCTGTCACCCCCTTCTCCTCCTGCCTTCAATCTTTCCCAGCATCAGGGTCTTTTCCAATGAGTCAGTTCTTTGCATCAGGTGGCCAAAGTATTGGAGCTTCAGCTTTAGCATCAGTCCTTCCAATGAATATTCAGGACTGATCTCCTTTAGGATGGACTGGTTGGATCTCTTTGCAGTCCAAGGGACTCTCAAAAGTCTTCTCCAACACCACAGTTCAAAAGCATCAATTCTTTGGGATTCAGCCTTCTTTATGGTCCAACTCTCACATCCATACATGACTACTGGAAAAACCATAGCTTTGACTGGGGTTAGTCACTCAGTCGTGTCCAACTCTTTGTGACCTCATGGACTGTAGCCTGCCAGGCTCCTCTGTCCATGGGAATTCGTCAAGCAAGAATACTAGAGTGGGT
This sequence comes from Oryx dammah, assembly GCF_014754425.2. Classification (NCBI taxonomy): domain Eukaryota; kingdom Metazoa; phylum Chordata; class Mammalia; order Artiodactyla; family Bovidae; genus Oryx; species Oryx dammah. Next base: position 49,777,453 of record NW_024070207.1, read on the forward strand.
TGCCATACCCTCCTCCAAGGGATCTTCCCAACCCAGGGATTGAACCCAGGTCTGCCACATTGCAGGCAGATTCTTTACCATCTGAGCCACCAGGGAAACCCATAGTTTTGACTATATGGATCTTTGTTGGCAAAGTAACGTCTCTGGTTTGTAATACGCTGTCTAGGTTTGTCACAGCTTTTCTTCCGAGGAGCAAGCATCTTTTAATTTCATGGCTGCAAACCCTCCTAAGTAACTGTAAAATCTTTCTTCAAAGCACATTAAGTATTCTATGAGGACTTTTCCCCTCTTAGAGCCCTTGGTCACAGGTGTTCTTTGAGCCCTCTGACCTGCTGCACAGCTGTAATCCTATTATTTCCATTGACCCCTGTGTTGGAATCTCCTGTACCATTTTCCTGAATTGGATTCCCCATTTGCTTGGTCAGTTTCTTCTCTGAGAATTGTCTCATCACCTGCCCAGGAGATGTGTATGAGAATTCTAAATGTCCAAGAGAGAGAAAGAAAGAAAAAAAAAAACTGGTTTTCAACTGATCTTCAGAACTGACACTGCGTCATTCTGCTTGTACTCCGTTGATTAAAGCAAATCACAGAGCTAAACCAGAGTCAAATTGAAAAAACTACATAAGGTTCTGAGTACCAACCATGTGTGTTTTGGTGACTACCTCAGTGACTGACTCTTTCAGTAAGCACTTAGCTTCATCCCATTTTCATCCTTGGACTTGCTGTTAATCTCTCTTCTCTGCTGTTTTCTCTCTCTCTCTCTCTTTTTTTTTTTTGTCCTCTTTCTTCTTCCTTTTTGAATTTATTCTATTGGCATATAGTTGATTCACACTATTGTCTTAGTTTCAGGTGTACAGCAGTTTTACACACACACACACACACACACACACATATACATATACACTCTTTTTCATAATTATCTTCCATTATGGTTTATCACAGGATATTGAATATAGTTCCCTGTATTATACAGCAGGACTTTGTTGTCCTATTCATCCTATATATACAAGTTTGCATCTGCTAATCCAAACTCCTAATCCATTCCTCCCCCACTGCCTGCCCCTGTGGCAACCACTAGTCTGTTCTGTCTGTTCCTTTCTCTTTCTTTTCCTATCATTTTACTGAAGATTCTGGAATGAGTGGTGACAATCATGTATGTTTAATTATTCATTTTAAACCAGGCATCCCTATTCTTCCTTTTTAAAATCTCTTTCAACTACCCTCATATCAGCAGCACTTATTTGGAACTTATTTGTTAAGAGGTCACAAATAAATACATCCACACATACTAAGTTTGATTCTCATTAGATTACTGTTTTCACTGCTTTTCACCTAGAGGAATTTTATGGTTGTATTATGACATAGAAATAGTTTTTTATTAAATAAAGTCTGCTCAGTAAACTTTCAAAACCTGAAAAAAAAAAAAACTCAGTGGAACATTAGATGGTCTGAGTGAAATATGTTTTGTTGCTTTTGCTTTTGTTTTAGTTTTCTGTGGAGGGAAAATTCTATGTCTGTAGTTATAGAATGAGCTCCATTAGGGTGGGCCTGGATCCAAAGGAAAAAAAAAAAAAACTTTAAGTCCATTGCATGTAATCAGAGAAGGTGTGAGCTTTGACTGAAGAAAAACAGTGAAATATAAGTAATATAAAAACAGTAGGAGGCTTGACCTTGGACTTCCCTAGATTAGAATCTGATGTATACTACCTATTAGCTATCTGGCTTTGAGCACTTCACTTGACCCTTCTGATTCCCAATTTCTTTGTGCCTAAAATTGAGATAATTAGATGTACCCAAGTCTTAGGTTTGCAGTGTTCATGAAATGAGATATCATATGTGAAAACAACATCTTTAGGCACAAGCTTTCCAGAACACTTTTTTTTTTTCCAGAAAGCAAAGGTCAGTTTTCATTCCAATCCCAAAGAAAGGTAATACCAAAGAATGTTCAAACTACCACACAAATGTACTCATCTTACATGCTAGTAAAGTAATGCTCAAAATTCTCCAAGCCAGGCTTCAGCAATACGTAAACAGTGAACTTCCAGATGTTCAAGCTGGTTTTAGAAAAGGCAGAGGAACCAGAGATAAAATTGCCAACATCCGCTGGATCATCAAAAAAGCAAGAATTCCAGAAAAACATCTATTTCTGCTTTACTGACTTTGCCAAAGCCTTTGACTGTGTGGATCACAATAAACTGTGGAAAATTCTTCAGGAGATGGAAATGCCAGACCACCTGACTTGCCTCTTGAGAAATGTGTATGCAGGTCAGGAAGCAACAGTTAGAACTGGACATGGAACAACAGACTGGTTCCAAATAGAAAAAGGAGTACATCAAAGCTGTATATTGTCACCCTGCTTATTTAACTTATATGCAGAGTACATCATGAGAAACGCTGGACTGGAAGAAACACAAGCTGGAATCAAGATTGCTGAAAGAAATATCAAAAACCTCAGTTATGCAGATGACACCACCCTTATGGCAGAAAGTGAAGAAAAACTAAAAAGCCTCTTGATCAACGTGAAAGAGGAGAATGAAAAAGTTGGCTTAAAGCTCAACATTCAGAAAATGAAGATCATGGCATCCAGTCCCATCGCTTCATGGGAAGTAGATGGGGAAACAGTGGAAACAGTGTCAGACTTTATTTTGGGGGCTCCAAAATCACTGAAGATAGTGATTGCATCCATGAAATTAAAAGACGCTTACTCCATGGAAGAAAAATTATGACCAACCCAGATAGCATATTCAAAAGCAGAGACATTACTTTGCCGACTAAGGTCCGTCTAGTCAAGGCTATGGTTTTTCCAGTGGTCATGTATGGATGTGAGAGTTGGACTGTGAAGAAAGCTGAGCACCAAAGAATTGATGCTTTTACACTGTGGTGTTGGAGAAGACTCTTGAGAGTCCCTTGGACTGCAAAGAGATCCAACAAGTCCATTCTAAAGGAGATCAGTCCTGGGTGTTCTTTGGAAGGAATGATGCTAAAACTGAAACTCCATTACTTTGGCCACCTCATGCGAAGAGTTGACTCACTGGAAAAGACTCTGATGCTGGGAGGGATTGAGGGCAGAAGGAAAGGGGGATGACAGAGGATGAGATGGCTGGATGGCATCACCGACTCGATGGATGTGAGTTTGAGTGAACTCCGGGAGTTAGTGATGGACAGGGAAGCCTGGCATGCTGCAGTTCATGGGGTCACAAAGAGTTGGACATGACTGAGCCACTGAACTGATAGTGATTTATCCCAGGGAAATATTTGGACAAATATACAAACATTTTTTGTACTAAGGCGTTCACTGAAAAAAATATAATAGCAAAAAGAACCAAAACGTTCATTAATAGATGACTGGTTACACAAATTGTGATCCATTTTATATAATGCAGTCATTGTGCCAATTTTAAAAGAAACTTAGGCACTTCCCTGGTTGTCCAGTGGTTAGGAATCTACCTTCCAATGCAGGGGAAGCAGGTTCAATCTTTGGTTAGGGAACTGAGATCTCACATGCCTGGGGATAACTATGCCCCTGCACCATGACTAGAGAGCCTGCTCTTAGCTACGAAGACTCTCTTTGCAACCAAAATATATATATATATATATATTTTTTTTTTTTTTAAGAGGTCTCTCTTCAAAAAAAAAAAAAGAAAGAAAGAAATTTAGTTATTCTTGTAGGCATGTAGCATAGTGATTGTAAGAATAAATTCTGGATTCCAGCTACCAGGGTTTGCATTCTGGAGAGCCACCTACTGACTGCATGACCTTGGATAAGTCGCTTAACCTCTTTTCTATCAGTTTCCTCTTCTATAAAATATAGATCATAGCAGTAGCTAAATCATTGAGCAAATTACTTAGAACAATGCCTGGCATACTGTAAATGCCATATAAATGTTTTCTATCATCATCTATTGGATGTTTATAGCCAGATAAGAATAGCTATATATTGTTGCATTTTCAGAAATGTTTTAGCCATTTTATCTTATACATAAAATTATTTAAAATAGTTTTGCATATCTCAACATGCTTAATGTGTCCAACGAATTGCCATGTTCAATAAGGCATGGGCATTTGACAAGGGACAGACAATAGGATACATGTTCTGGGAGCATTAAGTGGCTCCCTATTCTAGAACACCATTGACTTCACAAACATTTTCTTAGAGCAGATGTTCAGTAATACAGCTGACCTTTGGGAAGAGAAAAATATGGATTTATGCAGGAGGCATATTGCCAACACAAAAATCATCCCTGAATAAATTAATGGGTAGGTTGATTGATTTTATATTACCATAATGAAATATGGGAAAATAGAAAATCTACTGCAGTGGTTTGACTTACAGCTAGAAAAGCTAGGCAAAATGTTTGTTTATTTACACATTCTTGGAAAGGTCAGTTGATGGCCTTGCCTTTAGAGTTGCTGGGCCTCTCACCTGTAAATGTGCTGAATATACAATGACACCAAAACTTATATTTCCATTTAGTCTCAGGTTGATGCTTTTCAGAAATATTACCTGATTGTACCTTTACAACAACCAACAACATTATGGATTGATTAGGATGGGTAATTTATCCCCTTTTTGCAGGTAAAGGAATAGGCACTCTTGTCTAAAATCACTTGTGTAGAAGAATGCAAGTTAATAAATAGGAAAACTGAGACTTCAACCTGATCTGATAAATTTAAATCCAGTGATCTTTCCAATACACTACTCACTTATTCATCCATTCAATTAGAGCTACAAACTTTGTGAGTGAGTGAACACTAGTCAAAGTCACTCAGTCATGTCCAACTCTTTGCAACCCCATGGACTATACAGTCCATGGTATTGTCTAGGTCTGAATACTGGAGTGGGCAGCTCTTCCCTTCTCCAGGGGATCTTCCCAACCTAGGGATCGAACACAGGTCTCTTGCATTGCAGCCAGATTCTTTACCAACTGAGCCACAAGGGAAGCCCAAGAATACTGCAGTGGGTAGACTATCTATCTCTTCTCCAGGTTATCTTCCCAACCCAGGAATCGAACTGGAGTCTCATGAATTTCAGGCAAATTCTTTACCAACTGAGCTATCAGGGAAGCCCTGATATGTTGTCATATGTAACAATGGAAATTGTCATTTTGACCTTGTGATTTTCCATGAAGACCAGATGAACAAGAAAGTTTGTATGCTGTTCTTGAAGTAATTATGCACTGTGGTGACAAACAGCAGAAGCAAGGGCTTGGAGTACAAAATCAATTTTCTCACTGTTGATTGGGGCAGAAGGAGTGGAAGCAAGATCTCATGAAAGGATTTGTGGGTTAAGAAGATGGGGCTGGTGATATATGGCTTCAGAGGTCAGTCTCAGCCATTGCCTATGACTTTCTAAGCAGCAAGGGATCATCAGAATCTAATAGACAAATAAAACAGGGGAAATTGGGGAAGAGTAGCTTGGCAACAGTGTAAGATGAATTGGGAAAAGCTAAACCAGCAGGAGAGAACCTGTAAGGAGGAAACTGATGTTCTAATTGTAACTGCATTGCACATGAGATAGTCAAAGAATATACCCACAGTCAGGCAGACAGCAGTTTGCTGTAGAGAGGTCATTTTGTCTTATCCCCCAGTTAACTCTAACTGGGGGAAGGTTCAACAGAAAATGAGAAACAAATAAAGAGGAAATGATTTTGGAGTCTAACAGTGAATTGCCTTTCAAGTATCACTCTTTCTCCATCTAGTTTTTTCTCCATTTGAAACCACTGATGTCCAGAAACCTCCACTCACTTCACAAAAGTAACAGTATATGACACATTCATGGACAATTTGTAAAAGGAAATGGTGGCTTGAGTTCACACTGGAGGAGAGTCACACCTCTGAATTTCAAGAATAAGTATGCATTTGGATTAAAGAACAAACAGCCCCAGAAATAGCTAAAACTGTAGACAATTGAAATTTGTGTAGCTAAGGCAAAAAGGCCTTTGCGATTGAATTGCAGTTATTAACACTAAGGGCAATCTAGTGTTCAAATATCTCCTATAGCTTATAGATACGTGTAGATTGATGTGGAGCCATGACAGTTATAAATACAAGGCATTCTGAGCAGAATTCCAAAGGAAGAAAAAAATCCACACCAACACAAATGCGAGAGAATACACTTCCGTTTTCTCATTGCCTCACATAACAGTGGTTGATATTTAATACAAAACCCATGCTATGCTTATCTTTGAACAGTGGTGAAAGCTGATAATAATGATTTTCCATCTAGGTACATATGAATTGCTTGTTTTTGTAGATATCTTGTGTGTGTGTGTGTGTGTGTGTGTGTACTCAGTTGCACCAGTTGTGTCCAACTCTTTGCAATTCCGTGGACTTTAGCCTGCCAGGCTCCCCATCCGTGGGTTTCTCCAGGCAAGAATATTGGAGTGGGTTGCCAGGCCCTCCAGGGGATCTTCCCAATCCAAGGATTAAACATGAGTCTCCTGTGTTGCAGGTGGATTATATACCCACTGAGACACCTGGGAATCCTGATATCATGTATGCTAATTGTAATTATCTTCCATTTATATTATAGCACTTCCTCTCCTGATTAAGTTCACAGATTGAATAGTCTAGGTAAATAAGTCTTCCTAAAAGAAGACTGTCCAAAGAGGAACTGATTTCTTGGCACATTGTAAGGAGCCCTTGGAGATGAGATGATGACAGTGGCAATGTAGAAAAGATAAACTCTTATCAAGGAAGGAGCAGCAAGAATAAGTAAATGCCTGGATGGGATGGTCAAGGGGAAGGGGCCATTCAGATAAAAGTTCATAAAAGTGCCTTATGGCCCTTGAGAAGGGTGGTACCCCTGGAAGCAATGACAATGATGGATTGGAGGACACATTTTTGAGATTAATATATAGGCTTCATGTTTGTTATTTTAGATTTGAAATGCATGTGAGATACTCAAGCAGAAGTAGCCTGCAGGTAGATACAATGTGTTAGAATAGAACTCTCAGTTTAGGAGATGAAAGGACAAAGTTCAAAATGCAGTACAAAATGAAGCAGGGCAAAGATAACAGAGTTTTGCCCAAAGAACACACTGGTCATAGCAAACACCCTCTTTCCAACAACACACAAGGTGACTCTACACATGGACATCACCAGGTGGTTCACCCAAAATCAAATTGATTATATTCTTCACAGCCAAAGATGGAGAACCTCTATACAGTCAGCAAAAATAAGACCTGCTGCTGACTATGATGCTCCTTATTGCAAAATTCAGACATAAATTGAGGAAAGTAGGAAAAATCACTAGGCCATTCAGATATGACCTAAATCAAATCCCTTGTGATTATACAGTGGAAGTGACAAATAGATTTAAGGGATTAGATCTGCTAGAATGACTGAAGAACTGTGGATGGAGGTTCATAACATTGTACAGGATGTGGTGAACAAAACCATCCCCCCCAAAAAGAAATGAGAGATAGCAAAGTGGTTGTCTGAGGAGGCTATACAGATAGCTGAGAAAAGAAGAGATGTGAAAGGCAGGAGAAAAAGAAAGTTACACCCAACTGAATGTAGAGTTTCAAAGAATAGCAAGGAAAGAGAAGAAAGTCATCTTAAGTGAACAATGCAAAGAAATAGAGGAAAACAATAGAATGGGAAAGTCTATATATCTCTTCAGGAAAATTAGAGATACCAAGGGAATATTTTATGCAAATATGCACACAATAAAGGACAGAAACAGCAAGGACCTAACAGAAGCAGAAGAGATTAAGAAGAGGTGGCAAGAATACACAGAAGAACTGTACAAAAAAGATCTTCAAGACAAAGATAATCACGATGGTGTGATCACTCACCTCAAGTCAGACACCCTGGAGTCTGAAGTCAAGTGGGCCTTAGGAAGCATTACTACAAACAAGGTGAGTAGAGGCAATGGAATTCCAACTGAGCTATTTCAAATCAGAAAAGATGATGCTGTTAAATTGCTGCACTCAGTATGTCAGCAAATTTGGAAAACTCAGCAATGGTCACAGCAATGGAAAATGTCAGTTTTCATTCCAATCCCAAACATGGGCAATGATAAATAATGTTCAAACTACCATAAAACTGCACTCATTTCACATGATAGCAAGGTAATACTTAAAATCCTTCAAGATAGGTTTCAATAGTATGTGAACTGAGAACATCCAGATGTGCAAGCTGGATTTAGAAAAGGCAAAGGAATCAGAGATCAAATTGCCAACATCCATTGGATGATAGAAAAAGCAAGCAAATTCCAGAAAAAACATATACTTCTGCTTCACTGACTACACTAAACCCTTTCACTTGTGGATCACAGCAAAATATGGAAAATTCTTAAAGAAATTGGAATAACAGATCAACTTAACTGCCTCCTGAGAAACCTTCATGGAGGTCAAGAAGCAACAGTAGAACCGGACATGGAACAATGAACTGGTTCAAAATTGTGAAGGGAATACCTCAAAGCTTCATATTGTCACTCTGCTCTTTTAATTTATATGCAGAATGCTGGGCTGGATGAATCTCAAGCTGGAATCAAGATTGCCAGGGGAAATATTAGCAACTTCAGATATGAAAATGATACCACCCTAATGGCAGAAAGGGAAGCGGAACTAAAGAGCCTGTTGATGAATGTGAAAGAGGAATGTGAAAAAGCTGATTAAAACTCAACATTCAAAAAACGAAGATCACAGTATACCGTCCCATCACTTCATGACAAATATGTAGGGGAAAAATGGGAAACAATGCAGATTTTATTTTCGTGGGCTCCAAAATCCCTGCAGATGCTGACTGCAGCCTTGAAATTGAAAGATACTTGCTCCTTGGATGAAAAGCTATGACAAACCTAGACAGCATATTAAAAAACAGAGACATCACTTTGCTGATAATGGTCCATATAGCCAAAGTTACAGTTTTCCCTGTAGTCATGGACAGATGTGAGAGTTGGACCATAAAGAAGGTAGAGTGCTTAAGAACTGATGCTTTGGAATTGTGGCATTGGAGAAGACTCTTAAGAGACCCTTGAACAGCAAGGAGATCAAACAAGTCAATTCTAAAGGAAATAAACCCTGAATATTTATTGGAAGGACTGATGCTGAAGCTGAAACTCCAGTACTTTGGCCACCTGAAGCGAAGAGCCAGCTCATTGGAAAAGACTCTGATGATGGGAAAGATTGAGAGCAGGAGGAGAAAGGGGCAGCAGAGGATGAGATGGTTGTATGGCATCACTGACTCAATGGACATGAGTTTGAACAAACTGAAAGAGGTAGTGAAGAACAGGGAAGCTTTGCATGCTGTAGTCCATGGGGTCACAAAGAGCCAGACACTACTGAAGGAATGAACAACAACAACAAGACAAAGTTCAGAGGAAGCTGTTGTGAGTAGGAAAATGAGAAGTGAAGAGCATAAGGCTTACCTCTAGTACCCACAGTGGAAAGGCAAAGAACAATAAACAAAATAGAGGAATAGCTATAATCATGGGCGGGAGGTAAAGTTGCCTGATTTAGCAAAAATATAAGACTCCCAGTTACATTTGTATTTCAGATAAACAATGAATGATTTTTTATATGTAAGTGTATCTCAAATTGCACAGGATATACTTATCTGAAAAATGTCCATTGTTTATCTGAAATTCATGTGTAACTATTTGATTGGTCCTCTTGTATTTTATATCAGCAGCAAATCATATCATTTTGACTTTGTAATGTATCAAAAACTGCAGAGAGATAAAGGAGTCATGAGAAATATTTACTCAGTTGTCTTTCCCTGTCCCTGAAAGATAAAATTGTTTCATGTCCTGAGTTAAGGATGATTTAGGAATGGTGTAGCCATCTGTAAGTTTGGGCAGATAAACTTAGATCTGATTTGCAAATGGTTTCCTGTTTATTGATTAGAGAATTTTGTCAGAATTCATACATCCTTATTGGCAGAATAAAGAACACTATTCTTTACTGTAATTTATTTCATAAAAATTTTGATCAAATTGTTTACATTATGCATTTCAAGGAAAACTGAGTTTCTAAAATTACAATTCCAGTTTAGCAAGACTGACCACCAGATTCAGAAAAAAGTGGTAAGATTCAAAGATAATTTTTTTGAAAAATTTGGGATATAGTTGCTTTACAGTTCAAGAAATTAGTTTTAACTGTGCTTTGTCATTAAAGCATGCACAAATCAGATTCATGTTTTGTAATGCATCATTGAGTTTTTGCACTACTAATCCATCAGTGATCACCTTCAAAAATGTCAAGAAAACAAAAACCATATTGAGTTTTTATCATTACTTAAAATGAAAGGCCAAAGACTTTTAATACTTCCATAACATTCTAATCAAATTATATCTATGTTTCTTTCCTAAATCAATTCTTGCCTCATGTACAATAGCTACAATTAGGAAGGTAATAAATATTATCTTTGATATACTGTGAAGCAAAGTTCAGAAGCTTGTCATTAAGAGATTTATCTATAAATTCAATTTTTTTTATTTTCATGGAGCACAAATTTTAAATTGCCCATGTGTGCTTAGTCACTCAGTCATGTCTAACTCTGCAACCCCACGTAGCTTACTAGACTCCTCTGTCCATGGGACTTCTCCAGGCGAGAATACTAGAGTGGGTTGCCATGCTCTCCTCAAGGAGAACTTCCTGACTCAGGGATAGAACCCATGTCTCCCACATTGCAGGAGGATTCTTTACTGTCTGAGCCACCAGGGAAGCCCCTAATATACCCATAAGTAATATCTTACCTGGAAAACATTCTGCAATCTAGGAAAACCATGTAATATTTTCACAAATCAAAGATTAACTATCAGTTAGGTTGAATCCTCTTGTAAATAGACTATTTTATGTTTAAAAGAAAGTCTAAACCCAATTGAAGCTCAGAAAATATTCAGAAAACACTCAAGACAACCAGATTTCCCAAGTAAAGGATATTCATATTTGGAATGATCATAACACCCTTTAGAAATTAGTAGTTTGAATGACAAGCTATGCCTCCCTGTTTTTTATTATTTTAATTGTTCCCTTATGCAATATCTTTTGCCCATTTGAGCCTTCATTTTTTTTTCCTCTGTAAGTAAACAGTAATAACATTTGTCTCCCTCACAATTTTGTTATTAGGAAGAAATTACATAATATACATTAAGTATAAAATATTGCTCCAATTATATAAAATGTATTTGATTACTAATTGCTATGTTTATTATTGTTACTTTACTATCATTGTCACTATTAAAAATTCAAACTCAGGGAAAGGGAAGAACAACATAGAACCTGTGGACAAAATCTACAAGAGAGTAGATGACAAAAGTAGGAAAGGGTTCAGAAATATATTTCTCCTGAAAGAGATTTAATATATGAAAAAAATTACTTTTTTGTAAATATATACACACATACTATATATATATATATATATATATGATATACTTTGTAAATATATATAGAGGAGACTTAAGTGAAACAAGAGTGAAACAGAAGGAAAGCCTCAGGAACCAAAATAATACTTGTTAGAAGTAAAAATCTACTGGATTCTGTAGAAAATGTTCAACAATAAACATAGAAACTAATTGAATTTGTAATAAATAATTTATAAAGTTATGTATTACCATGAATTAATTAAAAGTTTTGAACAATATCAGGATTCTATTTTTGGTACTTCCTAGTAATTAATGTCATGTCACACATAGTGTCTATTCACCAGGAGAATGTCTTTGCCTCTTATCAACAAAGATGTATCTATTTTCACTATATTTTTAGAGACTATTATGTTTAATAGTCAACTCAAGACTTCTGACATAGTCCATGTAATCCATTCAACTCTCATTTTGTTCTTAGAGTGTAAGCCAAATGCAATTTTTATTTTTTTAATTTATTTGGCCACCTTGTGTGGCTTGAAGGATCTTAGTTTCCCAACCAGGGCTGGAACCTGTGCCCTTGGCAGTGAAAAAGCAGAGTCCTAACCACTGGACAACCAGGGAAGTCCCTATTTTCACTGTATTTTTATGTGTGTTATTTTAATCAAGATTTATGGTGGTTAGAGTCTTCCCTGCCTTTACTCATTATTCTGATTTATTTGAGTGTTCATTCAGTAAATATTTTTTGAGCATACACTGTGTGCCAAGTACTAAGCTAAATGCTTATACTTTGTGTAAGTAGTTCTAGGCAAGATACTAATGTTTAGCCTCTTGGAGCCTATAATCATGTGGGTGAAGAGAGTGATTAAACAATCATAAAAAGCAAATGTAAAATGGGACCTGGAACAAATACTACAATGATGAATCTTGTAATCAGGGAGAGGATTTCCTGAAGAAGAGATAATGGAGCTGAGGTATGAAGTATGACTGGGAAAAAGGAAAAGATGGTATCCCAGGCCAAGAGGGCAATGTAAGCAGAGCCCTGTGATGAGAGGAAACATAGTGACTGAAAGAATACCAATATGGCCAGAGCGTTGAGAGTAACGGTGAATTTGATTGAAGAATTGGGGGTGAGAAGGGTGAATTGGATGGAAGAAGTGTTTCTTTTTATTCTAATAGTAAAGAGAGTCCTTGAAAAATTTTAAGCAAAGGAGTAACAATGTTTTTCATCTTTTAAAAGGCTACCCTGGTTGCAGGTAGAGAACAGAGTGGATGGAAACCAGAGTAGCTTCCATTAACAGGTTATTACAAAAGTCTAGGTGAGTTACAGTGGCTGCTTTTACTAGAGCAGTAGTGGTGGAAATGGAGTCATGGGTGGATTCTATTTAGAAGGCAAAATAAACAAGAATTGTTCATTATTAGATATGAGAGTAAGGGAGCTAGAAGTGACCATCACAAGTCCTGAATTTCTGGCTAATATAATGGGATGGACAGTGGGACTCTTGATTGAGAGAGAGAACAGCAGAAAAAGAGGAAAAAAATGAATGGAAAGCTCATGAGCTCTATTTTGGACATAAAGATTTCAAGGTGCCTTTAAGACATTCAAGAAGAGATTTCAAACAAGCTATTGGAAATACAGACCTGATACTCTGAAAAGCAGTCCACTGTGGAGATGAAATACTGGAGGCTGCCTCAATACAGGGGGTGATTTAAGTCGTGAGTGTGGGTGACTTCACTTGGGTACAAGGAAAGAAGTGAGCTTAGAATCAGGCCATTATAAAATACCCAGAAAGAGAAAGGAAGAACTAAAGATAATGTGTTATGTTCTCCAAGAGAAGAGAATGTTTCAAGAGGAAGAAGCGTCACCAATGATAGCGAATGCTGTTGAAGAGCTGAAGAGTTGTAAGAACTGAAAAGTGTCCATTTGCTTTAGCAATATAGATGTTGTCAGTTATGATCTGGCTGAAAGCCTGACTGAATTGGTAGTGAATGGGACAGAGAATTCTTTTAAGAGATTTTCTTTTGAAAGGAAAAGATATAGGAGTGTAATCAGAAGGAATATGGGGTTCAGTGAGGTTTAATTTTTTTTAATGGTGGAGGCTGGAGCATGATTAAATGGGAGGATTTATTTGAGGAGTGATTGAATATACAAAAGAAAGAAGGGATTGCCTGTGTAAAGTGATGGTGTTTAGTCGTTATTTCTGACTCTTTGCAACACCATGGACTGTAGCCCTCCAGGCTCCCTCTAGCCATGGGATTTTCCAGTCAAGTATACTGCAGTTGATTACCATTTCCTCCTCCAGGGGGTATTCTCCACCCAGGGATCAAACCCACACCTCTTGCATTGGCAGGTGGATTCCTTACCACTGAGCCATTGGGGAAGCCGGGAGATGCTGAAAAAGATGTGATCCTAACATGGGTGGAGAGACCACTGTAGAATAAAGAGTGGATCCTCTAATGTTAAAGATAATAGAAATGGAGTATGAATTAAGTATAAATATATGACTGGTAGCAGAGAGATAAGAACACTCCCATCTGGTGTGCTACATTTTCTCTGACTTAAATTTTCTCTGGAAAGTAGCATTTAAGATCATGTGTGAGAGGGAGGGGATAAAGCGGTTAGGGGAGATAGGAATTGTGTTGGTGTTTGTGAAGAGTTGATTAAAGGAATGTGGCAGGCTTGCTAGGCACTATTGAGGGCCCACTTGCATCTGATGGTTATACATGTACAGTGGGACCAATTTGTATGGTGTTCAATATTATATCAACAAACATTTTTCAGCAAGGGTCCCAGTTGAGCCTAAAATATGTCTACTATGGGAATCATTCATGTCTGCGGGGGCCAGTTAGAGAGACTCACAGATGTTAAGGGCTAACACCTCCTGCTATAGCAACATCTAAAGTATGACAAGGATAAAATTGTTGCAATGTTTGCATTAGTTCAGCCTAGTAGAGGTTATCATACAAGTGCCTAAAATTCTTATGTTCCATCCCTTTCAGGAGCTAGGAGAAAAGGATGAACCGAACCTGGATATTTCTGGAGTGCAAGTTTAGGAAAACTTTCTTGGCAAATATGAGAAAGCAGAAATATGTTGCGGAGGCAGAAGAGGCTTACTGAAATTTTAAATCAGAAAATTCTAAAAATGAGGGAGTGGTGGACTCAAATATGGCAGTTGTCATGTGTTTGCTTAATCTCCCATATAGTAGGGACTTTCCTATCTCTCTCTCCCTGATTCCCAAGAGGGGTGATCTCTGTCCTTTTCTCCATACAACTCTCTACTAATGCTTTTGGAAAGCCAGCCACTATGGACATACCTGCCTCCAAGGATTCTCTGTGAGGGATGGGATTGAATGTCCTTCTTTAAACTCTGTTCTGGAAAGTTACATAGGAAAAAGTGATGATCAGTGTGATGTTCTACAACTCAGTAAGTACCTATACCATGAGTGCAGGGGGGTAGAGGAGATGTGCTGAAGAAATCCTGCATAAAAAATTTATGCTTCCAGGAGCATAGATGTCATACATGGAATTATACTGACTAATGAAAAAGAAATTATTTTGCTTTTAGCACTCCTAATAAAATGTCCATGATATCACTACTATTCCTGTGCGTCTGTAAACTGCTGGTGCCCTGATCCTCTCAGAACCATGGAAGGTGCCCTTGAGATAAAGGCCCATAGGGGCTTTATGTCTGTGAAACAGCAAGTAAATAGAAGCAAGTTCTCTTATTTAATGATTTCAATTTTCTTTCATCCCAAAGCTGTTTAATGTCCATGGTTTTTGAAAGCAGCTATGAATTGTGTTCAGATTTTCCTTGCTCAATCTCTAATTATTCCAGAAAGGATTTCCTCTCAAATTCATTCATCACATACTGAGTGGCTAACATGCACTAGGCACTGTGTACTAGGGCTGGGCATGCAGTGGTGACCTTGAAAAATGTGGGACTTACTCTCATGGAGTAAGTGACTCTCATACAGTCAGGTCACGTGAGCACCTCCCTCACCAGCTATATACTAAGTTATCTTCACAAAATTTCTATATCCTCCTCTGAATGGCCTAACCTCTAATAGTAACAGTGTTGGTAACCTTTCAGGAGTGCCTTGAGGCTCTCATATTTATTTGACCATTGGCATTTCTTAGAGAAAAGGCTGTCTTCTCTTAAAGGTATTATTGCATTACATTCATTATCTATATTGCATTGCTGATTCCTGCATTTTAGGCATTTCTTCTGGTGATCAGAGGTATAATTTTAACCTGTCAGGAGCCAGAGTTAGTGGAGAAGATGCAGAGTTACCATTTGTATGGTGATTTACATTGTTTTGGAGAGCATGTATGGTTTATCTGCTGTAGCTTCCTTGCACTGGTGGAATATGAGCTTTGATTTGTCCTGATGTATACAGAATTCCTAATTTTCTTTATTTGTCATAAATATTTGGTTGTAGAGAATCAACACAGTAGTTGCTAAGTAACCAAATTGCTCCACTGGCTCTAAGATTGTATTGTGAGGAATATAAAAGTAAACTGCTGTAGAAAGCATTTCATTTAGATAAATACTCCTCCTGTTAGGCCAGTAGTATTCTTTATTTTTCTACTAAGACTTGTCTACACAAGTGGAGAACTGAAGTGACCATTACTTTCAAAGTAAAAGTAGACATGTTGACAGAAGTTAGCCACTTGGCTAAACTTATTTATCAAATTCAACAATTAATTGCTGAAGTTTCTACTTCACTGCCTGGCTATACTCAAGGCAGCATTCAGGTTCAACAATAGCATATTGATATGGGAATCTTACACAAATGGTCAGATTTCCTCTTTCGAGATACATGCCAAGCAAATGCATACACATTTGCATACACATTTGCAAACATGTTACACACATGGCACCCATCTTTCTTGGGTGGCCCTGCATGGCATGGCTCATAGCTTCATTGAGTTATACATGCCCCTTTGCCATGACAAGCCTGTGATCTATGCAGGGGTTGTAACAGATATGTTTAGATGTATACTCAAGGTGTCCTGACTTTCTTTTATTTGTTTAATTAGGAGAATACTCTCCAAAATTTTCCCTACAGAAGCTGGTAAAAAGCATGATAAAGGCAGAATTGGGGGAATATCTGGTTTTATTCAGTAGTACATCATTCTGGTACATTTTCAGCCCCCATCATCGAAAGTGCTGAAAAGAGTTCACAGCTTGTGTCTTTAAAGAAGTCACAGTCCAGTGCGAAAAAAAGCATATGAGGATAATGGTGGGGTGGGATTATTGCCATGATTGAAGGTTTGCACTGCTATGAAAGCATAGGGTTGGGAGTGAGATGGGAGAATGCATATCTACCTGGTCAGGGAACAGTGAGTCCAGGCTCCAGGCAACATGGTGTACTGGAGAGAAAGGGGGCTCAAGGAAGACTAAGCAAATATGAACAGGTCCCTAACCCTTGACAAGCATGTACATATTTTGGGTAAAATTCAGTCCCAGAGTTATCTGTGTCTATATATACACATATGTAACTTTGAACTCTATTGTCTATATAGTAAAAGAGAAAGAGTGCTGACCTCAAACTAAGTTACCAGAAATAATGAGAAAAGTTAAAGTCTGAGAAGTGACTGTGATCTTCTGTGTCATGGTATCATGGTGTCCCACAGGGCTAAGGATTCCTATATCACAGTGGAGGGGGAAAGAAGGCTGGAAGTAAGACCCCTGGAGAACAACCTATCCTTTAATGTAGAGCTAACATGTTTACAAAAGGATATGGTCCAAATGAGAAATTGCCCTAATAACCATCTCCAGTGGAATGGGTAAATTGTCATGCAGTCATGCTGTCATGCAGTCATGCAGTCATGCAGAATTGGGGGAATATCTGGTTTTATTCAGTAGTACATCACACAGTGGAATACAACACAGCAAGTGCTAAAATCCACTCTGTCACAAAATAGAGGAATCTCAGAAATATAATATCAGGAGAAGAAAAAAGTCACACACAAAGGAGTATATGCCATATGACTCTATTTCTATAAAGTTCTAAAACAGACAAAATTAATTTCTGACCTTAGAAGTCAAGAGAAAACAGTGTTGGTGAGAAAACAGTGAATGGAAAGGGGCATGGGGTGTGGCTCCTGGGATATATGTAATATTTCATTGCATTATTATTATTGTTGTACTGATTACACAAATGAAAGTTTATAAAAATTCTTTAAGCTAAATAGTTATAAATGTTCTTTTATGTTGTTGTTCAGTTGCTCAGTCGTGTTAGACTTTTTGTGACCCCATGGACTGGAACACACCAGGCTTCCCTGTCCATCAAGGAAATAGGAACTGTAATCAAAATCTTCCAACAAGCAAAAGCCCAGAACCAGATGGCTTCACAGGTGAATTCTACCAAAAATTTACAGACAAGCTAACACCTATCCTACTCAAACTGTTCCAGAACATTGAAGAGGAAGGTAAACTCCCAAACTCAGTCTATGAGGCCACCATCACCTTAATACCAAAACCAGAAAAAGATGCATAAAAATGAAAGAAAACTACAGGCCAATATCACTGATGAACATAGATGCAAAATCCTCAACAAAATTCTAGCAAGCAGAATCCAAAATATGACCATCATGACCAAGTGGACTTTATCCTAGGGATGCAAGGATTCCTCAATATTCATAAATCAAGGTGATATGCCACATTAACAAATTGAAAGATAAAAAGCATATGATTATCTCAACAGATACAGAGAAAGCCTTTGACAAAATTTAATATCCATTTATGATTAAAATGCATATATCTGGAATTTAGAAAGATGGTAATGGCTACCCTATATGTGAGATAGCAAAAGAGCACAGATATAAAGAAAAGACTTTTGGACACTATGGAAGAAGGTGAGGGTGGGATGATATGAGAGAATAGCATTGAAACATGTATATTACCATGTGTGAAATAGATGACCAGTTCAAGTTTGATGCATGAAACAGGACACTGACAGCTGGTGCACTGGGACAACCCAGAAGGATGGATGGGGAAAGAGGTGGGTGGGGGTTCAGGCCGGGGGTCATATGTACACCCATGGCTGATTCATGTCAGTGTATGACAAAAACCACCACAATATTGTAAATAATTAGCCTCCAATTAAAATAAATAATTAAAAAAATTTTACTAACTGACCTTGAAATTAGCAAGTAAACCCAACTTCTGTCTGTTTGCTCATATTGTGTGGAAGTGAAATAGAAAAATCACCCATGAGAAATCCCATCCGTGTGCCATGTACAGATATGGATACATAATGCTTGTGTGTTAAATCCTACAAGCTCTTAAAATAAAAACAGGGCAGGGGCCATTAAAGTCTGCATGGGAGTCTCTGTAAATGGAGATACAAAACCACTTTTGTAAGGGCAGGTTTTCAACCCAACACACATAAGACTCAATGAGGAAAAACAAAAACATATAAAGCAACTTTAAACTGGGGATTAGCCACATTAAAAAAAAAAGAAAAAATACAAAGCATATAACAAAATTAGCCACCATGAACAAGAGCCAGCTAATTTCAAAAAAACAACAGGTTTAGCAAACCAAGAAATGCAGGTAACAGAATAATCTATAAAATACTATAAAATAAGTATGTTTAAATGAGGAACTAGTAAACCAAAATCTAAAAGTCATAATGAATGAATGGGAGAGTAATTTTTTGAAAGAATAAACAGAACATAAATATATAAAATGAAAAATAATATGAATATAGAAAATTTGACCAATTCAGTAAAGAAACTTGATTAATGGACAGTGTAGAGCATCTCACCCAACAATAAAAGACACATCTATTTTAAGTACACATGGAATATTTACCGGCCCCCTCCCCGACTTACTGTGGACTAGGCTGCAAAAGAAGTCCAAAAACTTACTAAAGAATTTGTGTCATGCAGATCAAATTTCATGAGTACAACATTAAATAAAACAAAATAAAAGCAATATCAGAGCCAACATCACCACTGTCTCACATGTTTCATAATGAAAATTGCACCTTTCATTAACTCATGAGTCAATAAAAAAAAAACCTAATGGAAATTATGATTTAGTGATGATTAAATGACAAGAATAACATCATTTCAAAGATGAACAATGCTGCTAAATTGATACATTGATGGAGAATTTTAGCTATAAAATGTTATATATAAAATAAGACTCAGAATTCATGTGCTGTGTTCAACTCACAAATATAGAAGAAGAAGAAAGTCAAAGTAAAGAAAACTTAAGGATGGAACAGTACAAACAAATTAATTAAATAAAAAAAGAATTTTCTGGTTAGATCAATAAATCAGCAAACCCATAGGTTATTCTTTTGAAAATGGATAAACATATGACAAAGATTCCTCCAGGAAACAAATAGTAGAGTTGGCAGAAATAAAAGAATTAGAAATTTAAAAGGGAATATAACAAATAGTGTAGAGATTTAAAATATGAGAGAATACTTGAAACAGCAACATGTCAATAAATTTGAAAACTTAGATATAGTAGAATTTTACTGGAAGAATACTTTTACATTTAAACAATATATACATATGTATAGACCAGTTGATATATGATAGATAGTACTTCTCTTTCTCAAATGATAGCTAACAGTGCATTCAATTCAGTTCAGTTCAGTTCAGTCGTTCAGTCGTGTCAGACTCTTTGCGACCCCATGAATAGCAGCACGTCAGGCCTCCCTGTCCATCACCAACCCCCGGAGTTCACTCAAACTCACGTCCATTGCGTCGATGATGCCATCCAGCCATCTCATCCTCTGTCATCCCCTTCTCCTCCTGCCCCTAATCCCTCCCAGCATCAGAAGCTTCTCCGATGAGTCAACTCTTCGCGTGAGGTGGCCAAAGTACTGGAGTTTCAGCTTCAGCATCATTCCCTCCAAAGAAATCCCAGGGCTGATCTCCTTCAGAATGGACTGGTTGAATCTCCTTTCAGTCCAAGGGACTCTCAAGAGTCTTCTCCAATACCACGGTTCAAAAGCATCAATTCTTCGGTGCTCAGCCTTCTTCACAGTCCAACTCTCACATCCATACATGACCACTGGCAAAACCATAGCCTTAACTAGACAGACCTTAGTCGGCAAAGTAATGTCTCTGCTTTTAAATATGCTATGTAGGTTGGTCATAACTTTCCTTCCAAGGAGTAAGCATCTTTTAATTTCATGGCTGCAGTCACCATCTGCAGTGCATTATTACTATTTAAAAATTGACAATTTTCTCAGTTTGGACAGTTAACTATTATTTCATTTTTCTAAAATCACCATACTATTTCCAAGTAAACATGCTATGTTTACATTTTTTTTTCAAATTTAGGAGAAAGATTAAAATCCATCTGAAGCAAGTCCTAGCACAGTCCTTTGAGCTTGAAGGTATTACTTACTGTTTTGTGTTTTTTTTTTTGCAACCATACTAATAATTCTGTTCTACACAGCAGCTCCCAGCATCACATCCTTAGCAAGAGTTTAAAAGAGCAAAGACCCATATTTCAAGCCTGTTAGAAAAGAATTAATTTCTTAAGGCATGATCCTAATGTACCTGGTAATATTCTAGGTTGCCATAGATTTAGATTTTTCCTTTGTCATGCTAAAGTTTACTGTATAATGCAAGAGTCATTTTATTGACCCACCTGATCTAATTAATCTATGAATTATATTTTTAACCTTATCACCTCATTGGAACTGTGGAAAAGTATTTCAGCTTGACATATTTCTTACTCATCTTTAACCTCTTCATATAAAAAGGCAGGATTTCTTAGCACTAGTTATTGTCATAAAATATATGAATCAGAAAGAACTGGGCTGAGTGGGACTTGATTTCAATCAACCCTGGAAGAAAGAATGTTGAAAGTATGAAAGAAATGTAGCATTTTTATATGAAATAGTTTACAAGGTATGTGTAAACATGATGCCATTGTGTCCCTAAATGTGCGCCTGCACACTTATACACACACATCTGTGCATGTATGAATGCAGGGGAGCTAGGCAATTCATACTTTATCATCCTGTCTCATTTTACACATGAAAAAACAGACTCAAAGTCTGCGAGTCCCTTGTCAATGTTACACAGTTTAATATGCAAATATTTATGGTTCAACTACCAAGACCATGTGCTGCAACTACTGAGCCCCAGTAAGACCCAATGAAGCCAAATAAATAAATAAATATTTAAGAATGCACATATTTGTTGCAGAATTTGGCAGTATTTTCTCCTTTACTCCACACTAAAGACTGATCAAGTTGAGGGCAGTTACTCACTTGGAGCAAGAAACATCACTCATTGTCTCCCTGCTTTTGTTCCTTACTTAATCAGTCTTTCTCAGTTGCCTACCTGAAGCCAGCCACTATAACTGAGTCCTCAGTATGTAATCAGCTTTCCTTTTGTCTTCTTTCCCTCTTTTTGATAGCTACATTGCCTTTCATGCTTCTTTAGTAGTCTCTGGCTCTAACTATTTGCTATTTTCAGCCACCCAGTAATGAACTTCCACCAAAGCAAACCAGGGCTGGATATCTTTCACTTCTGTAACTGGAGCTGGATCCTATAGGGTGGTTCTCACTTTTGTGAGGAGAAATAATGGCTATTTTCTGAACATAATGCTTCTCTGAATTGGGCCATAAATCAATTTCTTATGGAAAGGTAAGAGGGAACACTGAAAGTGGCGATGAGGAGTGGGAGAAGCACCATCCACAAATTTGAATCTATATTGGGAAATTTTCTCAAATGTCCTTGACACATTTTTACTAGATGTTAGGAATTTAGGATAACTATTAATTGGACAGAGACATTACATATGCTCTGATTGTTTGGCACAATAAAGGCATACGGTGGAGATCTGCAAACATCATTTGGCTACTCAGTGTAAGGTGACCCTGCATTATGGCCCCTGGCCAGCTCATTATTATTATGGATGTCCAACCTTTGTATCTGACTGTATTTCCTTGGAAGGACTTGAGTATGGTTGACTTCTAGACTACATTCTGCCAAGAACCCTAATGAAAAGTTATAAAGTATCCCATGATGTCCCAAAATCTAGTTAGAAGGAGCTGCCTGAATTTCAGGATAACCAATGTTCAAGATAACCAGTTGTTGAACCAATTTAAAGCCTTTTCTTAAAAGAAAAAAAAAAAAAAGATTCTGCATACGCATCCACACAGCAAAAGCATTGCTCATTCCTAAGATGGCAAGCAAAATGGTATGGGAGTCCCTGTACTAATAATGTTATGTGGCAGTTTTTCCCTATTAAAATGCTTGAATTCATTGAAGCTTAGCAAAGGTATCATAACAAAAGCATTTGCCCAAGTTTTTGAGAAAATACAGTCAGAGCTCATGGGGGATATATCTGTGAATGAATACTAAGTGTTAGTTTTATGTTCTAGGTCTTTTCAAAGAAACACAGAGATGTTTGAAAAAATAGAAACATAACAATATTCATTCTTCTTGAGATGGACTTGTACTAAACAATGTCTACATTCTCCTGTGAAGGTTGCAGGGCTTGGGATTGATATATTCATCTAGGGGGTGCTCCAGGCCCAGGCTCCTCTGTGGCAGACATGTTTAGTTATTTGCCAAATCCATTGCAGGCAGGCAACCTTCTCTTCCTGCCTGTTACATGCAAATGAAACTTGTGTGGAAGGGTGGCAGATATTTAGGTCATTTAACTGCTCTAGTAAAATACAAATTAACAGGAAAATTGCTGACATCATTAGGTATAAAGCTTTAACATCTGCAGGTTACACATGCCAGCTGCATAATATCTGTTAATTATGGTTGTAATAGGAGACCGTTGGGAGTGTGAATCAGGATTTATGTGAAAGTTTTGGCACTTTCAGAAATATAGAATTTGACTTGGAATATTCCATTTGTAAAAACGGAAGAAAATTCTGTGTGTGAGTAGGGATATAGGTGAATCAAATGCTTTTGAAAATGAATCCAATCAGTTATTTCTTATTTCTTTTTTCCCCAAAGACATTTAATTAAGCTTAATTTTGGTAATATAGAAACATAAACTTTCAAGTCCTTTGTTTGAAAAACACAGGGATCATTTGATTAAAATTTTTTGCTTCTGTGTTATTTTGTGGGGATTTTCATCTTTATACATGATGTAGTGGCACTTATCCCTCTGTACTGTTCCTCAATTAACCTCAAAATTTCACATATTATTTCATTTATACTTTAGTAGTGTTTTCATTTCAGTTTGTGCTGTGTTGAAATATCTCTCTGAGGACATCGTGAAGCTGATATTATATTATATTAACTGAGTCCAGTAAAAATACATGTGGCCTGAGATGAGGCACCCACCAATTTAATGAGTTTAAGGACTGTGAAAAGGGCTTCCCTGGTGGCTCAGTGGTAAAGAATCCACCTACCAATGCAGGAGACACGGGTTCAATCCCTGGGTGGGAAAGATTTCACAGGCTGTGAGGCAACTAAGCCGGCATACCACAACTACTGAGCCTGTTGTCTAGAACCCAGAAGCTGCAACTACTGAAGCCCACATGCCCTAGAGCCTGTGCTCCACAACAAAAGAAGCCATCACAATGAGAAACATGCACACCGCAACTAGAGAGTAGCCCCTCCTTACCACAACTAGAGGAAAGTCAACACTTCAGTGAAGTCTCAGCACACCAAAAAAAAAAAAAAAATATATATATATATATATATATACACATACACACACTAAATTATTTAAGAAGGACTGTGAAAAAAATACATAGTAAAGGTGTCTTTTTCTTTTAGATTTTAAATTTTTATTTTTACATTATTTTACTTTACAATACTGTATTGGTTTTGCCATACATTGACACGAATCCACCACGGATGTACATGCATTCCCAAACATGAACCCCCCTCCCACCTCCCTCCCCATAACATCTCTCTGGGTCATCCCTGTGCACCAGCCCCAAGCATCCTGTATCCTGCATTGGACATAGACTGGCAATTTGTTTCTTACATGATAGTATACATGTTTCAATGCCATTCTCCAATATTTAACTAATTGATTTTATTTGACCACACCAGGTCTTATTGCAGCATGTGGGATCTTTGATCTTTGTTGTGGCATACAGGATTTTTAGTTGTTTCATGTGGAATCTAGTTCCCTGACCAGGGATTGAACCCCGGCCCCTGCATTGGGAGCTTGGAGTCTCAGCCACTGGACCAGCAGAGAAGTCCCCACAGTAGAGGTTTTATAGGTGAAACTTGGGAGCTCATAGAATAGGAAAACCATTACTGTTACAAGTGACTAATAACTTTCCCCGGTTTTGACAGGCTTGACTGAGTTTTTCCCTTAAGCTCTGTCCTTAAGAAAACGGAATATAAAACAACATTTAGAAGTTTCCTTTGCACTGATCTCTCCATGCAGTTAGTGATATATAACCAGATTCTCTGAATGCCTTTTAAAGAGGCCTGCTATTAATTATCAGATTTTCTCTCCTAGTAGATTAGCATAATTTTTCATGATTTTTATATTACCCCTTCTAAGGTTACACATACTTAGAACAATTGATTGGATTCAAGACATTTATCCCAGAGGAAATTTTCCTGAATAATTTAATGATACATGGAGAGAATGCATTGAAAAAATAAAAATACTAGAAAGGCTGCATATAGTATGTAAATACTATGAAAAATGGTCACATAAATGGATAAGGATTAGAAAATTGAGGAGCCAAAGATGTCACCATATAAATCTAATATCTGAAAACCTGCAAGATGTAGATGTAATTACAAGAAGTCAAAGTATGACATTCTAGATGAAAATTCACTTCAGTCCACAAACAAAGCATGTAACATCAACCACATTTTCTAAAAATCCAATTTTTAATTTTAAAATTCCAATCTCCACAATAGCAAAAATTATTGTGAGTCAATTCAGGATTCCTTTCCTTCCTTGCAGCTGTTCCTGAATTCTGAAGAAAGCTACATGTGTCTAAGTGTCTGAGACTCATTTTGTCTTCTATTTCATATGTCCAACATGACATTTGTCACATCAGCCCATCCTGTCTGCAGTTGAAGGGAGCCTGTGGGTCACCAGGGCCATACCCACCATTCATTACCTATTGGTCCCCTTGGATCTCTCTGTCCTCTACATTCTTCCCATGTAGGGGCATATAAAAAGTACTGGTTTGCCTTTACACCACACTTGGAAGGAAAATCCATGCATGATAAATTCAAAGTGTTGACAGGGAAAGAACCTGCAACTAATGAAAATCTAACCAGTCCATATAGAATTGAAAGAGAAAAAATAATTTATCAGGCAAGCAGAAACTAAAAGCATTCATCAATAATAAATCAATCCTAAAAGAAATGTTAAAGATTCTTCCTTAAGTGGAAAGGAAAAGGCTATAGCAAGAAGTGAGAATCTACAAACTATAAATGCTGGAGAGGATGTGGTGAAAAGGGAACCCTCCTACATTGTTGGTGGGAATGTAAATTGATACGGCCACTATGGAGAACTGTATGGAGGTTCCAAAAAACCTAGGACTAGAACTATCATATGGAGAAGGCAAAGGCAACCCACTCCAGTGTTCTTGCCTGGAGAATCCCGTGGACGGAGGAGCCTGGTGGGCTGCAGTCCATGGGGTTGCTGAGAGTCGGGCACGACTGAGCGACTTCACTTTCACTTTTCACTTGCATGCATTGGAGAAGGAAATGACAACCCACTCCAGTGTCCTTGCCTGGAGAATCCCAGAGACAGTGGGCCCCCGTCTATGGGGTCGCACAGAGTCTGTCACGACTGAAGCGACTTAGCAGCAAGGCTTAATTTTCCAAGCAAGCTACATAGCCAGTTCCATTTCAGTCTGCCACTTCCCTGTTCTGGCCCCTGGCCACAGGGCCAGAGTTGATCCTGTCCTCATATCTCACAAACCTGTTCTAGGGCCATTTGCCTACTATTGGTTCTTGCCCCTCTCCTGGGGACCCAACAGCATCCACTCTTTCCTCTTGCCCACATGATTCTCTCTTTCCCCCTAACCTTCAATCTACTATTTTATCCTAGGTAGTAATGCTGTCATTCTCTTATGAGCTTCTTTTTCAAAATTCATTCTCCAAAGAGTAGAGGGTTTTGAGTTTCAAAAGCTTAGAAAATAATTCTTTGCATTTATGCTGTCACATCCCTTCTCTGAATAATAAAGAAATTACCTAGTGTTTCAAATTGGTAGAATAAAGCATGAGAGTGGGAAAATAATTCACATTGGTTACTATTTTTTTATTTGTTAATTAATTTTCATTGGAGTATAGTTGCTTTACAATGTTGTGTTAGTTTCAGCTGCATAACAAAGTGAATCTGCTGTATGTATACATATATCCCCTCTTTTTGGATTTCCGTCCCATTCAGGTCACCACATTGATTACAAGGGAAGCCCCCACATTGGTTAATATCTTAAAAAATATTATCCAGTCATATGGAAAGCAGAACCAGAAAATGCTAGAGAAGAAAGGAGCCTGGTGATTGTATCTGCCTCTCTTAAGTCAATATTGGCCCCTAGGGCCAAATGTTTTTGAGTATTATGGGAGGAGAGAATTAATGCAGGCCTTTCTTCTTCTGGGACTGGGAAAGATCCCAAAGACAAGTATATGAGATTTGGGATGAAAGTTATAATGCAGAGGGATTTAAGGGTGAGTGTATACTGCAGAGCTCTATGAAATGCCCGGAGAAGGCTAATGTCACTTGCCACCTCGACATTAGTATGCTTTATCTACCTGGTCCTCAACAGTCCCCAAAGAAGATAAACAGTGGCCTGATTACTCCTGCCTTGAGCCTGTGAGAGGACAAAGTGCAATTATAAACTCAGAAGCCATCAAAGGAAAAGAAGGCATATTTGTTATATACATTTTGTAAATGTAATGTGAAATTATAATGAAAGTCAATAGATAAGCAATCTACTTGCAAAACAGAGGATTGCCACACAGGGGTCAGAAAGAGGGCTTACAGCTATAATATACAAAGAGTTCTTACAAATTAACAAGGAGATAAAGAATCCAGCTGAAAAATATGCAAAGAAATAAATAGGCTATTTAGAAAAGAGGAAACCCAAATTGCCACAAATGGATTAAATAGTGTTCGAACTCAGTTAGGAAAAGGCAAAATAATAATAATAATAACAATGAAATATCACTTATTCAGATCAGACTGGCAAAAATTTAAACAACACTAACATCTATTGATTGTGGGCTTTAGGAATAACAGTACTCTCAGACATTGCTGTTAACCTGTGGATTATTATAGTCTTCTGGGAAATAAATTTCATGTCTCTCAAGATTTTTAAATTTATTTTTATTTATTTAACATTGGTTTATAAAAACATATAAGTCTCATGTGTACAACCTTATATTTCTACTTCTGTATACCTGGCAGAGTGCTCACCACCAAAAATTTAGTTTCCATCCGTCACTACACAGTTGATTTCTCTTTACCCATTTCACCTACTCTTTGCCCCTTCCCCTCTCATAACCACTACTCTGTTCTCTGTATCTACCTGTTTGTTTTTGTTTGGTTTGGTTTGTTTATTTATTTTGTTTTTTTTTTGGTATATTTGCTTGTTTTTTTTTGTTTGTTTGTTTTGTTTTTTATATTCCCTTTGAATCATCAATTCCACTCATGGCACTTCTGCACCACAGACAGAAATCTCCCAGTTTATAAGGATGTGTACGTGTGTGTGCTTAGTAAAAGTAAATCCCCAGCAATAAGAAAATGGTTCATTAAATTAGGGTTCATACACTCTATGTTGTTGTTGTTGTTGTCGTTGTTGTTGTTATTTAGTCTCTAAATCACGTCCAACTCTTTGAAACCCTGTGGACTGTAGCCCTCCAGTCTTCTCTGCCAATGGGATTTCCCAGGTAAGAATACTGGAATGGGTAGCCATTTCCTTCTCCAGGGGATCTTCCCAACCCAGGGACTAAACCCTCATCTCCTGCATTGGCAGGCAGATTCTTTATAACTGAGCCACCAGGGAAGCTCCATCCATCCTATAGATTATCATAAAACCATAAAAAGAGCCAAATTAGGGCTTTATTGAGTGGTGAATTGGGAAGATTGCATGGTGTCCTTTTAAGCAAAAAGAAAAGTCCCAAGGTGAGCACAATCAATTTTTGTAAGAAGATGATTAAAATCCACTTCCCTCTCTGTATGATTAACAAAGATAGCTTGTTATAGGATTATGTAGACTTGGAGAAAAAAGTAGGATATGTGCTGGGTTTTTAATCTTGGCTACTCAGGGTGGTAGAGACACGACAAGAGAAGAGGGAATCAAGAAAAATGATCCCAAAATTAAAAACATAAAACAGCTAGACAATAAAGAGTATATTAATAAAACAAGGAAGTTTCATTTAAGTACAAGAAATA
Organism: Oryx dammah; assembly: GCF_014754425.2. Classification (NCBI taxonomy): domain Eukaryota; kingdom Metazoa; phylum Chordata; class Mammalia; order Artiodactyla; family Bovidae; genus Oryx; species Oryx dammah. The sequence goes on from NW_024070207.1 coordinate 49,806,103, forward strand.
TTCATGACCATAGATTTCATGTTATGCTATTTACAAAGGCAGTTCAGTTCAGTTCAGTCACTCAGTCGTGTCCGACTCTTTGCGACCCCATGAATCACAGCACGCCAGGCCTCCCTGTCCATCACCGTCTCCCGGAGTTCACTCAGACTCACGTCCATTAAGTCCGTGATGCCATCCAGCCATCTCATCCTTGGTCGTCCCTTTCTTCTCCTGCCCCCAATCCCTCCCAGCATCAGAGTCTTCTCCAATGAGTCAACTCCTCACATGAGGTGGCCAAAGTACTGGAGTTTCAGCTTTAGCATCATTCCTCCCAAAGAAATCCCAGGGCTGATCTCCTTCAGAATAGATTAGTTGGATCTCCTTGCAGTCCAAGGGACTCTCAAGAGTCTTCTCCCACACCACAGTTCAAAAGCATCAATTCTTTGGCACTCAGCCTTCTTCACAGTCCAACTCTCACATCCATACATGACCACAGGAAAAACCATAGCCTTGACTAGACGGACCTTAGTCGGCAAAGTAATGTCTCTGCTTTTAAATATATTAGCTAGGTTGGTCATAACTTTTCTTACAAAGGCATCCTAGGTATAAATTGCATTATATACATTAATGGTCAATGTGGTGTTGTTCTTGTTTTCTTTCTTTTCTTTTCTTTTTTTTTGGTAACCAAAACATGTTCTCTCTTTGAGGAGAGAATCCTCACAATGTATTTTTCTGCTTACACGTGTTAGGGCTCTTGTCCTCTCTCAACTTACTGGCCATATTCTTTACAAAACGCTATTTGAGGATCTTATCTTAAGCCCCTTAACAGGAAAGAGAATTGTTAAACATAGAGACATTTGTGGATTGCCCTACTTAATAGCATATTTATACACTATTTGGCGTCACTGATGACAGACACCATGTTTGAACTTTTCAGTTTCTGACATGAATCATATTTTTGCACTCTTGATTATATAGAAAAATTGCACTGTTGCAGAGATCAAACCTGGTTATTTTGCTTTCAAAGACATCAGAATATGTTTTTCTCTCTGTTATTTCTAATATGCATATATTTCACCATTGCTTATCAAGATGTCCCAATATTATTCATCTGTTGTAGCTGTTGTAATATTTCTTTCGCTCAGCTTACAATATAATCACTGAAACATCCTTTACTTAATTTAAAAATCACAACGGTAATTTACAACTCCACTCTACTCCTGGAAATATACACAACTATGCACATACACAATTTTAAACTTCTTTTCCATTTAAGATTTCTTTCTTCCCGAAAATCTGCTGTGTTCTCAGTCCTGTCTGACTCTTTGTGACTCTTTGGACTGTAGCCTACCAGGCTCCTCTGTCCATGGGATTTTTCAGGCAAGAATACTGGAGTGGGTTGCCATTTCCTCCTCAAGGATCCTCCTGACCCAAGGATCAAACTTCTGTCTCCTGTGTCTCCTGCATTGCAGGTGGATTCTTTAACACACACATACATTGTGAGGTAAAAGTTAATTGTTTTTTTAAGTGGATATACAATTGTTTCAGCATGATTTTTTTGAAAGAGTATTTTCCTCCTTGAGTTACCTAGGCAACTTTGTAAAAAATGATGATGTTTGGGTTTATTTCTGGAACTTCTAGTCTGTTTCATTGGTTTACATGTCACTTCCTTTCACCAATACTATACGATCTTGATTATCATAGCTTTCAGTACCAACTTTTTTCTTTTTCAAAATTATTTTGGCCATTTTTGGTTCTTTGTGTCTCAGTACAAATTTCAGAATTTGCTTAAAAATTTATACAAAATATACCATACATTTTGATTATGGTTTTGTTGAATTGAGGGACCAATTGGGGGTTAATTTAAATCTTAATGATTGAGTTTTCTGACCCATGAACATGGCATGTCTCAAATTAATTTCTTACATATTTCATCAATGTTTTGTAGTTTTCAGGGCATCAGTATTAGATATATTTTATAAATATTTCTTGCTTTTTGTTACCATTATAAATATTACTTTGTACATTTCATTTTCTAGTTGTCTAATTTTTGTACATAGAGATAGAATTTATTTTTTGTATTGACCTGTATCCTGAGAGACTTTATGTTTCCTTACTATTTCTGGAGTTTTTCTATAGATTTCTTATAATATTTTACATAGATAGTGATGTCATCTATGAACCAATCTGGTTTTATCTCTTCATTTCTAATCTCTATATCTTGACTTTATTTTTCTTTCCTTATTACACTGCATATAGCATCTAGTATAATGCTGAAAATTTTCTGGAGGACATATTTAGCTTTTTTTTTTTTTTAGTGACGTTGGTTAATTTGGTCACAATGAATCATATGAGGCCTTAACTATGAAGCCCATCCTACTGTAGATTAGCTCTTAATTAGTAAATTGCTGCTAACCTCACTAGCAACCAGAAATGTAGAAATTCAAACAACAACGTGATATTACTTTTTATCTATCAGATTTGCAAAATTTAGAGATGCAAGTAATATCAACTGTTGCTGAAGATGTGGAGAAATGGAAATGTCATAAACTGCTAGTGAGACTGTAATTTGGTACAGCCATTCTAGAGAGAAATCTGGCATTCATTAGTGAAATTAACAAATGTTTATGCCTATTTACCCATACATCATCCAGGTATTTGCCTTAGAGAAACTCTTATACAAGTCCAATTACAAACTTCCAAAATGGTAGCAAGATAGCTAGATGTCTATCACTCATGGAGTAAGCAAATGTAATGCAGTGGGGGCACACCAGAAAATGCTCTGCAGATTCTAGAAACCATGAACTAGGTTTATATATAGCAACACAAGTACATCTTTGAAACACATCACTGAGTGAAAGGGAAAGAAAGAAAACTAATTCTACAGTATAAGGCACGTTATATGAATTAAAGCCATATAAACACACTCAAGCATAGTATATATTTCATACGAATACATATGTATATATATATACACACATATAATATATATATATATACACATGTATATATGTATGTGTATATATATATATATATCTCCAAGAGAGAAGGCAGTAGCTGTTAGGAATGATAATTGGAAAAATAAAATGAAATAACACAAGGATCTTGAACTTATCATAATGATCAAAATACTCAGTGAACTGAGGAATATGATTAACTCAAGTCTTTATCCCTGAGTTTAAAATAATGAAAAATTTAAATCTCAGGTGATATTAAATGGAGAGTAGGATATACACCAAAATATGTAGTGTATTCCCATTTTTTAAAGCTTTATACATATGGGTAGAAAAAGAACTGTATACACTGGTTGTCTCAACGGGAGCATGGCTAGTAAGAGAGTGATTTTCAGTTTTTAGTTTTGCCATTACACCTTTCTCTTCTTCACAATAAGCATGTACAACATTCATAATGAAAAGAATAACTGTTACTTTCCCAAAACCGTGTAAATGAGAAAATCATATCTAACAAAATTTATGCAAATTAGCATGATCACCATTATTCCACTGAAGTGAATAAACCCCTGTTTCAGGTCACTGAACACCAATAGTCCATACAGACATGGTTTGAGAGAATACCTGTCTTCTGAATGGTCAAGACATCACTACACCCATTTTTTGCTCCCTGAAGAAAGCATTGCTTAAACGCAGGTCTTTTGTGTTTTCAGGATGATAATTATTTCAATGGGTATGGGCTCTTTCTTTTTAACCAAGACTATCATGGTAATATTCAGAAACTTCACAAGGTAAAGTAATATGTTTCTAAAGCTGGAGTAAAACTAAATTAATAAGACCTTAAACCATTAAGAAGTAATTAGAGATATAAAAGCACTAAGAGCAAAAGCTAAAAACCAACTAATGGACTATAGTGAGCATGAGAAAATTATTCTATGTTACAATAGAACCAGGAGTAGACTTCAAACTGGCAGGATAATAAGATCTTAACATACTAGAGAACATCATGAAACACTAATAGCAACTATGGCATGGGGGTGATAAGAAAATATGGTTTTAATTCAACATTTCAGGATCAGAACATTCTTTACTTTCCCATCTTTGCCAAAGCTGATGTTGAATTTTCTGGTGTTTACTGAAGGAGTGGGAAGTCTCTATATTTCTATAATATCCTACACAGTGAATTATGAATAATTAAATGAACACATAACTAATTTTAAACTCAAGCTTTAAAAATTAAAATGATTGTTTTGTAACTCTATAAATGTCTTTATATTTTATTGTTTTTAAACCCAGTGTGCTTCTACCTCTGTGTCTAACATGAATTTCATGTTCATCATTTCTAAATAAACATTTCCTATGCAATTGAAATGCTCCTACTTGTACAATTTTCTAACAATTTAATTCATTTCCTAACAGGCTATTCCCTGCCCAGTTATATTAATACTGTCTAATAATTTGTTTCAAAGTGTGGTTTCCTGAACCATAACTGTCTCTAACAGAAATATTAGTGTCTATTAAAAAATGCATTTACTTAGATCCCACCCCTGTCAGGTTCTGGATCTAGGATTTGTATAATTAACAAATGTCCCTGTTTAAGGACCGTTGCTCCAGGTGTATGGAGATCCTCTACTTCTGTCCTCAAGGAAGAAGGGTGTTGATCTAAGTTTATAAAATTCAAAGGTACTAATTTGGTTTCTTGCGATGGTGCCTGGAAACAATATGCCTTGTTCAAAGACCTAGGGAACTTTACTTTAACATCTTTTCATATGATTAGATGATGAGGATGAGGTTAAAAGGCTGAGGTCCTCTCCCGTCTATTCTTTCTTCTTCTATTTATGAGGCCATTGAAACAGAGAGAAGCCTAGGACCAGTTCCTCCAAATTCTAGAGGTCCTGTCTCCCTTCTCTATGTAACATAGAGTATACATAGTATGCTCCCCTTTCTCTATGTATTCTGCCATGTTTGAAGATTTGATTGGCTCTTCTCTAGGCAATGCTGGCAAAACACTTTCTTGTTCTCTTTGGGTTCTTTTTTCCCCTGACACTCACAGGTGCATCTTAGACCAGCATTTTCTCTACAGCTAAGACATGAAATTAAAAGACGCTTACTCCTTGGAAGAAAAGTTATGACCAACCTAGATAGCATATTGGAAAGCAGAGACATTACTTTGCCGACTAAGGTCCGTCTACTCAAGGCTATGGTTTTTCCAGTGGTCATGTATGGATGTGAGAGTTGGACTGTGAAGAAAGATGAGTGCCAAAGAATTGATGCTTTTGAACTGTGGTGTTGGAGAAGACTCTTGAGAATCCCTTGGACTGCAAGGAGACCCAACCAGTCCATTCTGAAGGAGATCAGCCCTGGGATTTCTTTGGAAGGAGTGATGCTGAAGCTGAAACTCCAGTGCTTTGGCCACCTCATGCAAAGAGTTGACTCATTGGAAAAGACTCTGATGCTGGGAGGGATTGGGGACAGGAGGAGAAGGGGATGACTGAGGATGAGATGGCTGGATGGCATCACTGACTCGATGGACGTGAGTCTGAGTGAACTCTGGGAGTTGGTGATAGACAGGGAGGCCTGGAGTGCTGCGATTCGTGGGGTCGCAAAGAGTCGAACACGACTGAGTGGCTGAACTGAACTGAACTGAAGACAAGATCTGAGATTCAGGTTTGGACTTTGGGCAAAAAATAGTCTAATGAGCACCTTTGGGGAGTGTGTCTGTTTCGGATCTTTTTTAATGTAGTAAGAATACTCCACATGAGATCTACCTCTTAAGAGCTTTTCAAGTGTACAATACAATCCTTTCACCCATAGGCATATATGTTCATAAACAGATCTTTAGAATTTATTCATCTTTCTTAACTAAAAGTTTATGCCCATTAATTAGTAACTACCTATTCCCACCCCCAGCCCATGCCTCTTTCCTCTGATGCCTGAATCCACTGACAAGTAGTGTGAGGGACCATAGGAATCAACAAATCAACAGCTTTATGGCTGGTCGTCCTGGTTTCAAGATGGCAGATGGTTAGGATTCTGACATCTTCCTATTTTAAACTAATTTATGCACCTTGTCACAGACGTCATAGCTGCCAGAGGACAAGCACAAGACTTTCCCCACAGAGGGGCTGAGCTAGACTGCGTCTTAGTTTCGGCATGTAGGATCTTTGATCGTCATTGTGGCATGTGGGATCTTTAGTTGGGGCATGTGAACTCTTAGTTGTGGCATGTGGGATCTATTTCCCCAACCATAGAACAAACCCAGTCCCTGCTACATTGGAAAGGCAGAGTTCTAGCCACTGGACCACCAGGGGAGTCCTAGCACCATTTGTAGGAGAGACAATTCTTTGTCTTGGCACCCTTATTGAAAATCAATTGACTGTGGCTGTATTTGTTTATTTCTGGATTCTCATTTCTGTTCTACTGATCTATGGGTTTATCCTTAGGTCAGTATCATGTGGTTTTGATTACTCTAAATTTGTCTTCACTTTTGAAAACTGCAGTGTATTTACTTAAGAGACTTCAACTTAATGGGATATTTCCATAGACTGTGCAGACCACTTAGGGAGTACTGTTGCCTTTGAGCCTGCTTTGGTGAATTTTCTGGTATTTTTAAAAATTAATTTATTTGTTTTAATTGGAGGCTAATTATTTTACAATATTGTGGTGGTTTTTGCCATACATTGACATGAATCAGCCACAGGTTTATTTTACTAGTACTAAAGTTTCAACCTCTGGTGTGCTTCCAAGCTGAATAAAAATTTGGAGATAAGTGGAGGAATCATTAAAAGAAAAGATCATATAAAACACATTAACATAAATTCCTGAGGACAGCCTTGAAAAAATCCTATCTGTAGCATTAGTGAAGATAAGCAACAAACAACAATTATTTAAGATTGATATAATTTGTGATATAAATCATGTATATATGGATTGAGACACTCAAAAAGGTCTTTAGGGGGTTTTATTTAGCTTTTAACCACTGTATGCTCATATTTTTCTCCCTTACATATTTTGCTCTAGCATATTTGAAATAAATGCTAAATAAATTAAAGGCAGTGAAATAGATTGCTCTTCTGTATGAAAATAACATGTTTTACATTGAAGATGGTAATGAATTCTTTATATATTTTTTTTTCAAGTAAGAATCCATTTCCATATATCTCCATTATAGTCAATTATCTTCTAAGGTGAGAGATTTTTAGTAGATGATGATAAAAGCCTGATTTTGGAAGGGGTGGTTGGAAGCTTAAAAGGGGATAAGTGAGCAATTAAGACTGGGAAAATATACAACAGTTTTAAGAAGTTATATTTTAAAAGGGAGCAGAGAAATTGGACATAAGATGGAAAGGGATGTAGGGGCCAAGAGAGCTTTTGCTTTTTTAAGATGGAAATGACTGTGTCGTATCTGCATGACAAGGGTATTATCTACTATATGGTGAAATATCGATTTTGCAGAACACTGGGGTTAATTATAAGAGAAAAGTCCTTGAGTAGGTAAGAGGGCATGGGATCCCAGTAACACTCTAAAATGTTACTCTAAAGAATAAATTAATTCTAAAGTATTAATTTCAAAATATAAACACCAGGATTGATCACCCATCGAAGTAGGGAAGGGAAGGTTTATAGAGAAGAATTTTATTATTGGGCAGTATTGAGTATACATTTGAGATTTATGACCTTAAATTTCATGTAGGAGTAGTCAGTATCGTTGGTATTTTTCTCCAGTCACTTTTAGCTGCATAAGTGAAAGCTCCAGAGATCTGTGTTTGAGCAGTGTTCAGGTTTTGTCAGAGAGAATAAAGGATATGTGAGTTCAAGCTGAGTATGTTAAAGGCCATGATGCTAGGCTGTGGAAGCCACTATGGGTAAACAACAGAAGGGTTAATATTGAGAGATGACAATTTAAAAAGTGGTAGGGTAATTGTGTTAAAGGTCTTGATGCAGTCCCAGAATTGTTGGAATGGGTGTCATCATTTAAGTAAGCTGGAAAGGTAAAAGATGGTTCATGAATGGGGTGACTGAAAATGAGATTTCAGAACAGTTCAGTTATTAATAATGACAAAGTCTATAAATTAGGCTTAAATTTTTCAAGAAGTGATATTATATAGACTACACATGCAATCAATACAAATGTAGGTGACTAAGTGTCATAGGTTTAGATATTTTAAAATATATTGTTCATGGTTAGGGAATAAATTGTAATATTAATTAGAAAATACCTATGGACAATGAAGAAAATATCACACATCAAAACTCACTGGACACAGTTCAAGCAGTACAGAGAGGGACAAGGATGGTCTTAAAACTTCTGTGAGAAGAACATTCTTAAAATTAATGAGCTAAGAGTCTTAAACAAGAAGTTAGACAAAAAAAAAAAAAAGAAGAAGAAACCCAAAAAATGAGAAGGAAATAAGAATAAAACAGGAATGCATTAAGTAGTAACATATATATATATAGTAAAAAGAATCAACAAAGGCAAATGTTTACTCCATGAAAAGACAGTTAAAGTCAATAAACTTCTGGTAAAATTAACAAGAAAAAAGAAAGTACAAAGAAAGCATAAATAATAAAAATATAAAAGGGACATCATGACAAATAAAGTAGAGATTAAAATGATAATAGGATCTTATGAACAATTTTATAACAAGATATTTGAAAATTAGTGGCATATGGACAAATTCCTAGAAAAGAGACATTATCAAATTTACTCAAGAATAAATAGAAAATAGACCTGATTTGTCTCATAAGCATTAAGGAAATGGAATCTGTAGGTAAATGTTTTTCCACAAAAATAAAAACTCATCTCAGGTCCAGATAGTTTTATAATTAATTTTTATCAGTCATTCAAGGAAGAGGTACATCTGATGTTTGCAAAATTCTTCAGTAAATGTAAACAAACAAAAATAACAAACACCTCACCTACACCATCATTTCATAAGACTACTAGACCATAATAACAAAGCAAGCCAAATGTAATATGAAAATAATAGTAAGTAGAGGCCAATCCCACTTATGAACCTAGATACAAAATTCTTAAAATATTAAAAGTAGATTTTAAATATATCCACTGGCCACTTCTCACTACTTCTTCCACCACTGTCCTGAGACAAAGCACCATCACCTTTTGACTGAGTTAATATAATAAAATCCTTGCCACTTCTTTTGCCCCCATTCAAAATGACAACCAAAGGGATCCTTTAAACATGCAAACCAGGCCATTTGCCTCAGTTACTCAATATACTCCAATGATTCCCCATCTTAATCAATGAAAGCCTCACAATTGTCTTAAAGACTCTAGATCAGAGTCAGCCAACTGTGGCCCATGGACCAATTCCAGCTTGCTATCTATTTTTATGTGGCTCATGAGCTAATATTTGTAAACATATTTTGCATAGTATTTTATATATTTTAATGCTTGAAAAATAATACAATAAAAAGAAAAAGAAAACTTCATTGTATGAAAATCACATAAAATGAACATTTCAGCATCTTTTGGAACAAGGCTACACCCATTGTTTATAAATTGTGGATGCTTTTTTTTTAAAATTTTAATTGGAGGCTAATTACCTTACAATATTGTGAATCAGCCATGGGTGTACATGTATTCCCCATCCTGAACCTCCCTCCCACCTCCCTCGCCATCCCATCCCTCAGGGTCATCCCAGTGCACCAGCCCTGAGCACCTTGTCTCATGCATTAAACCTGGACTGGCGATCTATTTCACATATGATAATATACATGTTTCAATGCTATTCTCTCAAATCATCCCACCCTCTTCTTCTTCCACAGAGTCCCAAAGTCTGTTCTTTACATCTGTGTCTCTTTCACTGTCTCACATATAGAGTCATCGTTATCATCTTTCTAAATTCCATATATATGCATTAATATACTGCATAGGTGTTTTTCTTTCTGACTTACTTCACTCTGTATAATAGGCTCCAGTTTCGTCCACCTCATTAGAACTGATTCAAATGCATTCTTTTTAATAGCTGAGTAATATTCCATTGTGTATATGCCTCTTGAGAAACCTGTATGCAGGTCAGGATGCAACAGAACTGGACATGGAGCAACAGACTGGTTCCAAATAGGAAAAGGAATACGTCAAGGCTGTATATTGTCACCATGCTTATTAAACTTATATGCAGAGTACATCATGAGAAAAGCTGGGCTGAAGGAAGCACAAGATGGAATCAAGATCGCCAGGAGAAATATCAATAAACTCAGATATGCAGATGACACTACCATTATGGCAGAAAGTGAAGAAGAACTAAAGAGCCTCTTGATGAAAGTGAAAGAAGAGAGTGAAAATGTTGGCTTAAAGCTCAACATTCAGAAAACTAAGAACATGGCATCCAGTCCCATCACTTCATGGCAAATAGATGGGGAAACAGTGGAAACAGTGTCAGACTTTATTTTTCTGGGCTCCAAAATCACTGCAGATGGTGATTGCAGCCATGAAATTAAAAGACACTTAGCTCCTTGGAAGGAAAGTTATGACCATCCTAGACAGCACATTAAAAAGCAAAGACATTACTTTTCCAACAAAGGTCCATCTAGTCAAGGCTATGGTTTTTTCCAGAAGTCATGTATGGATGTGAGAGTTGGGCTATAAAGAAAGCTGAGAGCTGAAAAATTGATGGTTTTGAACTGTGGTGTTGGAGAAGATTCTTGAGAGTTCCTTGAACTGCAAGGAGATCCAACCAGTCCACCCTAAAGGAGATCAGTCCTGGGTGTTCATTGGAAGGACTGATGTTGAAGCTGAAACTCCAATACTTTGGCCACCTGATGTAAAGAGCTGACTCATTGGAAAAGGCCCTGATGCTGGAAAAGGTTGAGGGCATGAGGAAAAGAGGATGACAGAGGATGAGATGGTTGGATGGCATCACCGACTCAATGGACATAGGTTTGGGTGAACTCCAGGAGTTGGTGATGGACAGGGAGGCCTGGCATGCTGTGGTTCACGGGGTCGCAAAGAGACGGACACAACTGAGCGACTGAATTGAACTGAATTGAATATGTACCACAGCTTTCTTATCCATTCGTCTGCCGGTGCTTTTGCATAGCAACTAGCCACACATACCCTTATTCCTTGCAAATGCAAGGCATGCTTCTGCACTGGTGTTCCTCTGCCTGCATTGCTTTTCTTCCAACTATCAGCATGGCTCACTCTCTCCTCACTTTCTTTAGGTCTCTATTCAAACATAACTTTATTACTGAGCTTTCCTGGGGACCCTAAACTTGAAACTGCTCTTTCACCCTCTTCCTGGCAATCCCTGTCCCCTCTTCCTGATTTATTTTGCTCCATTGCATTTAATCACCAGCTCATATATTCTCTATATATACTCATCATATATTTTGTTTCTTTTTTGTCTCATGATGGGGAAAGATTTTTGTCTTTTGTTAACACTTGGCCTACCACATACAATGTGTTCATTAAATGTTGAATAAATGAATAAAGGGGTTGATGACTGATAAAAATACTCTAAAATATTCTATACTCACTATAAGTTAGACACTGTGCTTTAGAAAATTATTTAATGAAGTATAGTTGTGTTAATTACAATGTTGTGTTAATTTCTGCCACATAACAAAGTTGTTCAATTATACTTGTTCATATTCTTTCCCATTATGGTTCATCCCAGGATATTGAATACAGTTCCTTGTGCTATATGGTAGGACCTTGTTGTTTATTCATCCTCTGCATAATCACTTATGTCTGCTAATCCCAAACTTCTAGTCCATCCCTCCCCTCCCCCCTCCCCCTTGGCAGCCATAAGTCTGTTCTCTATAGACATTGTACTTTTGCATCATTGTCCATAATTTGCACAACAACCTTGTAATTTAGGCATCATTAGGGCACAACTGTGGAGAAGGCAATGGCACCCCACTCCAGTACTCTTCCCTGGAGAATCCCATGGGCAGAGGAGCCTGATAGGCTGCAGTCCATGAGGTCGCTGGGAGTCAGACACGACTGAGCGACTTCACTTTCACTTTTCACTCTCACACATTGGAGAAGGAAATGGCAACCCACTCCAGTGTTCTTGCCTGGAGAATCCCAGGGACTGGGGAGCCTGGTGGGCTGCCGTCTGTGGGGTCGCACAGAGTAGGACATGACTGAAGCGACTTAGCAGTAGCAGGACACAACTGAGAGACTTCACTTTCACTTTTCACTTTCATGCACTGGAGAAGAAAATGGCAACCCACTCCAGTATTCTTGCTTAGAGAATCTTGCCTGGTGGACTGCCGTCTAGGGGGTCACACAGAGTCAGACACGACTGACGTGACTTAGCAGCAGGAGGCCCATTTTACAGAGCAAGGAGCTAAAGTTCAGAGAATTTATGTAACTTACCCAAGATCAGAAGAGGCACACAGAAATTCAGGGCACTGGTGAGTATTGCAAGCTTTAGGAGAAAGACACAAAGAGTGGGAGAGATTATTAGAGGAAGAACCTGAGCTGACCAAGTCCCCTTGACATCCTGGGATATTTACATATTTAAGATAAGGATTTTGCTAGTTTGAGGAGTGATTTAAACTGGGGCAGGCATCTTTATTCGATTGGCAACAAAGCAAATCTGATTTTATAGCAATTCTAAAGGCATTTCAGTTCAGAAAGAGACTTCCAAATAAATCAGTCACTAGACACAGAGATGGCGAACATGCTTATCGTGTTTCCATAAATACCACCTGTCACGGTCATATCACAGATGATGGCTATAAAATAAATATCACATGGAATTAAAAAGAGCTATGGAGACAGAATACATTGCTAAAACCTAATAACTAGTGCAAGTGAAATATTTTGCAGTATAGAGATGAAACTAATAACAGTCATTATGGACCAACACTTGCACTTAAGGATTACGATTCCATTTACTCTGAGGATTAAGGATTATAATTTTATAGTTGGTAATTTCATAGCTATACAAGGTTCTTTTATGAAATCGTGTAGCAATATTTAATGTTTCAGTGTCAAATGCTGTATTTATTTGTTTCTCTTTCTTCTGGGCAAATAACGTTGTGAATGTTCTTTTCTGGGATTTATCAAGGTTGCCACATAAAGTTTTATAACTATAATTTCTCTATCAATCTTTTAGGTTTCTATGGTAAATCTCCATAAGGCAAGTCAAACAATGTGTGGGTTTATCCCAGTGACTGATGCACACCTGTTTTCATCTTAAAGTCACCAGGAAACTTTTTTTTAAAGTACTTATGCCTATGCCTGGCACCCAGAGATTTTTATATAATTAGTGGGGTGGGGTCTGGGCTTCAGAATTCAAAAAAAAACAAAAACAAAAACAGAAACAAAAAACTTCCCCAGTGAATTCTGCCAGAGTTGCGAAGTGCTGCTGTGGAGCTAGACTTCAGCATCTAAGAGTCACATACCTAAAGGGTATCTATATGTAGGCATGATTTGTCTGTATAGCATAGCCCTAGTGTTTGTCACACAATGAAATTTCTAGTTACTTACTAAGTCTCCTTGGAGAATGTCTCTAACTAACTCCCATACATCGTATCCTCTCTTTGGACTTCAGATGGGCTGTGTTGTAGCCTATGTGATAAGAATGACCAGAGACAAAGATGAAAAATAAGGAACTCAGGAATTTCCTCATTTGCTCTCCAAATTGCCAAGAAAGGAACAATGATATTCACATGAGTCCATTTCATTTCATTTCAACAGATGGCAGTGTTTGGGAGTAACTGTCTCATAGTGATTAAGAGTATAGGATCTGTAGGCAAACTGATTTCAGTTCCAAGTTCAGCTAAGTAGCTCTGTGACTTGTCCTAAATTACTTCCCTTCTCTGTTCCCTAGCTTACTTGTGTTAAAAACACTGCTAGCATTAATTTGCAAGATCAGATTATGTGCATCAACAAATTCAAAAGGAAGCTCCCATTTCTTGAATGCCTTTTGTCTCCATTATACACAGTTTCCTTATGTTCAAGACAGAGCTAACATTAATTTCTACAACAAAAATAATAAACACTTTCCATATCAAATATTATTATAATTATTCTGTGTTAGGTGAAAGCTATAGCTGAGAGGTTCAGTGAGGATGATAAACCTTTGGGTTTATCTTTACTAGAGATCTGAGGACCCCCAGTTCAGGAAGACTATAATACTATTCCTGGGTGATCTCATTCACTCCAGTAAAAATAATTCTACATATATCCACTTGTATGTAGATGATTCTGAATCAATATCTATAGCCTTGACCCTCTCTTAAGTTCAAATTCTATACTTACAAGTTCCTTTGGGTAATCTCCAACTGGACATCCCATGTTGTTGTTGTTTAGTCGCTAAGTTGTTTCCGACTTCTGCGGCCCCATGGACTTTATCCCACTAGGCTCCTCTGTCCATGAGATTTCCCAGGCAAGAATGCTGGAGTGGATTGCCTTTTCCTTCTCCATGGGATCTCCCAAACCCTGGAACCCAACCCACATCTCCCACACTGGTAGGTGGGTTCTTTACCACTCAGCCACTAGGGAAGCCTGGACATCCCATAGGACCCTCCAGTTCATCATGATAAAACTAACATTTTCTCTGTCATACTGGTTTCTACTCCCCTTCTCTTTGCAACATTGTATTACAGCCTTACCATCTGCTTCAAAAACAAGCAGAAAGAAAAACCAAAGGAACAAAAGACAAAACAAAATAGTCCCCTATTCATTTACACCTCTAACAAGCTATTGGACTAACTAGTTTTATTTTGCTTCCAAATATCTTTTATATCTATTTCCTCCTCTCTAGTCTTATTGAGAATACCTTACCCCAGGCTTGGAAGGCAGCATGGCAGAGAGGAAAGAGAGTGATAAGTTAGTTATCTCATCACTTGTAGAATCATCGTATAAAAACTATATTTGGCAGCCTGAGAAGCAAAACGAAAAGAGTGCAAAGCCACAGGTCCAGATTGTAGCTCTGCCACTGACTTGTGTTGCCTTGGTGAAGGGACTGAATCTTTGGTCCTTGGTTGTTTTATCTGTTAAATGGTAATCCTAAAACCTATTCTGCATGTAACACATGGTATAATGGAGACAGAAGACATTCAAGGAATGGGAGACTCCTTTTGAAATTGTTGATGAAATCATCTGATCTGCCAAGTAGCATTGTTCATCAGCCCAAAAGAGATTTTAAAATAACTTTATCCTTTATCAGCATCTCTTGCAGAGTGTTAATGTGAGATCTAACTTGTAATCCATCGTTATGCCTCAAAATCTCCTTCTCATCTTTCTTCATTCCCTTGTACCACTATCTGCCTCATAGTCTTCCTCACTGTCAGCATTCTCTTTCCAACTCCAAACCCAATTAAAATACTGACTCACCAGGCTTAAAAACCAACCAACCAATCAAAAAAAAAAAACACTTTATTCCACTATCACCTCATCTGCTTCTTATAATACAGGTCTACGAGTCCTTCCTCCCAGTAAGCAAAACCCCTTAGGCATCAGGAGGGGAAACAAGGAGAGCAAGTGGCAGTGGAGGAAGGGAGAGGGAGAAGAAACCATGAAAATAAATATAGGACTCTCTTTTTCTTGGAGGGGGTGATGCCTATAAAACTTTATGTCCACAGTGTTTATCCTGTCACAAGTGTTATCGTTCAAAACATGGACATCTTTTCCCTTGTCTATTACAACTACTTCTTAATCTGCTTTCCATCTCCCTTCCTCTAGTCTCTCCATGCCCCGATCTGGCCACCTTGACCAGTCCGTCTTTCGTATTGTTCTCAGAGGAACTGTTCTCCTACACAACAGCTCTCATCATAGGAATCTGTCTCTGCTCCCTCCAGCTCAGTTTTCCCACAGACCATAGGGTTAAAGCTAGAGCCCTTAAAACAATGTATAAAGTGAAGCACAATCTTTCTCTCCTCCAGTTCTCCAATATCACACCCTGCCCCTGCCATTTACTCAGGGTACTAACTAGTGAGGACACACCGTCCTATTCCAAGTTTCTCTGAATCTGCACATGTTGTTCCCTCAGCCGAGATAATCATTCTGCCTTTCTTCTTTATGTGTATCTTTGTATGATCAGACTTGAGAGAACTGAGAAGTGGTATGCTTTTCTTCCCCTCATGATTCACAGGGACATCTATTTCTGGTATTTTGTATAATGCATTCATTAGCTGACAAATAGCTATCAAGTGCCTCCATGCCCCAGGTCACACAGTTCTCCTAGAACAGATCCAGGAGGAAAAATCTTGCTTCTCTTTGCCTTTCCAGTTCTGTGTTCTTTTCACTACATTATGTTACATTCTAAGTGCCAGATGCTATGTCAGGTATTAATGATAAAATTATCTTGGAATGGGTATCTGTTATGAAAGCCCTTAAAAAAATACAATATTTGCTTCACTTGTGTGGTAACTAGTTTTTTAATGTAACTTGAGTTGTAACTAAAGTTTTCTGATATCTCTTGGCAGCATTAGGAAGTACAGTCCTAATGCTAGGCCCCTCTTGTATTTTTTTTTTTTTTAATAATTGTGTCTCATCCTATTAGGCCACGTGATTAATCAAGACTGAAACATAATTTTTAATTTTTTTTACTAGTGGTGACATACATCCCTTTCTATGACCAATGGAACTACATCCATATATTTACTTTCCTTTCCAGGCAAGGAAAAAAACCCTGAATGCCCTTGCATGGCCTCAGGGAAGGGAGTGGATGAAACCCCAGCTGTGGCAGAGAGTTCCAATTTACTGCCACTCTGCTGATTATATGCTTGCATATTTCCTGAAATAGTGAAAAGCTGTCCAGGCTATAAAACAAATGGAAGACATACAATGTGGCTGAGTGTGGGGGTTTTAGAATCTGGGAGAATATGGTGAACTGAGCCTCAGTATCTGTATTGATGTTCTCAGAATATGCAAGTAATGTTGGTAACACTTAGGAATCAAAGAGAAGAATGTGATTTCTTTTTGCAGACTTCCTAACTCAAGGTGAAGAGGAGAACGTGGCTGATACTCCATCAGCTTCCTGAAATCAGACCCAGGAATAAAGATACTGTCACATCAAATATCACAATATCTGGAAAGCTTACCACTGTGACACTCATATTTACTATGCTTTTTAGCCTAGAGGGGTGCTTTTGTAATGACTATCTAGTTTGATCATAGTAACAGCCTAAAGGACGATTATGATCGTCACTATTGTCCCCATGAGGTAACTGAGGCACAGAGTGGAGATGACTTGCCCAAAGTCACTCAGCTTGTCTTTAGTGGAACCCAGATAAAAATCCGGATCTGTCATTTCATAGTATTACATTGCTGACGTTCGCTTAAATAAATCATTGTTACATGTGTGTGTGTATGTGTGTGTGTGCTTGGTGTGTGAATTCTTGTCTTATTATGAACATTAAAGTATTATGAGCCACAGGAAACTCAAACAGGGGCTCTGTATCAACCTAGAGGGGTGGGGTGAGGAGGGAGATGGGAGGGAGGTTCAAAAGGGAGAGGATATATGTATACATATGGCTGATTCATGTTGAAGTTTGACAGAAAACAGCAAAATGTAAAGCAGTTATTCTTCAATAAAAAATAAATAAATAAATAAAATATTATGAGCCAGTGACCAAATCAGATTAAGAGACATAAGAGCATAAAGTAGGAGAGGTGACCAAAAAAGGGAATTAATTTTAGTGAATCCCCATTGGTAAGAGGAAGTGTTTAATTTTATACCAGACTCTAGAATAGGCTGATCTCCTCAAAGAGATTCAGAACAGAATTTTTTTTAGTTCTACATCTTTCTTGATTTAAAATAATGTGCTCTTTACATTATTATTTTACTTTACAATATTGTATTGGTTTTGCCATACATCATGTATCTGCCACAGGTATACACGTGTTCCCCATCCTGAACCCCCCTCCAACCTACCTCCCTGTACCATCCCTCTGGGTCATCCCAGTGCACCAGGCTCAAGCATAAAATAAAATGTTAGATGAAATACTTAAAAAAAATAAAATAAAATAATGTGCTCTTTATAGAAAAGAGGCATGAGTAGAAAAGGCCGAGAAGAGAGCTATCTATTTTGAACTTACAATATCAGATGCCATGCTAGCTGCTGGTCATTTTATCTCATGTCAGCCTCACAGCATCTCTACATAGTTCTCTTCTTCCTGGGACTGAGGAGATGTAGTACTTTCTGGGCTAAAACCAAGAGATGTGGTCAGCCTATATGAGGTAAGCAGTATGAATGCCACTGAGTGGGTTTGAGATCTGAGGCCCAAGATGATGGGGAAATTGCCCCTAGAAGAGTATTGTTTGTAGAGGATGTTTGTACACATAAACAGAAGAAGTTGCCAATCATTCTTTCCATGAAATTCACATTTTAAGTTCATATTTGGTGGGAATTAATATGCTGCATTGGAAAGCATCACCAACTCAATATATGTGAGTTTGAGCAAATTCCAGGATATAGTGAAGGACAGGGAAGCCTGGAGTGCTGCAGCTCATGAGATTGCAAAGAGTAGGAGATGACTGAGACACTGAATAACAACAATTTGCTCCACTGGAAAAACAAAACTTAAAATTAATTTTAGACAAAAAAAAAGATGTGGTTTGAAAATATATTCAATTAAAACGTTAACATTTACAGCATGTAGACTCTGACTTTGATTTACAGTTTTATAATTTAAATTATAAGAATAAGATAATATGTCCATCAACAGATGAATGGATAAAAATGATGTGGTATATATACACAATGTAGTATATATACTCAGCCATAAAAAGAATGAAATATGGGGGGGGGGGAAGAATGAAATATTGCCATTTGCAGCAACATGAATTGACCTAGATTATCAAACTAAGTGAGGTAAGTCAGATGGAAAAAGATGAATACCTTATGATATCACCTATATGTGAAATATAAAAACATGATACAAATGAACCTGTTTCCAAAACAGAGACTCACAGACATAGAAAACAAACTATGGTTACCAAAGGGAAAGGGGGTGGTGCTGACAAAGTAGGAGGTTGGCATTAACCTATACACATTGCCATATATAAAACAGATAGTCAACAAGGACTAGCATATGGTACAGGGACCTCTACTCAATATCTTGTAATAACCTATTAGAGAAAAGAGTCTGAAAAGAGTATATTTGAGAACCTTCTGGAAATGATTCAGTATTCTAGATGTCATTAAGAACATTTGTGATTCATTGGAAAGGATCAAAATATAAGCATTCATAGGAATTTAGACATTGATGCCAACCCTCATGGATGACTCTGTGGGATTTTGTGGAGAAAATAACTGCA
This sequence comes from Oryx dammah, assembly GCF_014754425.2. NCBI lineage: Eukaryota > Metazoa > Chordata > Mammalia > Artiodactyla > Bovidae > Oryx > Oryx dammah. Next base: position 49,825,280 of record NW_024070207.1, read on the forward strand.
TATATGGTGGAAATAATAAGAGAACTAGAATTGGAAGTGGAGCCTGAAGATGTGATTGAATGGCTGCAGTCTCACAAGAAAAATTTAATGGATGAGAAGTTGCTTCTTATGGATGAGCAAAGTAAGTGGTTTCTGGAGATAGAATCTACTCCTGGTGAAGATGCTGTGAAGACTGTTGAAATGGCAACCAAAGATTTAAAACATGACATCAGCTTAGTTGATAAAGCAGTGGTAGGGTTTGAGAAGATTGACTCCAATTTGGAAAGAGGTTCTACTGTGTGTAAAATGCCATCAAACAGCATTGTATGCTACAGACAAATCATTTATAAAAAGAAGAGTTAATCAATGTGGCAAAATTCCCTGCTATCTTATTTTAAGAAACTGCCACAGCCATCCTAGCCTTCAGCAACCAATCAGTCAGCAACCAACTGCTAACGTGATCAGTCAGCAGTCATGAACATCGAGGCAAGACCTTCCATCAGCAAAAAGATCATGATTCACTGAAGGCTCAGATGATGAGTAGTAGTTTTTAGTACAAAGTATTTTTAATTAAGGTGTTTACATTATTTTTTAGACATAATTCTATTGCACACTTAATGGAGCTTCCCAGGTGGTGAGTGTTAAAGAACCCGCTTGCTAATGCAGAAGACACAGGAGACATGGATTTGATCCCTGGGTCAGGAAGAACCCCTAGAGAAGGATCCCACACAAGTATTCCTGGCAGGAAATTCCATGGACAGAGGAGCCTGGTGGGCTACAGTCCAGTTAAGTTCAGTTGCTCAGTCGTGTCCGACTCTTTGCGACCTCATGAATCGCAGCACGCCAGGCCTCTCTGTCCAGCACCAACTCCCAGAGTTCACTCAGACTCACGTCCATTGAGTCAGTGATGCCATCCAGCCATCTCATCCTCTGTCATCCCCTTCTCCTCCTGCCCCTAATCCCTCCCAGCATCAAAGTCTTTTTCAGTGAGTCAACTCTTTGCATGAGATGGCCAAAGTAATGGAGTTTCAGCTTCAGCATAATTCCTTCCAAAGAAATCCCAGGGTTGATCTCCTTCAGAATGGACTGCTTGGATCTCCTTGCAGTCCAAGGGACTCTCAAGAGTCTTCTCCCACACCACAGTTCAAAAGCATCAATTCTTCGGCGCTCAGCCTTCTTCACAGTCCAAATCTCACATCCATACATGACCACAGGAAAAAAAACCATAGCCTTGACTAGACGGATCTTAGTTGGCAAAGTAATGTCTCTGCTTTTGAATATAATATCTAGGTTGGTCAGTAGTTTTCTTCCAAGAAATAAGTGTCTTTTAATTTCATGGCTGAAATCAGCATCTGCAGTGATTTTGGAGCCCCCAAAAATAAAGTCTGACACTGTTTCCACTGTTTCCCCATCAATTTCCCATGAAGTGATGGCACTGGATGCCATGATCTTCATTTTCTGAATGTTGAGCTTTAAGCCAACTTTTTCACTCTCCTCTTTCACTTTCATCAAGAGGCTTTTTAGTTCCTCTTCACTTTCTGCCATAAGGGTGGTGTCATCTGCATATGTGAGGTTATTGATATTTCTCCTGGCAATCTTGATTCCAGCTTGTGTTTCTTCCAGTCCAGCATTTCTCATGATGTACTCTGCATATAAGTTAAATAACCAGGGTGACAATATACAGCCTTGACGTACTCCTTTTCCTATTTGGAACCAGTCTGTTGTTCCACGTCCAGTTCTAGCTGTTGCTTCCTGACCTGCATACAGATTTCTCAAGAGGCAGGTTAGGTGGTGTGGGATTCCCATCTCTTTCAGAATTTTCCACAGTTTATTGTGATCCACACAGTCAAAGGTTTTGGCATAGTCAATAAAGCAGAAATAGATGCTTTTCTGGAACTCTCTCACTTTTTCCATGATCCAGTGGATGTTGGCAATTTGATCTCTGGTTCCTCTGCCTTTTCTAAAACCAGCTTGAACATCAGGGAGTTCATGGTTCACATATTGCTGAAGCCTGGCTTGGAGAATTTTGAGCATTACTTTACTAGCATGTGAGATGAGTGCAATTGTGTGGTAGTTTGAGCATTCTTTGGCATTGCCTTTCTTTGGAATTGGAATGAAAACTGACCTTTTCCAGTCCTGTGGCCACTCCTGAGTTTTCCAAATTTGCTGGCATATTGAGTGCAGCACTTTCACAGCATCATCTTTCAGGATTTGAAACAGCTCCACTGGAATTCCATCACCTCCACTAGCTTTGTTCGTAGCAATGCTTTCCAAGGCCCACTTGACTTCACATTCCAAGATGTCTGGCTCTAGATTAGTGATCACACCATCATGATTATCTGGGTCGTGAAGATCATTTTTGTACAGTTCTTCCGTGTATTCTTGCCACCTCTTCTTAATATCTTATGCTTCTGTTAGGTCCATACCATTTCTGTCCTTTATCGAGCCCATCTTGGCATGAAATATTCCCTTGGTATCTCTAATTTTCTTGAAGAGATCTCTAGCCTTTCCCATTCTGTTCTTTTCCTCTATTTCTTTGCATTGATCGCTGAAGAAGGCTTTCTTATCTCTTCTTGCTATTCTCTGGAACTCTGCATTCATATGCTTATATCTTTCCTTTACTCCTTTGCTTTTCACTTTTGTTCTTATCACAGTTATTTGTAAGGCCTCCTCGGACAGCCATTTTGCTTTTTTGCATTTCTTTTCCATGAGGATGGTCTTGATCCCTATCTCCTGCACAATGTCAGGAACCTCATTCCTTGGTTCATCAGGCACTCTATCTATCAGATCTAGGCCCTTAAATCTATTTCTCACTTCCACTGTATAATTATAAGGGATTTGATTTAGGTCATACCTGAATGGTCTAGTGGTTTTCCCTACTTTCTTCAATTTGAGTCTGAATTTGGTAGTAAGGATTTCATGATCTGAGCCACAGTCAGCTCCTGGTCTTGTTTTTGTTGACTGTATAGAGCTTCTCCATCTTTGGCTTCAAAGAATATAATCAATCTGATTTCGATGTTGACCATCTGGTGATGTCCATGTGTAGAGTATTCTCTTGTGTTGTTGGAAGAGGGTGTTTGCTATGACCAGTGCATTTTCTTGGCAAAACTCTATTAGTCTTTGCCCTGCTTCATTCCGCATTCCAAGGCCAAATTTGCCTGTTACTCCAGGTGTTTCTTGACTTCCTACTTTTGCATCCAGTCACCTATAATGAAAAGGACATCTTTTTTGGGTGTTAGTTCTAAAAGGTCTTGTAGTTCTTCATAAAACCGTTCAACTTTAGCTTCTTCAGCGTTACTGGTTCACAAAGAGTAGAACACGACTAAGCCAGTGAGCACACATTGCACTCTTAGTAGACTACAATATAGTATAAACATGACTTTTATGGGCATTGGGGAACCAAAAAATTGCATGATTTGCTCTAATGCAATCTGTACTATGTTGTGGTGGTCTGTGAACAAGCCTGCAGTATCTCTGAGGTTTGCATGTATTTGCATAGCTACCTATTGTCTACTCTTATCTATGGTTTGAAAATTAAAAGAGTGCGTATGTGCCAAGTTGCTTCATTTTGAGTCCAACTGTATGATCCTGTGGATTCTAGTCCACCAGGCTCTTCTGACTATGGGATTCTCCAGGCAAGTATACTAGAGTGGGTTTCCATGCCGTTCTCCAGGGCATCTTCCAGACCCAGGGATCAAATTATAATCTTCTGCATTGCACAGAGGTTCTTAACCATCTGAGTCACTAGGCAAGCCCTAAAAGGGCTTGAAAAAATGTCATGGTGCATACTGTTTGAGATCCCTGACATAGAGGTCACAGCCCAAACCCACTTTCTATATTATGGGGGTGGTGCATCAATTTAAAACTGTTCAGTTCAATTCAGTCACTCAGTTGTGTCCAATTCTTTGTGACCCCATGAACTGCAGCATGCCAGGCCTCCCTGTCCATCACCAACTCTCAGAGGCTGCCCAAACTCATGTCCATTGTGTCGGTGATGCCACCCAACCATCTCATCCTCTGTCATCCCCTTCTCCTGCCCTCAATCTTTCCCAGCATCAGGGTCTTTTCAAATGAGTCAGCTCTTCACATCAGGTGACCAAAGTATTAGAGTTTCAACTTCAACATCAGTCCTTCCAATGAACACCCAAGACTGATTTCCTTTAGGATGAACTGATTGGATCTCCTTGCAGTCCTGGGGACTCTCAAGATTCTTCTCCAACATCACAGTTCAAAAGCATCAATTTTTCGGTGCTCAGTTTTCTTTATAGTCCAACTCTCACATCCATACATGACTACTGGAAAAGAACATAGCCTTGACTAGGTGGACCTTTGTTGGCAAAGTAATATCTCTGCTTTTTAATATGTTGTCTAGGTTGGTCATAACTTTCATTTAACTCTGAATGCTAACCCCAGGGTTTCTGGCAGCACTGCCACCAGGAGTCCAAAAGTGTCTCGAGCCTTACTGGCTCTCACAGAGTCTGGGCACTTGCAGAATTCACACAAAACCTATTTTCTGAAGGAATTCACATGTGACAGGAGACTGTCAATTTAGAGCAAAAATAGAACTATTTATAAACTCCAAATATATTTAGACTAAAGAACAGCTTCAATAATACACAAAATAATTTCTGAAAAACCTTATGAGTAAGAACAACCTTGTAGACCTGTTTCAACATGAGATCACCAAATATACAAAATAATAGTAAACTAATATCCTGTTGTTTTTCCTTTGTTCCCTTTAGAATCGCCAGAAAGGTGGTTGCTCCTTATCACTTTATGTATAAACAAAGCCCCATTTCTTTTGCCCTGGTGATTCTGGCAGAAGCGTAGATATCTCTGAACCTTTAAAATGTAGACATTCCCTTAATCTAATTAAGGATGCAGTACAATAATTAGGTTATGTATAATTTCCTTTCCTTTCCAGTCAACCTCAAGTCTAGCGATTTCCATTCCCTCAGTAATGTTTCTGGCATTTCCTTTACCTGTCATCTCTCTGGAGAGCCCCTGTCAGTTTTTTTCATCCTCTGTCAGAAAACGGAGCCAACCTCCTCTGCTCTTTCTCTAATTGTGTCCTGAACATAATCTTATACAAGACTGTAAACACCTTATGTCCTTGCTTGGAAACAGTCATACCATAAATTCCCAAACATTTTTGTTATCACTCTTGGCATGGTGAAAGCACCCAATAAATATTTGTTGACTATTTTTTTTTTATTGAATACAAGAAGTGTGTTTATAAAATCTATCCTCTGTAGCCTGAGAAACCAAGTGGACTTATATAAGGGCTGACTTCTCCACCTGGCGATATGAAAATACTAAGTGATGTAGTTTTTCTGTCAAAGAGATGGACATGGAAGCACCCAAAACCTGTAATATGTTAATATTGCACCCTTGAAACAAACACCTGGTGATGTAGATGCAATGGCATTGACAAATGATCGTGTGCTGAGTGGACTCCCTCTGTTTGGAGTTTTACACTTGCACTTAATTATCACATGTGTATTTCTGCTAAAGTAGTCCCCCTCTTATGTTAAGTCTCTCCTCCAAATTCAGAGTATAATCTAACACCATAATAGATGGCTCCTGGCACTAGTGGGCACATTCCTGCCAGACGACCAACTAGGACTGTAAAAAGCAGTGTCTTTTTTAAGGTGCTTTCTATAGAACTATACTTTGTATCACTGATGACATAGAGGTATGTCAGGCACAGGGGGATCTAGTTGTCTCTAAGCCACCGAATCCCTTAACAAACTCCCTCAGAAGGAGTGACACAATAGAATGTTAATGCAGCCACAGATGAATACCACATGGGATCCCTCTTGTTTATAGTTTCATGTTCACAATACTATGCAAATAAAACTGTTCATAAGAAAGAGGGTACACTGGAAACATCCTAGATAGACATCTGTCACTTCTAAAAGATATATAAATTAGGAAGGAAAAGAAAGCACAATTCAGATCCTTCCTTTCTCCTTCTCACGCATCGTTAAGGACTCCCCATCCGTTCCTGGCTGGTCACTCAATGCTCTCGTTTATCTGGCCCTGCATTCCTTGCCTTTCCAACGTGATCTTTGGTGACTATATAAGTGGCAGGGGAGTTTTTATTCTTAGTATTTGTATAAATCTTAAGATTTTTTCATAGTTACAGGTGCTTTTTGATGTTTGTGTTCTCTGCCTCCAAATGGATTATATTTTTATTTTAGTTAAGGGTAAACTTGAGAATCAATTGTCTCCTGCTGGTTTTTCTCTTTTTCAGGTTCATGTAACTGATGTTGTCTATTGCTGAAAAGTTATGCTTGAATTAGGTCTGTTCAGTTGTTATTGTAGATGTTTATTCAGAAGCTACTTATTGTTTTCTGTGATCAAGATAAGCTTCTCTTATTTTACCTCTTTCTCTTTTTCCTCATCTGACATTTTACTTACCACCTGAGAAAAGACTGTGAACCAATTCTTTTTATTATTTTTCTATTCTATTAAGAGATAAAAAAAAAGTCTTCAAATTCCCCCAGAATGCTGCCCACTAAATTTAAGCATCCCTCTTTCTCCTTATCCCTGAGGAGAGCTGTCCCCTCCTTCCTAGTTTCCAACTTCCAGTGTTCAGTATCTTAGAGTCTTTCCTTAAGCTGCCAAATAAGAATGGAGCAGAGACGTGGAACATGCATGCATCACTGTTTAAACCTCCCAGTTTTATTTTTAGTTTTGATAACTTTATTACGCCTAATTATCACATTTAATATGCCTTCTAAATTAGAACAGCTAGGAAGAAAAAAGCATTTTAGGAAAGCCATCTTTTTTGTTTGTTTTAATCACAGCTTTGTTTCTAAGCTGCAATGATAGCAAACTTATGTTTGTTAGCTAATAGAAAATCACTTTGCCAACAAAGCTTCATATAGTCAAGGCTATTGTTTTCAGTAGTCATATATGGATGTGAGAGTTGGACCATAAAGAAGGTTGAACACTGAGTAATTGATGCTTTCAAACTGTGGTGCTGGAAAAGACTCTTGAGAATCCCTTGGACTGCCAGAAGATCAAACCAGTCAATCCTAAAGGAAATCAAACCTGAATATTCATTGGAAGAACTGATGCTGAAGCTGAAACTCCAATACTTTGGCCACTTGATTTGAAGAGCTGATTCATTGGAAAAGACTCTGATGCTGGAAAGGATTGAGGGCAGGAGGAGAAGGGGATGACAGAGGGTGAAATGGTTGAGTGGCATTACTGACTCAATGGAGATGAGTTTGAGCAAGCTCGAGGAGATAGTGAGAGACAGGAAAGCCTGGTGTGCTGCAGTCCGTAGGGTTGCAAAGAATTGGACATGACTTAGTGACTGAACAACAGCAACAACAAATAAAAGAAACAGACAGTTAAAAAAAAAAAAAGGTAGAGAGATCGTGAAATCAAAAGAACCAAGCAGGTGAGTATGTTTCTTGTGAGAGAGAAAAGGAAAAAGATTGAAACAAGAAAACCTGCAGATTCTAAACAATCAAATTAACAGAAAAAGGTGATGAATAGGTTAAAGAGACACACGGGGTTCTGGTCAAGCAGTGCCTGTAGCTTTGGTAGAGGTAGGGAAACAGGGACAGGTTTTGGAAACCTACACAAGGTCCCATCCAGTCTTGGTGGCACTTGGTGGCACCAACCAGTCAATGTAGGTTGTAAACAAATGTTTAAAGTCCAGTTGAACAGCTCTTCATTAGTATTTAATTAGCCAAGTTGGAAGTTGACTGCCATTTCAAACAGAGAAAATTTCTGTAACTACTATTTGGAAGGCTTTATCACACCTAATTCTGTTTTGAGTCATTTTATTTGTGAGGATGATTCAGTAGTCATAAATTGTGGTGGAAAATATTGTTTCTTATAGGCCTGTTAAACCTCAAATCCAAACATGACATATTTAAGAAGGGTGTTTTGTAGTAGGATTTAAAACTCATGCACATTCTAAGAATTTTTGATGTTTTAACTTCCAGCTGCTAATAATCAAAGCTTTATTAAAACCATCATCATATTAAGGACTTAGTGAAGTCTCTTTCTCCCTGGTGAGGCATTCCTGGATTGAAATAATTGGGTTAGTGTCTAGAAAGAGCATTGTTTTATTTGAATCAAGTTGCAGTGTTATTAACTGAATGCTACAACCTGGGGTCAAATTGCCTGGCTTGGATTTTCAGTTTCACTGTTGATTTCTTGGATGAGTGACTTCACAAGGTAGTAATGAGAAAAACATACTTCAAATATTTGCCCATGTTAACCATCATGGTTACATCATATTACCCTGTGTGTATGCTTCCAAACCACAGGCCTACCAGTGATATATATCGCTACCATGTTCCCCTCAGATTTTATTACACAAACACAGGCACAGGCCAAAATGATTTTGTGAAGACAAGAACATAGTGGTTTTAGAGTTCTTAACATATATTTTGGAGAAGGCAATGGCATCCCACTCCAGTACTCTTGCCTGGAAAACCCCATGGCCGCAGGAGCCTGGTGGGCTGCAGTCCATGGGGTGGCTGAGAGTTGGACAGGACTCAGTGATTTCACTTTCACTTTTCACTTTAATGCATTGGAGAAGGAAATGGCAACCCACTCCAGTGTTCTTGCCTGGAGAATCCCAGGGATGGTGGAGCCTCGTGGATTGCCATCTACGGGATCGCACAGAGTCGGACACGACTGAAGCAACTTAGCAGCAGCAGCAGCAGCAACATACATTTATTGTTTTATGATTCTTGCGACCACACTGTCCACTAATCAGGACAATGGTTTTTATCCATGCTATCTACTTTATGGACTAAAAAAGCTGAAAGATAGTATTATTCATTTAAGTTTTATTTTAAACTGAAGTGTAGGTAATATGCACTCAGCTCACATGCTAGCAAAGTAATGCTCAAAATTCTGCAATCCAGGCTTCAGCAATACATGAACTGTGAACTTCCTGATGTTCAAGCTGGGTTTAGAAAAGGCAGAGGAACCAGAGATCAAATTGCCAACATCTGCTGGATCATGGAAAAAGCAAGAAAGTTCCAGAAAAACATCTCTTTCTGCTTTATTGACTATGCCAAAGCCTTTGACTGTGTGGATCACAAAAAACTGTGGAAAATTCTGAAAGAGATGGGAATACCAGACCACCTAAATTGCCTCTTGAGAAGTCTGTATGCAGGCCAGGAAGCAACAGTTAGAACTGGATATGGAACAACAGACTGGTTCCAAATAGGAAAAGGAGTATGGCAAGGCTGTATATTGTCACCCTGCTTATTTAACTTCTATGCAGAGTACATCATGAGAAACGCTGGGCTGGAAGAAACACAAGCTGGAATCAAGATTGCCAGGAGAAATATCAATAACCTCACATATGCAGATGACACCACCCTTATGGCAGAAAGTGAAGAGGAACTAAAAAGCCTCTTGATGAAAGTAAAAGAGGAGAGTGGAAAAGTTGGCTTAAAGCTCAACATTCACAAAATGAAGATCATGGCATCCGGTCCCATCACTCCATGGGAAATAGATGGAGAAACAGTGGAAACAGTGTCAGACTTTATTTTTTTGGGCTCCAAAATCACTGCAGATGGTGACTGCAGCCATGAAATTAAAAGATGCTTACTCCTTGGAAGAAAACTGATGACCAACCTAGATAGCATATTCAAAAGCAGAGACGTTACTTTGCTGACTAGTCAAGGTCCGTCTAGTCAAGGCTATGGTTTTTCCAGTAGTCATGTATGGATGTGAGAGTTGGACTGTGAAGAAGGTTGAGCGCCGAAGAATTGATGCTTTTGAACTGTGGTGTTGGAGAAGACTCTTGAGAGTCCCTTGGACTGCAAGGACATCCAACCAGTCCATTCTGAAGGAGATCAGCCCTGGGATTTCCTTGGAAGGAATGATGCTAAAGCTGAAATTCCAGTACTTTGGCCACCTCATGGAAGAGTTGACTCATTGGAAAAGACTCTGATGCTGGGAGGGATTGGGGGCAGGAGAAGAAGGGGACGACCGAGGATGAGATGGCTGGATGGCATCACTGACTAGACGGATGCAAGTCTGAGTGAACTCCAGGAGTTGGTGATCGATAGGAAGGCCTGGCGTACTGTGATTTAAGGGGTCACAGAGTCGCACACGACTGAGCGACTGAACTGAACTGAACTGAACTGTAGGTAATTTGCAATGTCATGTTAGTTTCAGGTGTACAGCAAAGTGATTCAGTTATACATATCTATGTAACCATTCTCTTTCATTTTTCCCTTATAGGTTATTACAGAGTATTGAGTATACTTCCCTGTACTATACAGTAGGTCCTTGTTGATTTTCTATTTCATATACAGAGCCCCAGCTAAACGGTAGGTGCTGGAGTGATGGCTGCTTGGCACTGAAGTGACCTTGAGGAGATACCCCATGAGCAAGGGCAAAGGAAAAGCCCAAGCAAGACAGTAGGAGGGGCAAAATCACATTTAGAATCAAACCCCATATCCCCCAGAGACACTCAGAGGGCTCAAATAAACTTTGTGCCCACCAGAACCCAGATACCCCACAGAGATGGAGCCAGAACTGTGAGTGTCTCCTGTGGAGGTACAGGTCAGCATTGGCCTGCTACAGGAGGGACTCTTGGTGAAGCAGACCTGGGTATGACATAAGCCCTCTTGGAGGAATTTGGCACTAACCCCATAACACCTTAGAGCTGCCAGAACTTACACATGACTGGGAAACAGAGTATGGGAGGGCACAAACAAAACCTTGTGGGCATGGGGACCCAGGAGAAAGGAGCAGTGACTTCACAAGAGACTGACCCAGACTTGTCTGTGAGTGTCCAGGAGTCTCCGGTGGAGGTGGAGGTCGCGGTCGCCTGCTTCAGGGTTGGGGGCACTGTGTGCAGCACTGCAAGCATGGGACTGTTTGAAGGAGGTCACCATTATCTTCATTACCTCCAACATAGTTTGCCTCAGGTCAATTAACAGGGAAGGAACACAGCCTTGCTCATCAACAGAAAATTGGATTAAAAATTTACTGAGAATGGCCCCACCCATCAGAACAAGACCCAGTTTCCCACTTAGTCAGTCTCTTCCATCAGGAAGCTTCCATAAGCCTCTTATCCTTCCCCATCAGAAGACAGACAGACTGAAAATCACAATAACAGAAAACTAACCAATATAAGTTAAATTCACCCATTTCAGTCCATATAAGTTCCTTGATTCCTAAAATGTTGACATTCACTCTTGCCATCTCCTGTTTGATCACTTTCAATTTGTCTTGAAAGATGATGCTGTCAAAGTGCTGCACTCAATATGCCAGCAAATTTGGAAAACTCAGCAGCGGCCACAGGAATGGAAAAGGTCAGTTTTTCATTCCAATCCCAAAGAAAGGCAATGCCAAAGAATGCTCAAACTACCACACAATTGCACTCATCTCACATGCTAGTAAAGTAATGCTCAAAATTCTCCAAGCCAAGCTTCAGCAATATGTGAACTGTGAATTTTCAGATGTTCAAGCTGGTTTTAGAAAAGGCAGAGGAACCAGAGGTCAAATTGCCAACATCTGCTGGATCATGGAAAAAGCAAGAGAGTTCCAGAAAAACATCTCTTTCTGCTTTATTGACTATGCCAAAGCCTTTGACTGTGTGGATCACAATAAACTGGAAAATTCTGAAAGAGATGGGAATCCCACACCACCTGACCTGCCTCTTGAGAAATCTATATGCAGGTCAGGAAGCAACAGGTAGAACTGGACATGGAACAACAGACTGGTTCCAAATAGGAAAAGGAGTACGTCAAGGCTGTATATTGTCATCCTGCTTATTTAACTGATATGCAGAGGACATCATGAGAAATGCTGGGCTGGAAGAAACACAAGCTGAAATCAAGATTTCTGGGAGAAATATCAATAACCTCAAATATGCAAATGACACCACCCTTATGGCAGAAAGCAAAGTAAAACTAAAGAGCTTCTTGATGAAAGCAAAAGAGGAGAGTAAAAAGTTGGCTTAAAGCTCAATATTCATAAAACTAAGATCATGGAATCTGGTCCCATCACTTCATGGCAAATAGCTGAGGCAACAGTGGAAACAGTGACAGACCTTATTTTTGGGAGGGCTCCAAAATGACTGCAGATGGTGACTGTAGCCATGAAATTAAAATATGCTTGCTCCTTTGGAGAAAAGTTATAACTAATCTAGACAGCATATTAAAAGGAGAGACATTACTTTGCCAACAAAGATTTGTCTAGTCAAAGCTATGGTTTTTCCAGTAGTCTAGTATCGATGTGAGAGTTGAACTATAAAGAAAGCTGAGCACCGAAAAATTGATGCTTTTGAACTGTGGTGTTGGATAAGACTCTTGAGAGTCCCTTGGACTGCAAGGTGATCCAACCAGTCCACCCTAAAAGAAATCAGTTCTGAATATTCATTGGAAGAACTGATTCTGAAGCTGAAACTCCTATACTTTGGCCACCTGATGCAAAGAACTTACTCATTTGAAAAGACCCTGATGCTGGGAATGATTGAAGGTGGGAGCAGAAGCGACGACAGAGTATTAGATGTCTGGATGGCATCACTGACTCAACGGACATGATCTTGAGTAAGTTCTGGAATTGTTGATGGACAGGGAAGTCTGGTGTGCTGCAGTTCATAGGGTCGAAAGAGTTGGACACGACTGAGTGACTAAACTGAACTTAACTGAGTGTGTATACGTTAGGCTTCCCAGTGGTGCTAGTGGTAAAGAACCTGCCTGCCAATGCAAGAGACATAAGAGATGTGGGTTTGACCCCTGGGTCAGGAAGATCTCCTGGAGGAGGGCACAGCAACCCACTCTAGTATTCTTGCCTGGGGAATCCAGGGGACAGAGGAGCCTGGCAGGCTACAGTCCATAGGGTCACAAAGAGTCATACATGACTGAAGCAACTTAGCATTCATGCACACATCATCTTTTGATGACAATATTAATTGGTAGTTTTCCTAATCACTCTAATCTGATTTCACTGTTGAGGAAACATAAAACTCAGAAGAAAACAAAAGAGGAAAATGAAAATCACCCATTATCTCACTGTTCAAAGATGCCCATTGACATTATGATATATATCATCCTAGCCTATGTAATATGCAAATGTGTATACACACACACACACACACACACACACAGGGCTGGCCTCATGGCTGTGCAGCCTGGGTAGTTGCACAGGCCTACATATTTGAAAGGGCTCTGTGCTTGAGATAATGCACTGCTGTCACCTCATGAAAGTACTAATAAGTTTTGAACAAGGGGCCCCACATTTTTATTTTGTACTTGGCCCCATAAATTATGTAGCTGGTACAACATTCACATTAGAATTCAGACAAAATTGGAATGATCAGTTTAGTTCAGTCATTCAGTTGTGTCGGACTCTTTGCGATCCCATGGACTGCAGCACGTTAGGCTTCCCTGTGCATCGCCAACTCCTGGAGTTTACTCAAACTCATGTCCATTGAGTCGGTGATGCCATCCAACCATCTCACCCTCTGTCATCCCCTTCCCCTCCTGCCTTCAATCTTTCCTAGCATCAGGGTCTTTTCAGATGAATCAGTTCTTTGCATCAGGTGGCCAAAGTATAGGAATTTCAGCTTCAGCATCAGTCCTTCAAATGAATATTCAGGACTAATGAAATTCCAGTACTTTGGCCACCTCATGCGAAGAGTTGACTCACTGGAAAAGACTCTGATGCTGGGAGGGATTGGGGGGAGGAGGAGAAGGGGCCGACCGAGGATGAGATGGCTGGATGGCATCACTGACTCGATGGACGTGAGTCTGAGTGAACTCCGGGAGTTGGTGATGGACAGGGAGGCCCGCCGTGCTGCAATTCATGGGGTTGCAAAGAGTCGGACACAACTGAGTGACTGAACTGAACTGAATTTCCTTTGGAAATTAGTTGGTTAGATCTCCTTACAGTCCAAGGGACTCTCAAGAGTCTTCTCCAATACCACAGTTCAAAAGCATCACATGAGGGAACATTACTAAAAATGAAGAATTTCAAGATATATTTAAAATATACTATCTATGTGGTGGCTCAGAGGGTAAAGTGTCTGCCTACAGTGCAGGAGACCCAGGTTCAACCCCTGGGTAGGGAAATCCCCTGGAGAAGGGAATGGCAACCCACTCCAGTACTCTTGCCTGGAAAATCCCCTGGACTGAGAAGCCTGGTAGGCTACAGTCCATGGGGTCGCAAAGAGTCGGACATGACTGAACGACTTCACTTTCACTTTCACTTTCATCTAAGTAGGCAATTAGGTAAAGCTAATTCTCAAAGAACCTATGTCTTTCAAACTGTGTCCAAAGTTTATTTTGCCCACTGACTATATGAGTAGTAGGAAAGCATTACCTTTCTATGTTAGTGGAAGTCTTGGATAAGTACCATTAAATGATCATTAGGGGAAGACAAGGACAATGTTATATTCTTTGGTGGAGACAGAAATTTGCTTGCCTTTCTTAGGCATATACAAACTGAGGGAAGAGTAAAGAATTTATAACTTACCTAACACTAAAATCTAGCCTGAAATATCCCATGACATATACAGTATAATACTTTATTCAAGACAAAAATTACTAGACTTAAGAATAAATATGATAAAGTATGTCTGTCTCTAAATATAGTTAAATGAGGAGCTATCTCTTTTCCCCCCATATCTGAACATTTTAATATGATAAAGGAAGAGCATTTGAAAAATGAGACCAATAAAAGATTCTCTAATTTGCAGAAAAAAAAAGTTCAAAAGTGGTTTTGCAAATCAAAGAGTGAATTTGAGATTAGATCTCAAAATGAAGACTGGAGTCTCACATCTTTATCACAGCAAGAATGGAGAGAAGCAAGCTTAAAAGGTGGTCACGTGAAAGAAGGAAGAGAATAGAATCTTGATTGTAGTTAATTTAAAATTGGCCTGACTAGAAATGGTAAGTATAGCAGAAAGGCAACGGAAATTACACTGAAATGTGGCATAGCTCTCAGAATGTAGATTCAATGAATAATAATAGTCACAATTTCATGGCTTTAAGAGCTCAGAGAATCATCAAATATACATGCATAGTTCTTTTAAAAAAATAAATGTGCTTTCTATCCAGTTTTGATTGGGAGAGTCTCTTTATAAATTCAGTTAAGTCAGTTTTATTAATCTATTGGAAATGTGATTAATTTCAGTAATACGCCCTCTTGTCCTCTTAAGGAATCTTACTAAACTGAAGCCAGTAATAGTGTCAAGTATCCAATCTGAACATCAGGGTCCCACTGGACATCATTTAACAGTGCTTGTCCATGATTTCCACTAATGAAGAAAAGCCATGCTTTTCCTGTCACTCATACTCTCAGTAGGTATGTCAAGCAGACCCTTGATACAGTTTACAAAATATAACATTTATAGAATTTATGGTATGGGGATTAATTTTACATATCTATCTGCTTAGATGGTATATTTTAAATACTTAAATATCTTTCCACACATTTCTATATTATTGGTATTGACTTTCTGCTTAACTGAACTATAGAGTCTCCTGTTTTCTCTTCATACAACTTAGCACATTATAATAACGTGTGTGTGTGTGTGTATTTTAAGAAGAAACTATTTTGACAGTCATGCAGTGTACTGGTGCCATCTTACTCTACCAATGGTCAACAGACCAGAAGTATGTGTACCACCTGAGCATGCATTAGAAAGGCAGAACCTTGTGCTCTGCTTCACATCTACTGTGTCAAAACTTGCTTTTTAACAACATCTCCAGGTGATTTCTATGTAAATTAAAGTTCTGGGGATCTAATGTACAGAGTGATGTCCATAGTTAACAAGACCAGACTATATACTTGAAAGTTGCTCCAAAGAATACATACAGATGGCCAACAGGCATGTGAAAAGATGCTCAGCATTGTTAATTATTAGAGAAATGCAAACCAAAACTACATTGAGGTGTCACCTTACACCTCTTAGAATGGCCATCATCAAAAAGTCTACAAAAAAATGTTTGAGAGGATGTGGAGAAAAGTAAACCCTTGTACACTGTCGCTAAGAATGCATACTAGGATATCCACTATGAAAAAACAGTATGGAGGTTTCCTCAAAGACATTAAATAAAACTTCCATATGAACTGGGCTTCCCAGGTGGCACTAATGATAAAGAACCCGCCTGCAAATGCAGGAGACATAAGAGATGGATGTCCAATCCCTTGGTCAGGAAGATTCCCTGGAGGAAGGCAGGGCAACCCACTCCAGTATTCTTGCCTGGAAAATCCCATGGACAGAGGAGCCTGATGGGCTTCAGTCCATAAGGTTGCAAGAGTCAGACACGACTGAAGTGACTTAGCATGCACACACCATTTGATCTAGTAAACACACTTCTGGGCATATATCTGGAAAGTGAAAGTGAAAGTGAAGTCGCTCAATCGTGTCTGACTCTTTGTGACCCTGTGGACTGTAGCCCACCAGGCTCCTCTGTCCATGGGATTCTCCAGGCAAGAATACTGGAGTGGGTTGCCATTTCCTTCTCCAGGGGAATCTTCCTGACCCAGGGATCAAACTCAGGTCTCCCACATTGCAGGCAGACGCTTTAACCTCTGAGCCACCAGGGAAGCCCCGTATATCTGGAGAAAACTATAATTTGAAAAGACACATGCATCCCAATGTTCATTGCAGCACTATTTACAACAGTCAAGACATGGAAGCACCCTAAGTGTCCTCCAACAGATGAATGTATAAAGAAGATGTGATATATATACACACAATGGAATATGACAGCCATAAGAAGAATGAAATAATGGCATTTAAAGCAACACTGATGGACCTAGAGATTATCATACTGAGTGGAGTAAGACAGACAGAGAAAAACAAATGTTATGTGATATTGCTTTTATGTGGAATCTAAAAAATGATGCAAATGAACTTATGTCCAAAACAGAAATGAGTGAGTGAGTGAAGTCGCTCAGTCGTGTCTGACTTTTTGCGACCCCATGGACTGTAGCCTACAAGGCTCCTCTGTCCATGGGGTTTTGCAGGCAATAGTACTGGAGTGGATTGCCATTTCCTTCTCCAGGGGATCTTCCCAACCCAGGGATTGAACCCAGGTCTCCCGCATTGTAGACAGACGCTTTACTATCTGAGCCACCAGGGAAGTCCTTAGACTCATAGAGACAGAAAACTAACCAATGGTTATGAAAGGGAAAAGAGAAGGAGGGGAAAATTAGGAGTTTGAGATTAAAACATATACACTATTGCATATAAAATAGATAACCAACAAGGACCTACTGTATAGCAAAGTATCAATATCTTGTAATAATTTATTAGCATAAAGAATCTGAAAAAAAAACAAACACATGTATAACTGAATCTGTTTGCTGTGCACCTGAAATTAACACATTATAAATAAACTATATTTCAATAAAAATTTAAAAAGAAGAAAGTTGCTAACAGAGAGACACTTTCCACAAAGAAATTTTTGTTTACTTAAAGCTGAAATTGTTTAATCCTTTGAAATACCAATATTTACACTACTACACACAAATTGTCATTACTCCTTGAAAATATCAGCTTACCTTAATTTATAAATCAAGGAAGATAACACCTATCAAAGATATTTTAGAAATGGCAAATTTAATCAAACACAATTTGCTGATAAAATGAGCAGGTAAGTCACTTTGCAAATTTGGGGTTGGTGTTAATAATTTTGCCTTGAGGAAATAATGGAGGTAGAAGTGAAGTGAAGTGAAAGTTACTCAGTCGTGTCCAACTCTTTGTGACCCCATGGACTATACAGTCCCTGGAATTCTCCAGACCAGAATACTGGAGTGGGCAGCCTTTCCCTTCCCCAGGTGATCTTCCCAACCAAGGGATCAAACCCAGGTCCCCCGCATTGCAGGCGAATTCTTTACCGGCTGAGCCACAAGGGAAGCCCAGGATCAATGCAAAAATGTTCTCCATTTTAGAGCTTTTTGATTAATATTTGTCATCTGCAATCTTAATAAAGTCATATTCTTAATCCTGAACCCCCATACCATCTCTCTGGGTCATCCCAGTGCACCAGCCCCAAGTATCCTGTATCCTGCATCAAACCTAGACTGGCGATTCATTTCTTATATGATATTATACATGTTTCAGTGCCATTCTCCCAAATCATCCCACCCTCTCCCTCTCCCACAGAGTCCAAAAGACTGTTTTATACATCTGTGTCTCTTTTGCTGTCTCACATACAGGGTTATTGTTACCATCTTTCTAAATTCCATATGTATGTGTTAGTATACTGTATTGATATTTTTCTTTCTGGCTTACTTCACTCTGTATAATAGGCTCCAGTTTCATCCACCTCATTAGAACTGATTCAAATGTACTCTTTTTAATGGCTGAATAATACTCCATTGTGTATATGTACCACAGTTTTCTTATACATTCATCTGCTGATGGACATCTAGGTTGCTTCCATGTCTTGGCTATTATAAACAGTGCTGTGATGAACATTGGGGTACACGTGTCTCTTTCAATTCTGGTTTCCTCAGTGTGTATTGGGAACACCCGTGGCGGATTCATGTTGATGTATGGCAAAACCAATACAGCATTGCAAAGTAAAAAAAAAAAAAAAAAAAAGTATCACCAAAAATAAATAAATAAAAGCATCAAAAAAATAAATAAAGTCCTATTCTTGAACATTATGGTAAGTTAAACATTCATCTACATCTTCAGAGTTTTCATGGCTTCTGCAGTTTTACATTTAGCTCTTTATTTAATCCATTTGAAATTTACCTTGGCATTTGATTTAAGATGAGGATATACTCAAGTGATTTCCAAGTAGTTCTTTTCATAATATTTTAAAGGAATAAGTTTCTCTACTGTTTGTAGTTATTGATTTTTAATGGGTTGTGTTTGTTTTTATAATAAAGTGTGTTTCAGGGCAATCTAGTATGTTCAAATGATCTATTTGTTGATTCTTGTGTCAGTATCAACTTTTTTAATGCCTGTGACTTATAGTTCATTTTAATATCTGGTTGAACAAATTTCCCTGCAATACTTTAAAAAAAATGTTTTTAACTATTATAGATATTGACTGTTCACTTTTCCAGATGAATATTAGAATATAATTTTAATTCAGTTTTTCCTTTATTTTGATTTGATCTGCTTTAAAACTATGAACTAATTTTGGAGAATGGATTTATTTATAACATTTAATATCCTCCTTTAAAAGATAATTAAAAGTGTAAATTGATTGACAGTTGTAATATTCTCTAAAATATATTTCATATCTCTTGTATAGTTTTCTTCATTTAGGTCTGATAAAGCTCCTCAAGGGAATTTCCAGATATTTCATTTGTTTCTATTATAAATGTAATTTTCAAATTAGTCACCTTTTCATTTTATATTCTAAATAATTATTGCCTTGTGCCCTGATTAACCTAAGAAAATTCTAAAACTCATTATTTGATTTCATTTTATTACCCTTCAATTGTTTCTGGCATATGTTTCAGGTAGACTATTAGATCATCTTGTATTTTTAACATTTTTCCAGTTCCATTGTTCAGAACATAAAAGTTCATGGCTGTTACTTCTTCATGGTGGAATGTAACTTTTATCCATGAACAATATCTTGACTTGGTAAAGAAAACTTAGGTCACAACCTTTTTCCCTCAGAACTCTGTAGACATTGCTTCACTTTCTTCCAGTGCTCAAGATTGTAGAGCAGAAGTCTGAGACCAGACTGGGTTTTGTTCCTTTGTAAGTTACCTGGTTTTTCTGTTGAGCTGTATGTAGGATACTTTTTTCTTTGTCCTTGTAATTCAAAAATACCACCAGGATAAGCCTAGATGTTGTGCTATTTTCATTAACTTTAACTGGAATACAATGGACCTTTTCAATTAGCAGACTCTTTATAGCTCAGGAATTTTTTCTTCTGTTATACATTTGATTATTATTTCAGCTCCATTTATTTTGGTTTCTTCCTCAGGATAGCCAATTACCTACAAATTGAATCATTCCTTTTTCTTCTCCTATACCTCATCTTCTCTCATCATTTCCATCTCTTTGTCCTTGTCTTGGAGAAAAATGTGCTTAGAGAATTCAGGGACTGCAAAGAGTAAGGGATTAGCAAATGATAACTGTATAATTATTTTTAAATTAATTTTATTGGAATATAGTTGCTTTACAATGTTGTGGTATTTTCTGTTATACAATAAAATGAATCAGTTATACTATACATATATACCCTCTTTTTTAGATTTTCTTCCCACTTAGGTCAACACAGAGCATTGAGTAGAGTTCCCTGTGCTATATAGTAGGTTATCATTAGTTATCTATTTTATACATTGTAGTGTTTATATGTCAATCCCAATCTACCAGTACATCCTACCCACCATAATTGTATAATTATTATTATATTAGCAGCTCTCCTCTATTCAGTTTTCATTCAGTGAATGAAGTTGTTCATACGTTTTATTGGTGTGGAACTTTAGAATTTATAAAGCATTTTGCAGTCATTCTTTCAGTTGATCCTCATGACAAATCTTAGAGGTGAGAATATTAAATCCGTACTTTAAAAATGGAAAAACTGATGTTCAGAAAGGTTAGGTAATCTGCCTAAGATTACAGAGCTGGGTAGGGGTGAATGTTAGAACAGGGACCTCAGCTTTGGGTGGATGCCCAGGTCACTCTTCCCTTTTCTAGGGAGCATTGCTCCCTGGTTTCTGTTCCTTTTAGAGCACAAAACCCTCCAAAGAAAGCATTAGCTATGGAATTTCAGCTTGAGGGATTTGTACTCTCAGAAAGCAACAAATCATATTTTGTTACTTTTTTTCTTTGCTTAGACAGACGTCATGGCATTTTCTTTTCTTCAAACACATTTTAATCGCTTGAGCCCCTCTAAGCAATATGAAACAATTGTAATCACAGATGTCCTTGATCCTTCCTGCCGTTCTCATTTCCCAAAATAGAATCCTTTCTCAGGATTCCTCATGAAATAGTACAGTTAAGCCTCTGTGTTTTAAAATCCTTATTATTTGAAAATAGCTTTATCTGCAACTATAATACTCCTGAGAAAAGAACCAAAAAAGAAAAACCTCACTGTAGATTTTTGACATATCTCATCCTCTTATAAAAACTTTCTTCACACACTAAATGACAGTTGAATATTTAACTCTGGAATTCAATATTTCATATTTATTGGTGGGAATATGATTGTGCATTAGGCTCTTAGATCAGATCCTTCATTAATTTTTAAGGATTGAGGCACTGAACTGCTGAAATCTGTCATATGAAATGACATAGTGAATTTATATATGGTCTATATATTGATCTGGCCTTGATCTATCTATATCCCAGTTGCACTTAGGCTCATGTTGCTGTACTAATAATGGGCTCTGCTGCTAGTCCTAATTCTGTTTCCTGACCTCTCCCTCTTGGGTGAGTCTTCTTTGCAAAGACATACACATACATAAATCAATCACGACTCCTTAGAGTCCTGGAGTGACTGAGACAAGACAAAGACTCATCCTGTTGGGGAGATTTTATTAACCCTTTGAACTTCTGGAGGGAGTTTTGTGGTCTTTCTCCAGAATGAACAGTGGGAGCTGAGAGAGTTTTGCTCTTTGTCATTTCCAGGGAAATACCTTCTTTCTCACATCCTGTAGTTTAAGCCCCCACCCACCCTGCCCCAGTACATTATTCCCATTTTGAAGTGTCACATACTTTGAGGTGTCAAGTTCTAGTTAGAATATTTGAAGATCCTAAAGTGCCCAAATTATTCATATCAGAGGGGCTGACCCTTCCTCAGAGATCCAGAAAATCCCAAAGGTGAGAAACAGAGAAATTTAGGCAGAAGTACTCTGAGCAGTTTTACAGTCCACAAAAGGATCAAAACCATCTCATCATGCAAATATCAGGCCCTAAAAGCAATTCTATCTACAGGAAGGAGATAAAGCCACCTTCCTGGTTGAGGCTCAAAGGGAAGGCCAAGAAATTTCCCAGGTCCTTGTACCTTTCTATTCATTCCAATTCCAACCTACTTTTCTTTAGATTAATTTGAATTCTTTATAGCATTTGATTTCTTCAATCTTAATACACAATAAATAACAGTGCATATATGTATGTGAGTATACATATTTTTAAAAATGAATATTTTGAGTGCCTGTTCTGTGTCTGACTCCATGTTCAGGTTTCTTTTGAATAGGAGACCAGTTCTTTATAAGCTTCACTGTTTTATGCTGAAGGAGAACAGATTATCTCACCCTAAAATATGCCATTTTGGCATGAGGAGCTGAAGGCAATGGAGACCTAAGTAAGCCCAGGAAGAACTTTGTATCTTGCCCTTAACTGTCTAAAAGCATTTAGAAAGGGGGCCTTTGCCAGTGTTACAATAAAGAGGGACCCCTTCCAGGGCCTGAGAGTGGGCTCTTGTCTAACACTCAGAAATGAATTGTCTGAGAAGACACTGGTGCTGACAGAGCAAGACACTTTATTGGGAAGGGGCACCTGGGTGGAGAACAGTAGGATAAGAGAACCCAGGAGAACTGCTCTGCCATGTAGCTCAGTCTTGGGTTTTATGGTGTGGGATTAGTTTCCAGGTAGTCTCTGGCAATCATTCTGACTCTGGGTTCTTCCTGGTGATGCACATGTCTCTCAGTCAAGATGGATGCCAGTGAGAAGGATTCTGGGAGGTGGTCAGACATTTGGCATCTCCTTTGACCTTTCCCAAATTCTTCTGGTCGGCAGGTAGCTTGTCAGCTCCAGGGTCCTTACCAGGACCTCCTGTCGTAAGGTAACTCATACAAGTGGTTACTATCATGCCTGGTCAGGGTGGGCGGTTTTGGTCAGTGGTTCCCCT
Source organism: Oryx dammah (assembly GCF_014754425.2). Lineage (NCBI taxonomy): Eukaryota > Metazoa > Chordata > Mammalia > Artiodactyla > Bovidae > Oryx > Oryx dammah. The sequence continues at coordinate 49,848,043 of NW_024070207.1, forward strand.
AACATCAGGAAGGCAGCTATTACCAGAGATAACTTGAGAGATAATCTCTCATCTGAGAGATTTATCTGCAGGGCAGACAGGGCAAACATTTGTTTACCAAACGTTTCCTCTTCTCCACCTGTAAATTGTTTTCTTTCTCTTGAAGCCTGGACCCCTATCACTTCTTCAGCGCATGGTGACATGCAAACCATAAGTGTCTGGCTGCCTTCAAGTCTCACATGTTTGTGGGACTCCTGTACCTAAGTAATTAAATTTATTTTTCTCCTGTCAGTCTATCTTTGTTATTATTATGGGGAGGTTTTAGCCAAGAACCCAGAGAAACAGAGAGAAAATTCTTTTTCCTTCCCTTCAGTGCTCTGTGTTTTTCTTTATTCATTGCCCTCTAGGTATTTGCTTTTCTTTGCTCCAACTTGTATCAGTTCTGCTGAGGCCTCTTTGGTTATCCATAGTAAGGTTAGAATCTTCAAAGGGTAAACAATACCTGAGCGGAAAAAGGCATGTTGGTAGCAGTGTACATCCATGTAAGCACACCCTAAGAATAGGAATCCTTGGGGACTTCCTTGGTGGTGCAGTGGCTAAGACTCTGCTCCCAATGCAGAGAGCCTGGGTTCGTCCCTAGTTAAAGAACTAGATCCCACATGCCACAACTAAGACCCAGCAACAGTCAAATGAAAGAGTAAATACATATTAAAAAAAAAAAAAAAGAATAGGAATTTTCACTGAAACAATTAATATTGTTTGACCCTCTTAAATTATTCCTCTACACCAGAGATTTCTTAGCAGACCTTGAGGACTTTTTGCTTTGCTTTAACTCAAGAAACCATTCCATTTGGTGAGAAAATTTGTTCTGTCATATATCCTGAATTTGTTTGACTTTATTTCACAGAATATATATCAGATAGTAGTTAGATCCATACTGATACTAAGTTGCTTGGTACATGCAATCCTTACAGATCTTTGACACATCTTTTCTGCAGTAATATAATGAATAAGTAAGTCCTTAGACCTGCAAATGATCTCTTAATAAAGATGAAATAGTAAATTCATCAAGGGTATTCTGGACACCATAAATTATTTACCAAACCTAGCCTCCAGAAAGAATGCATCCCAAACAGAGAAACCTCATTTTAAAGGACACTCAAGGCCAAATCAACCGTCTTAATTTGACAAATGTTGCTTAGCAAAGTGTTTACAGCACATATTTCCAGATATGAAATTTGTTGCCTTAACTAATCATCTTTGTCCTGGGGAAAATAAATGAAAGTCAACAGAAAACTGATCTCCTAGATGTGTGGTTTTAAATAAATGATGATGATGAGAGGGAACCATAAGTACTGAACCATCCTGTGAATTCTTAAATCACTAAAGTAAGCAGCCCTGGCAGAATAGTCCTCCCCCATCCCTAAGTTTCTGCATAATAAGAGAATTGTGAAAAAAAAATCATTTCTTATCCAAATAAGTCTGATGGTATTTTTTTTTTTTAAATAGTAACAAGAAAAGAGGGAAAGAAATAGATTGCTTGAAAGCCAGGCTGTTTTGAACCAATATTTGCCTTTTGTTTGTTGATTGTTTTGTTTTGCCTTCTATTAGACAATTCTCAATTGTGTTGAACCTCAAGTATTTTTAATTCTCCTATTTATTTTTGAAACCTAGGAAAGCATAGACCATATGGTAAGATATAGCTAAAATAAGCTTTATCATCATCCTCCCAGGCCCCTGAAAGTCATAAACTATTTGAGTCCCTTTGTTCAGTACTCTCTTCTCTCCTAAGGTGTCGAGTAATGGCAAACACCAGCACAGAAACCAGTGGTAATAAAAAACCCAGCACAGATACCAACAAAGGTGTCTTAAGCTTCCCTTTGATCATGTATCCCTTGCTCTCACCCATGCTTCCCTCAGCAGAAGCTTATGTTATTGAAAATGGAAGCAAGAACCATGTGTTTAAATATTTTACAGATGCTGTCACCCTTGGCCACTATCTGCTCTGATGTCTATCTCAGAATGCTACAGAAGTATCCATAAGTGGAGATGACAATCCCGAGGTATTCAAGCCAAAGCATTTTTGTGACTATCTAAACACATGAAACTTGCTTTTTTGTATGAACTGACAGCATTTATAAAAGACACGAAGTTGAAATGGAAAAGGCCATTGTTAGCGAAATGAAATGAACATGTTTATTGACTGAAAATCACATGGAAAAACTGTCTTATCTAAGTGTCCAGGGCACCTGCTGTTATTCTAATCTTCCTAGTTAATGGTCTCCAAGTTCAGTTCACTACAGTCGCTCAGTCTTGTCCGACTCTTTGCGACACCATGAATAGCAGTACACCAGGCCTCCCTGTCCATCACCAACTCCCGGAGTTCACTCAGACTCACGTCCATCGAGTCAGTGATGCCATCCAGCCATCTCATCTTCGGTCGTCCCCTTCTCCTCCTGCCCCCAGTCCCTCCCAGCATCAGAGTCTTTTCCAATGAGTTAACTCTTCCATGAGGTGGCCAAAGTACTGGAGCTTCAGCTTTAGCATCATTCCTTCCAAAGATTTCCCAGGGCTGATCTCCTTCAGAATGGACTGGTTGGATCTCCTTGCAGTCCAAGGGACTCTCAAGAGTCTTCTCCAACACCACAGTTCAAAAGCATCAATTCTCAATTCTTCAGCTCCCAGCCTTCATCAGAGTCCAACTCTCACATCCATACATGACCACTGGAAAAACCATAGCCTTGACTAGTCGGACCTTAGTTGGCAAACTAATGTCTCTGCTTTTGAATATGCTATTTAGGTTGGTCATAACTTTTCTTCCAAGGAGTAAGCATCTTTTAATTTCATGGCTGCAGTTACCATCTGCAGTGATTTTGGAGCCCCCAAAAATAGAGTCTGACACTGTTTCCACTGTTTCTCCATCTATTTCCCATGAAGTGATGGGACCGGATGCCATGATCTTCATTTTCTGAATGTTGAGCTTTAAGCCAACTTTTTCGCTCTTCTCTTTCACTTTCATCAAGAGGCTTTTTAGCTCCTCTTCACTTTCTGCCATAAGGGTGGTGTCATTTGCATATCTGAGGTTATTGATATTTCTCCCAGAAATCTTGATTCCAGCTTGTGTTTCTTCCAGTCCAGCGTTTCTCATGATGTACTCTGCATAGAAGTTAAATAAGCAGGGTGACAATATACAGCCTTGCCATACTCCTTTTCCTATTTGAATCAGTCTGTTGTTCCATGTGCAGTTCTAACTGTTGCTTCCTGACCTGCATACAGATTTCTCAAGAGGCAGGTCAGGTGGTGTGGGATTCCCATTTCTTTCAGAATTTTCCACAGTTTATTGTGATCCACACAGTCAAAGGTTTTGGCATAGTCAATAAAGCGGAAAGAGATGTTTTTACGGAACTCTCTAGCTTTTTCCATGATTCAGCGGATGTTGGCAATTTGATCTCTGGTTCCTCTGCCTTTTCTAAAACCAGCTTGAACATCAGGGAGTTCATGGTTCACGTATTGCTGAAGCCTGGCTTCGAGAATTTTGAGCATTATTTTACCAGCATGTGACATGAGTGCAATTGTGTGGTAGTTTGAGCATTCTTTGGCATTCCCTTTCTTTGGAATTGGAATGAAAACTGACCTTTTCCAGTCCTGTGGCCACTCCTGAGTTTTCCAAATTTGCTGGCATATTGAGTGCAGCACTTTCACAGCATCATCTTTCAGAATTTGAAACAGCTCAACTGGAATTCCATCACACCCACTACCTTTGTTCGTAGTGATGCTTTCCAAGGCCCACTGGACTTCACATTCCAAGATGTCTGGCTCTAGATTAGTGATCACACCATCACGATTGTCTGGGTCATGAAGATCTTTTTTGTACAGTTCTTCCATGTATTCTTGCCACCTCTTCTTAATTTCTTATGCTTCTGTTAGGTCCATAGCATTTCTGTCCTTTATCGAGCCCATCTTGGCATGAAATGTTCCCTTGGCATCTCTAATTTTCTTGAAGAGATCTCTAGTTTTTCCCATTCTGTTGTTTTCCTCTATTTCTTTGCATTGATTGCTGAAGAAGGCTTTCTTATCCCTTATTGCTATTCTTTGGAACTCTGCATTGAGATGCTTATATCTTTCCTTTTCTCCTTTGCTTTTTGCCTCTCTTCTTTTCACAGCTATTTGTAAGGCCTCCCCAGACAGCCATTTTGCTTTTTTGCATTTCTTTTCCATGAGGATGGTCTTGATCCCTGTCTCCTGTACAATGTCACGAACCTCATTCCATAGTTCATCAGGCACTCTCTCTATCAGATCTAGGCCCTTAAATATATTTCTCACTTCCACTGTATAATCATAAGGGATTTGATTTAGATCATACCTGAATGGTCTAGTGGTTTTCCCTACTTTCTTCCATTTGAGTCTGAATTTGGTAATGAGGACAGAGATGGCAAGGGTGAACGTTGACATCCTAGGAATCAGCGAACTAAAATGGACTGGAATTTGTGAATTTAACTCAGATGACCATTATATCTACTACTGCAGGCAGGAATCCCTCAGAAGAAATGGAGTAGTCATCATGGTCAACAAAAGAGTCCGAAATGCAGTACTTGAATGCAATCTCTAAAAGGACAGAATGATCTCTGTTCATCTCCAAGGCAAACCAATCAATATCACAGTTATCCAAGTCTATGCCCCAACCAGTAACGCTGAAGAAGCTGAAGTTGAATGGTTTTATGAAGAACTACAAGACCTTTTAGAACTTACACCCAAAAAAGATGTCCTTTTCATTATAGGGGACTGGAATGCAAAAGTAGGAAGTCAAGAAACACCTGGAGTAACAGGCAAATTTGGCCTTGGAATGTAGAATGAAGCAGGGCAAAGACTCATAGAGTTTTGCCAAGAAAATGCACTGGTCATAGCAAACACCTTCTTCCAACAACACAAGAGAAGACTCTACACATGGACATCACCAGATGGTCAACATCGAAATCAGATTGATTATATTCTTTGCAGCCAAAGATGGAGAAGCTCTATACAGCCAACAAAAACAAGACCAGGAGCTGACTGTGGCTCAGGTCATGAACTCCTTATTACCAAATTCAGACTCAAATTGAAGAAAGTAGGAAAACCGCTAGACCATTCAGTAGAATCACATATACCCACAATTAATTTATTAAGAAAAAAAAAACTGAGTACCTGCATCACTCAGAATCTTTCCTCAGTGCTGGCACAGTGTCACCATAGCACAAGTCAAGGGAGTGCTGAACCAGAGTAACTCACCAATCCTATGAGGTTATCACTCATGACTAACACTGATCAAACCCCATGTCTCGTCCTGGGTCCTCAAACATGATGAAACTGCAAATGCAGTGGTGCCACTGCTCATGTCAGAGAGGGTTAAGGGACTTCAGAGTACAAGGACCATTTGACTAGAGGTGTTTAGGTAAAAGAAAAGACAAATGAATCCTTTCATCTTCTTTGATAGCATGAATGCACTGAATTCTTCCATAATATCATTTCCTAGTGTTGATATGATTTTCTTTCTTTCATTTTCTTATGTTTATGGTTCCAGAAATACTTACAAATTAATAGGCACATAGCTATTGAAGAACATCATTCAAACTTAAATGACTCATGCTTTCATAATTTTACCTTTATATAGGTATAGAGCTCATATATATATATATATATATATATATATATATACAGAAAATAGAAATTCTTTACATGCTAATAAGTATAAAGTGTATCAATTTTTTTACATGAGCAAGGATAAGGATATGGAAGACTAGCATTGTGAGTGGTGTTATTTTTATAAAACTATGTATAATTGTTATAGCCACACATTCCAGGAAACAAACTCACTCAGAAGGACAATGCAGATGACAGTGGAGTGCAGTTTATTACACCAGTGGGCCCAAGGCAGTCTCCTCTTAGCCAAGGACCCTGACTGACTGTTACGAAAACTTATATACCTTAAGTGTACTGCTCAAGTCCACATCCCCAAATTCTTTAAACCTAGCCTGGAAAGTGTTAAAGGGAGATACAATCAGGTTACAGCCATGATTCATAATCAGAAGGGTCAGCTGGTTATATATTGTAGCCTACACCAATGGGTGCCATAAAGATTACAAAGGTGATGACTACATAGGGGATTATTACATTCTTTTTGGTGACGGGAAATCTTGGTATGGAATCTAGTGTTTATCAGTCCAGGAGCCCAGTTCACCTGTAGGTATGTTATCCCCTTGGCTACCAAGCATGCGGTCCAAAGCTCACTGAACGTTCAAGATGGAGTTTCTTTCTTTTTCAAGATGGAGTCAGCTCAGAGTGTTCCTTTCCTCCCTCATAATGATTTCAGTTTTAAAATTAATATGTTAAAAAAATGTTTCCCTTAAAGTATAAGCTTTATTTACCTAACTTTGGTTTAAACATTTTACATTTGTTAATCATAATTTGCATTCTTTAGTTTGTTTAACAGATGATTTTGACTATTTTAAAAATCCTGTTTTTAAAGTATGTTAACAAATCTTTATTTTAAAAATAATTTACATTGTTATAAACATATATTACATTTTGCATACTTTGAGTATACTTATACTTTTATCCTTTACAACATTACTTTTGTCAACTAAAAACAAATTTTCACAACCTAAAAGTTAAGAGTTCTGTTTTGAGATTCCATGGGAATTTTTAGGACTTAAGCCCAGGAAGCAGGATCTCAGGTTACCGTGAAAGAACTGCTCCAAGGAGGTGGAGGGGGAGCCAGGATATGTTAGAGTTTTGCAACAAAGGGCAGGTATTTGGAATGCAAGATTAGTATTAATAAAAGAAAACCAGATATCTCAAGTTAAGGAATTTAGCCCTTTTCTCTGTATGGGAAGATGCAAGAGTCTGGGCTCACTGGAATCATTCCTTTAATATGCACCTAAGCGATCTGGGGCCAGCATCCTGTGTTTTCAAACTGAGTTCCCTCAGGGCTCACCCATGGGAGTGGGTATAGGATGAAGGCTGCCCCAGGTCCGAGGTCAGGGGCAGCGGCCTAGAGTGCCAAGCTGCCACAGCTCAGGAATGGCTGAGAGGAGCTACCCCTTGCCTGAGGTCAGTGGCGGCCGTGAGGAGACACCCTACGTCTGAGGTCAAGGGCAGCCGGGAGAAGCCATCTCGCACCCGAGGCCAGGGGCGGTGACCCTGAGGAGCCACCATGAGCCCGAGGCCAGGGGCGGCAGCTGGGAGGAGCCACCCACCCCTGAGGCCAGGACCCGCGGCTGGGAGGAGCATCCCGAGGAGCAGTGCCTGTACAGGTGCAGGAGGGCCTAGAAGAGCTATCCCACGTTGAAGGTCAGGAACGGTAGCGGTAAGGAGATACCCCTCGTCCAAGGTAAGGAGCAGCGGCTGTGCTTTGCTGGAGCAGCCGTGAAAAGATACCCCATGCCCAAGGTAAGAGAAACCCAAGTAAGATGGTAGGTGTTGCAAGAGGGCATGAGAGGGCAGACACACTGAAACCATACTCACAGAAAACTAGTCAATCTAATCACACTAGGACCACAGCCTTGTCTAACTCAATGAAACCAAGCCATGCCTGCGGGGCAACCCAAGACTGACGGGTAATGGTGGAGAGGTCTGACAGAGCCTGGTCCACTGGAGAAGAGAATGGCAAGCCACTTCAGTATTCTTGCCTTGAGAACCCCATGAACAGTATGAAAAGGCAATATGATAGGATACCAAAAGAGGAACTCCCCAGGTCATTAGGTGTCCAATATGCTACTGGAGATCAGTGGAGAAATAACTCCAGAAAGAATGAAGGGATGGAGCCAAAGCAAAAACAACACCCAGGTGTGGATGTGACTGGTGATAGGAGCAAGGTCCGATGCTGTAAAGAGCAGTATTGCATAGGAACCTGGAATATCAGGTCCATGAATCAAGTCAAATTGGAAGTGGTCAAACAAGAGATGGCAAGGATGAGAGTTGACATTCTAGGAATCAGCAAACTAAAATGGACTGGAATGGGTGAATTTAACTCAGATGACCATTATATCGACTTCTGCGGGCAGGAATCCCTCAGAAGAAATGGAGTAGCCATCATGGTCAACAAAAGAGTCTGAAATGCAGTACTTGGATGCAATCTCAAAAATGACAGAATGATCTCTGTTCGTCGCCAAGGCAAACCATTCAATATCACAGTTATCCAAGTCTATGCCCCAACCAGTAACACTGAAGAAGCTGAAGTTGAACGGTTGTATGAAGACCTACAAGACCTTTTAGAACTAACATCCAAAAAAGATGTCCTTTTCATTATAGGGGACTGGAACGCAAAAGTAGGAAGTCAAGAAACACCTGGAGTAACAGGCAAATTTGGCCTTAGAATGTAGAATGAAGCAGGGCAAAGACTAATAGAGTTTTGCCAAGAAACTGCATTGGTCATAGCAAACACCCTCTTCCAACAACACAAGAGAAGACTCTACACATGGACATCACCAGATGGTCAACATCGAAATCAGATTGATTATATTCTTTGCCAAAAACAAGACCAGGAGCTGACTCTGGCTCAGATCATGAACTCCTTATTGCCAAAATCAGACTGAAATTGAAGAAAGTAGGGAAAACCGCTAGACCATTCAGGTATGACCTAAATCAAATCCCTTATGATTAAACAGTGGAAGTGAGAAATAGATTTAAGGGCCTAGATCTGATAGACAGAGTGCCTGATGAACTATGGAATGAGGTTCATGACGTTGTACAGGAGACAGGGATCAAGACCATCCTCATGGAAAAGAAATGCAAAAAAGCAAAATGGCTGTCTGGGGAGGCCTTACAAATAGCTATGAAAAGAGAGGTGAAAAGCAAAGGAGAAAAGGAAAGATATAAGCATCTGAATGCAGAGTTCCAAAGAATAGCAAGAAGAGATAAGAAAGCCTTCTTCAGCGATCAACGCAAAGAAATAGAGGAAAACGACAGAATGGGAAAGACTAGAGACCTCTTCAGGAAAATTAGAGATACCTAGGGAACATTTCATGTCAAGATGGGATTGATAAAGGACAGAAATGCTATGGACCTAACAGAAGCATAAGATATTAAGAAGAGGTGGCAAGAATACACGGAAGAATTGTACAAAAAAGATCTTCACGACCCAGACAATCATGATGATGTGATCACTAAACTAGAGCCAGATATCTTGGAAAGTGAAGTCAGGTGGGCCTTAGAAAGCATCACTACGAACAAAGCTAGTGGAGGTGATGGAATTCCAGCTGAGCTGTTTCAAATCCTGAAAGGTGATGCTGTGAAAGTGCTGCACTCAATATGCCAGCAAATTTGGAAAACTCAGGAGTGGCCACAGGACTGGAAAAGGTCAGTTTTCATTCCAATTCCAAAGAAAAGCAATGCCAAAAAATGCTCAAACTACCACACAATTGCACTCATCTCACATGCTGGTAAAGTAATGCTCAAAATTCTCTAAGCCAGGCTTCAGCAATACATGAACTGTGAACTCCCTGATGTTCAAGCTGGTTTTAGAAAAGGCAGAGGAACCAGAGATCAAATTGCCAACATCTGCTGGATCCTGGAAAAAGCAAGGGAGTTCCAGAAAAACATCTGTTTCTGCTTTATTGACTATGGCAAAGCCTTTGACTGTGTGGATCACAATAAACTGTGGAAAATTCTGAAAGAGATGGGAATCCCACACCACCTGACCTGCCTCTTGAGAAACCTGTATGCAGGTCAGGAAACAACAGTTAGAACTGGACATGGAACAAAAGACTGGTTTCAAATAGGAAAAGGAGTACATCAAGGCTGTATATTGTCACCCTGCTTATTTAACTTCTATGCAGAATACATCATGAGAAACGCTGGACTGGAAGAAACACAAGCTGGAATCAAGATTGCTGGGAGAAATATCAACAATCTCAGATATGCAGATGATATCACCCTTATGGCAGAAAGTGAAGAGGAACTAAAAAGCCTCTTGATGAAAGTGAAAGAGAAGAGCGAAAAAGTTGGCTTAAAGCTCAACATTCAGAAAATGAAGATCATGGCATCCAGTCCCATCACTTCATGGGAAATAGATGGAGAAACAGTGGAAACAGTGTCAGACTTTATTTTTTGGGGCTCCAAAATCACTGCAGATGGTTACTGCAGCCATGAAATTAAAAGACGCTTACTCCTTGGAAGAAAAGTTATGACCAACCTAGATAGCATATTCAAAAGCAGAGACATTACTTTGCTGACTAAGGTCCATCTACTCAAGGCTTTGGTTTTTCCTGTGGTCGTGTATGGATGTGAGAGTTGGACTGTGAAGAAAGCTGAGTGCTGAAGAATTGATGCTTTTCAACTGTGGTGTTGAAGACTCTTGAGAGTCCCTTGGACTGCAAGGAGATCCAACCAGTCCATTCTGAAGGAGATAAGCCCTGGGATTTCTTTGGAAGGAATGATGCTAAAGCTGAAGCTACAGTACTTTGGCCACCTCATGCAAAGAGTTGACTCATTGGAAAAGACTCTGATGCTGGGAGGGACTGGAGGCAGGAGGAGAAGGGGACGATCGAGGATGATATGGCTGGATGGCATCATATACTCGATGGACATGAGTCTGAGTGAACTCTGAGAGATGGTGATGGACCGGGAGGCCTGGCATGCTGCGATTCATGGGGTCACAGAGTCGGACATGACTGAGTGACTGAACTGAACTGACCTGAGATGGAAGGGATTCTTTGTTTCCTTTTTGAGTTCCCTCAGGGCTCACAGTCTTTGGTGGCTGCAATCCATGACTCTGACATCCCTTGTGTACTGATAGGGCAGGCAAGATTTTATTTCTCACTTTCAATAAAAAGTATATAAAAAATCGTTGATAAAAGCATAATTAAATATTATACAAAAGATTATTAGGGGTATGGGATTAACAGACACAGACTATTATATATAAAATAGATAACCAAAGAGGATATACTGTGTAGTGAAAAGAAACATAACTCTTATAATAATCTATAATGAAATATAATCAGCAAATATACTGAATCACTATGCTGCACACATGAAGCTAACACAATATTGTAAATCAATTATACTTCAATTAAAAGATTATAGTTAAATAGTGGAGAGAAAAGATATCAAAAATTGAAGAAATGTACAATAATTTATGAATTAGGTATATCTTTATTTTGTTTTTCATCTAAGCATTGCCAGCTAATCCACAGAACATCAGGCCTGTGTAATCATATTTTAGTTGCCTTTGATATTTTGACAACTTTCTGCAATGTAAAAAATGTAGCTTTATACTTACTTTTGATATAGTTATTATGGAACTATGCGTGCATGCTCAGTCACTCAGTCATGTCTGACTCTTTGCGACTCTGTGAATTGTAGCCCGCCAGGCTCCTTTGTCCATGGTATTTTCCAGGCAAGAATAATGGCTTACCCATTAGTGGTTAAGTGATTTGCCTTAGGCTACTGTAGGAAATCACTTTAAATCAAAACCTCCATGACAGAAATCTGTATTGGAAGAGTCACTAGAACTTAAGGCAGCAGGAAGAATACATTTTACTTTCAAATACATTATTCTGGGGGAATCAAAAGGAACACAGATTATCTAGGAAAAGATTAGTCCACATCTAAACTACTGTTAGCAGTGGGCCAACAGGAGTTTCACTGGGTTCCAACAGCTCCCTTGTTTGGAACAAGGCCTCTCTTGTCCTTCTAAATCTTCCTGGCATTTGAAAAAGAATCATCACAATAAAGTAGGACTTAAGTTCTAAGTTTATGTTGAAGCCAAGTAAAAGTGTTTCATATAGTGTCTCCTTAAAATAGTAACTTCTAGCTCTTAAAAATTGTTTTGCATAACTTTTATCTCATTTGTCTGTTTTTTTTTTTTCTTTCTTGCTGACCTACTAGAAGGACACAGATATGGAGATGAGGGAAGTGGCCCTACTCACCAACTGTAAAGAGGCAGATGGCTTGGCTGTCAGAGAAGCAGATGCATGGAAACAGTGCATTTTATAAAATGCCTAGAAGAGACCCTTAGAATTGAATATGTAACAACAGATTGGTTCCAAATTGGGAAATGAGTACATTAAAGCTGTATATTGTCACCCTGCTTATTTAACTTATATGAAGCATACATCATGAGAAACGCTGGGCTAGATGAAACACAAGCTGGAATCAAGATTGCCAGGAGGATATGCAGATGCCACCACCCTTATGGCAGAAATCGAATAACTAAAGAGCCTCTTGATGATAGTGAAAGAGGAGAGTGAAAAAGTTAGCTTAAAACTCAACATTCAGAAAACTAATATCATGGCATCTGGTCCCATCACTTCATGGCAAATAGATGGGAAAACAATGGAAACAGTGACAGACTTTATTTTTGGGCTCCAAAATGACTGCAGATGGTGGCTGCATCCATGAAATTAAAAGATGCTTGCTCCTTGGAAGAAAAGTTATGACCAACCTAGGCAGCATATTAAAAAGCAGAGACATTACTTTGCTAACAAAGGTCTGTCTAGTCAAGGCTATGGTTTTTCATGTATGGATGTGAAAGTTGGACAATAAAGAAAGCTGAGCACTGAAGAATTGATGCTTTTGAATTGTGGTGCTGGAGAAGACTCTTGAGAGTCCCTTGGAGTGCAAGGACCTCCAACCAGTCCATCCTAAAGGAAATCAGTCCTAAATATTCATTGGAAGGACTGATTCTGAAGCTAAAGCTCCAATACTTTGGCCACCTGATGCAAAGAGCCAACTCATTAGAAAAGACCCTGATGCTGGGAAAGATTGAAGGTGGGAGGAGAGAGGAATGACAGAGGTTTAGATGGTTGGATGGCATCACCAACTCAGTGGACATGGGTTTGAGCAAGCTCCAGGTGTTGGTGATGGACAGGGAAGTCTGGCGTGCTACAGTCCATGGAATTGCAGAGTCGGACATGACTGAGTGATTGAACTGGATTGAACACCTGCTCGAATCCTTTTTCTGAATGCAGGAGAATGCTGAGGTCCCCAGCAAATGCAGATCCTGGGGGCCTGATGTGGCTGATAGAAATGAGGCTCCACTGAGGGATGTTTAGAGGAAGAACGGAGCTCAATGTTGGTGGGACTGTTCTGTGGAGTCAGTCTAAAGTGCAAGGCCAAGAGGTAATGAGAAAACAGTATTCCAATTAGGGATAGCCTTTTGGTGTTTGGAATTGTGGGTAGTAGCTGAGTCAATGGAGCTTTTTGATGTGGCTGATGTACCCAAAGAAAGGCAATGGCAAAGAATGCTCAAACTACCACACAATTGCACTCATCTCACACACTAATAAAGTAATTCTCAAAATTCTCCAAGCCAGGCTTCAGCAATACACGAAACATGAACTTCCAGATGTTCAAGCTGGTTTTAGAAAAGGCAGAGGAACCAGAGATCAAATTGCCAACATACGCTGGATCATGGAAAAAGCAAGAGAGTTCCAGAAAAACATGTTTCTGCTTTATTGACTATGCCAAAGCCTTTGACTGTGTGGATCACAATAAACTGTGGAAAATTCTGAAAGAGATGGGAATACCAGAGCACCTGACCTGCCTCTTGAGAAATCTGTATGCAGGTCAGGAAGCAACAGTTAGAACTGGACATGGAACAACAGACTGGTTCCAAATAGGAAAAGGAGTGTGTCAAGACTGTATATTGTCACCCTGCTTATTTAACTTATATAGAGAGTACATCATGAGAAATGCTGGGCTGGAAGAAGCACAAGCTGAAATCAAGATTGCTGGGAGAAATATCAATAATCTCAGATATGCAGATGACACCACGCTTATGGCCGAAAGTTAAGAGGAACTAAAAAGCCTTTTGATGAAAGTGAAAGAGGAGAGTGAAAAAGTTGGCTTAAAGCTCAACATTCAGAAAACGAAGATCATGGCAGCTGGTCCCATCACTTAATGGAAAATAGATGGGGAAACAGTAGAAACAGTGTCAGACTTTCTGTTTTGGGCCCCAAAATCATGGCAGATGGTGACTGCAGCCATTAAGTAAAAAGATGCTCCCTCCTTGGAAGGAGGGTTATGACCGACCTAGATAGCATGCTGAAAAGCAGAGACATTACTTTGCCAACAAAGGTCCATCCATTCAAGGCTACGGTTTTTCCAGTAGTCATGTATGGATGTGAGAGTTGGACTGTGAAGAAAGCTGAGTGCTGAAGAATTAATGCTTTTGAACTATGTTGTTGGAGAAGACTCTTGAGAGTCCCTTGGACTGCAAGGAGATCCAACCAGTCCATTCTAAAGGAGATCAGTCCTGGGTGTTCTTTGGAAGGAATGATGCTAAAGCTGAAACTCCAGTACTTTGGCCACCTCATGCGAAGAGTTGACTCATTGGAAAGGACTCTGATGCTGGGAGGGATTGGGGGCAGGAGGAGAAGGGGACGACAGAGGATGAGATGGCTGGATGGCGTCACCAACTCGATGGACATGAGTTTGAGTGAACCCCGGGAGTTGGTGCTGGACAGGGAGGCCTGGCGTGCTGCAATTCATGGGGTCACAAAGAGTAGGACAGGACTGAGCGACTGAAATGAACTGATGTACCCATGCTCACAGTGGTCAATGATTTTGGCTACAAAGTTGCGTCTTCTTAAGGCCAGAAGCTGTGTAAAAAGTGGCTCAGGAATAAATGGACTTGGTTCCAATCCTGCTTCGTACAAGACCCAAATGTATCATTTAGTGCCTCAGCCTATCCCCTTGCAAGATTGAGCAGGACTCTTTGTAGCCCTCTTGGGTACAAATTCTTTCCTGTTGGTAGGGAAAATGCTTCATTCGGCCTCCCAGACCTTCCCTGAATACCAAAGGGCACATTCAAATAGTTACTATTCAGGGAAGGGAGGGGATGCAGAAGCCATGAGTGAGTGATCAAGAAACAATAGCACAGCTATTAAAAGCAGGGCCTGTTTCTTCCTCAAGGGATACACAGAACAAGATCTTTGAGTTCTTCTGCAGGAACTAATACACCCCCATCCGGTGAAGAATGGTAATTTCAGGCTGTGCACAGGATTCCTGGAGCCCTATTACCTCACCACCAGCCAATCAGAAGAAAGTGTACACAGTTCAGTTCACTTCAGTCGCTCAGTCCTGTCCGACTCTTTGCAACCTCATGGACTGCAGCATGCCAGGTCTCCCTGTCCATCAACAACGCCTGGAGTTTAGTCGACTCATGTCCATTGAGTCAGTGATGCCATCCAACCATCTCATCCCGTCTTAAAACTTCCCAAATTTTGCTGTTGAGGAGACACTGCTTTGTGAAAGTGTTCTTACTTGTGGCGAGTAAGAAAGCCTTCTTCTGTGCTTTGGCTTGGTTGTACCTTTTGACTTGACACCCACCAAATGGCAAACTCCATTTTCTTTCTTTCTTTTTAAAACATTTATGTGTTTGACTGCACCAGATCTTAGTTGCTCCATGCGGGATCCCAACCAAAGATGGAACCCAGGCCTCCTGCACTAGCAGGGTGGAGTCTTCACCACTGGATTACCAGGGAAGTCCCCAAACCCAGGTAACACTAGGTTTTCTGTCCAGAAGATGGAATTAGGTAGTTAAACAACTGCTCCAAGTGGCTGTTATCAAAAGGCCAATTCGGGAAACACAGCTGTGATATCTTGTAACTTGACATGTTGTCCTGGCTATCAGTAACTCTATCGCCTTGCAGATTATTAGAAATGCAGAATCTCAGCCCCAGCCTGGATACTGTGTGCATTTTAACAAGATCCACAGGTGATTTCTATGCACAACAACATCTGTGAAGCCCTGTTCTAAGCCTCTAGTCACTGCCGAGTAATCATGTGACCTGTTCTGGAAATTGTCTGAGCTATTGTGGTTGTCTTGGGAAACCAGACAAGAGAAAGGTCCTTGATTTGGTAAATGTGGGTAACTTCTGCTTTATCTTTTAAATCTACCCAGTATTGTTGAGGCCAGTAAGGAAATGTAAAAGTGCAACATAAAATTGTAGACAATGCTTATGCTCAGTCAAGTCTGACTCTTTCCGGCCCCATGAACTATAGCCCACCAGGCTTCTCAACCGGTGGAATTCTCCAGGCAAGAATAATGAAATAGGAGGCTATTTCCTCCTCCAGGGGATATTCCTGACTCAGGGATGGAACCCCCGGTCTCTGGCATCTCCTGCATTGGCAGGCGGATTCTTCACCACTGAGCCACCTGGGAAGCCCAACGTTGATTCCAGTGGAGTAAAAAAGATTGTTGCATAGTACGTACGATTTAGCTCACCATTTCCTTGTAGGGAGGAATAATGGCTATTCTTTTTCTGAAGAGGAGAGACTGGAAGGTACACAGCAGAGTCCAGAAGAAATTTGATCCTGGCGAATGAGGTAAGTAAGGTCATGTTCCCTTCAAGCATTTCATTTAGAAGATTTGTAGGATGGTGCTTCCTCATAGTATTTTCAGTTCTTGGAAAATATGCACTTGAGATTCTTCTTTCTGCTGTGATAATATGAAAAGCAGTCAAGTAGTCTGTTTGAAAACTATAGTTGTCTTTATGAATTCAATGACCTACAAAACATCAAAATACATTTTCTAAAATCTTTATTCACAAACAGTTTGGGATTTAACAATTCCAATTTTATGGAGCTGTAAGTTTTACCATCCTCTCAGTAGGTGTTATGGAGAAGGCAATGGCAACCCACTTCGGTACTTTTGCCTGGAAAATCCCATGGATGGAAGAGCCTGTTAGGCTGCAGTCCATGGGGTTGCTAAGAGTCAGACACACTGGGAGACTTCACTTTCACTTTTCACTTTCATGCATTGGAGAAGGAAATGGCAACCCACTTCAGTGTTCTTGCCTGGAGAATCCCAGGGACAGGGGAGCCTGGTGGGCTGCCATCTACGGGGTCACACAGAGTCAGACATGACTGAAGCGACTTCACAGCAGCAGCAGCAGTAGGTCTTAAGCATTTATTGATCTACAAATTGCTTTTCAGCCAGTTTCCAATACCGTTCTTAGTCCACACTGACTTTTTGTATCAGTGTTGGGCACAGTGATAAACATTTAATGGAGAGAAGGTTATTTACCATAAGTACAATTTCTTGTAACAGTATCTTTGAAATATTTCATGTCAAATCCCTATTGCATTATTATTATATCAGATTATTCCTTTGATGGCTATCATAGGATGAGAGACACATTGTTGAATTGCAGTTGATAAGCATAGCTAGCATATAATGCTTTACAATTAAAAATTTCCAATACCAAATCTTATTTGATAGCAGGAAGAAACTATCATTTCCTCTTGGTGCACATGGGGCTTCCCTGGTGGCTCAGATGGTAAAGAATCTACCTGCAATGCAGTAGACTGGGTTGGAAAGATTTCCGGGAGAAGGCAGTGGCTCCCCACTCCAGTATTCTTGCCTGAAGAATCCCATGGACAGAGGACCATGCGGGCTACACAGTCCATGGAGTTGCAAAGATTTGGACATGACTGAACATGTATAAGAAAACTAAAATGGGATCCACAAAATTGCCCAAGGTCACAGGACTTGTTATGTGGAGTTAGGACCCCGACCTGGCTCTTCATATTCTCAGTGTGATTTTCTTTCCACCAATGCACAATGCCTTCAGCAAGTTTTGGATGCTTCCATTAGTGTTGTATCGTATTGGGTGTTGGGCTGAACTGTTTGTTGTTATCCAACTTTACTGCCATTCTATTTGCATTTCTAACCAGAAGCTGACAACTACTCCAGCTCCAGAATTCTCTTCACCAGTGGGTTTGCTAGTGAAGGCAAATTCCTCTTCCCGATGAGCAGTGAGGCCAAACAGTAATGAAATGTCAGAGTTTTGAGCAGAGAAAAGTTTATTGCAGGGCTATGCAAGGAGACAGGTGGCTCATGCCCCACCAAACCCCTGAACTCCTAGACAGATTTCAGCAAAACATTTTTATTTTTAATTTATTTTTAAATATTTATATATTTATTTAACTATGCTGGGTCTTAGTTGAGGCATATGGGATCTCTAGTTGTAGCTTGTGAACTCTTGACGTGTACTTGTGGCACGTGGGTTCTATTCCCCTGACCAGGGTTTGAACCCAGGCTCCCTCCATTGTGAACTTTGACTCTTAGCCACTGGACCACCAAGGAAGGGCCAGGTGAAGGAGGCCAGGTGAGGGAGGGGGTCACAGGGTATGTGACCAGCTGGTACACAAGTCTCTGGTTGCCATTGTTGTAACAGTGCAATAAACTTTATCAATTGGTAGGTGCCAGAAAGTCAGGAGCTACGTGCTTGTGATCATCAAGTAGTTAATTTCTTCCATTGGGTGGTGGTTTCTAACATCTGAAAAACTTAGGAAAACTTACTATTATCTTGGTACTTCTGAGAGAGCTACAGCAAAGGATGTTTGGCTTGTTCTGGGAAGACCCCATAGAATCCTGTTTGCTCAGGTACAGGTTCAGGGTTACAATCCTTCAGCGAGGGTGACTCATGCCCAATGTGGAATGGAGAAGAGAAATGGTCTTACTTCCAGAAGGCAGTTTTAGGTGGACATGGTAGAGAGACCTGGGGTTTGAAGCCACTTAGTGGGGGATTTCTTGAGAACCGCTTGCATCTTGAGGGGCTTCTGGGAAAGTACTTAAGAACAGCATCTTTGCTGTTACCAGTTAGATTGTGGTGACTTCCTTGATCATTGTATACCAGTCCTTTCATTCTTGTATATGTTCCCATATCTGGGGTGGGGATATGTGTGAGATGGGCTTCACACTAAAGTGGCTTCTACTTCCAGATGAAACCTTGAATGATAGAGGATTTGAGGTGAAAGTACATTCCCTCTTCCTCCTGTAGTTTCTAAAGCAACATTTCCAGAGCTTTTTTTTTTTTCCCCGTAAGTAATTGTAGTGCATGTGAAACTTATTTAATTGCAGAATATTTAGAAAGTCAAACATCTTTTCAATGCATACATAATGTTGCTTTCCATGGATATACCATAATTTATCCACTTGTGTTCCTATTGGGTAACACTTGGATTTTTCATTCCTATTTTTAAATTAGGCTATACACTGCTGTGATGAACATCTGTGCGTATCAATCTCTATCTAAATTTTATATTTTCCCTTAGCACAAATGCCTGCAATAGGTCATTTCTTTCATCCCTTCATTGTGCAAAATACTTAGCAATTGCTTTCTATGGGCCAGATATTGTATGAGGTAATGAAGATACTGTAATGAACCAGACAAACATGGACTCCACCCTAATGGAGTTCATAGTTTAGCCTGGTGTTCCTTCCAGTCACTAGGCAAATGAAAACAATTGTTAGGACCTTTATCCAAAGGATTATATAGTAATAGAAGAGACCCTAGGAAGACTTCCCAAAAGAAGTGATATTTCTTGAAATTACAAAATGGATGGGAATGAAGCAGAAAAGCATGGTACCCAAAGCAAAAGCATGTTACAGACCAGGACATGGGAGAACAGGTTACTTGGGAGAAACTGAAAGAAGTCCATTATGCTGACAGCAGAAGCTATGTGCTGATGGGCTGGATCATTCTGGGCTGGTTAGAGCATCTTAAAGGTTTTGGATTTTAACTTGAGTATAATAGAAGCCATTGTAGAATATTAAGTACTTGTTCAAGGTCAATCTTGGGTGTGGAATTTGAGGTACCTGTGGGGCATCCAAGAAAAACCCTCTAGCAGTAGGTTCACTAGATGAGTCTTGACTTCTAAAAAGGAGACATGACTGGAAATCTAGATTTGGACATCATCAATATTCACTTATGGAGAAGGAAATGGCAACCCACTCCAGTATTCTTGCCTAGGAAATCCCATGGACAAAGTCTGAGCCTGGTGGATGGCAGTCCATGGGGTCACAAATAGTCGGATATGACTTAGCAACTGAGCAGATTGCATATTTAAGCTGGATATGTTGAAGTGGTTGGGGGGTGACCCGCAGCATACTCTGGTGACCACCCACATCACAGTTATCTGCCATCTGTTGGAAATGTGTATTTCTCAGCTCAATCCCAGGCCTGGGGAATTAGACCACCTGTAGGAGGTATTTATGCAATTTACATTTTTAACAAGCTACCCAGATGATTTCTTTGCACACTAAGCATGAAAGTCATGGTCTAGGGAGGGCCTATGTCAGGAATCCTCAGTCCTGGCCACATGTTTGAATCACTTAGAGAAAGTAAAAATATACTTAAGCCCAGGATCATTCTGGAACATTTGTTTTCACTCCTTCCCAGCTCCTCACTCTTGTTTACTACACCTGTGTTTTGTGTTGCAATAACCCCCCACCACTGCCAAATTGCCATAGCAATACTTAACTGTAATTCCTCATACCATCCTGCGTTGCACAACTAGCTGTAGTTGTATAAGCTGCCCATTTTCACTTGGCTAGCTTCTAATCACTTTCTAAGACTCAATTTGGGTATCACCACCAGGAAGGGTTCCCTGACACCCCTCACCATCTGGATTGGTGCATCACCTCTTTGTGCTTCTAGAGGGTTTTCAGATATCTGAGCATTTAGAACACTGCTTTAGCATTGGCTGTTTGCATGTCTACTTCTCTATCAGTGGATGAGGTCCTCAGGACCAAGTCATTGTTGATTCTTCCAATTCCACACATCTTATCACTGAGCCACACATCTTATCACAGTAAGCCACACACTGTGTCTGTTGAAGTGAACTGATTTCTGGCTCCACTGTTTGTTACTCTTAATATGTTTGAGCAAGTCAGCTAATCTCTCAGAGTGCCAATTCTTTATAAGTCTGATATTTTCTGTGCTGTCTGCAATGTATCATGGAGTTGTTATACAGATTACATAAGTTTAAAGATGAATGCATGCTTTGTTTAATAGAAAGCATTATTAAATCATGTGTTATTATTACAAAAAAGTGGCTTTAATAAAAATGTGTGTTTTTTACAAGGCTTTGACTTTGGGAGGCTCAAAGATGGTGTCACCATTGTTCAAAATATGTGTGGCTCTACTCTTGTGGCACTAACCATATTGATTTATGATGACAGTAATCTGCGTGTTTGAAGCCTGCACCAACCTTGGAGACAATGACAATGGCACTTGACTCTAGGCACCTATGCAGCATTGTGACAGCTCTTCCCTTCCCATTGATCACATCCACTGCCCCTAGGTGGCCAACATAGTTTTCAAGTCCTTCTAAATCAATGCCTTTTTGTGTAATTCTTAGCTGTGCCCTCTATTCCCAAAGGGAAAGATGACCTTCTGCCCAGGTATTTAAGCTATTTCAGCTGAACTTGAACCTTTAAATAACCATAGGTCTCACTGTCCCTGAAAGATTCCCTGGTTCATTCAACGTTCTAATTTCTCTGTGAAGGAATATAAATAGGTTCTCCTGGAAATCACCTTGGTGATTTCACTGGTTTAGGTCCACCATGAACCACTATCCCCAAATGGAGCCCAAATACCCCAACTCTTTCTTCCCTTGGGGTGAGTTCCCAGCATTATCAGGGTATTCATTTCCTTATTCTCCCCTTTTCCACAATGATGGAGAAATTTTTCGGGAGGTTACGTAGGTTTTGCTCCATGTCCCTTCAGGTCAGAGAATAAGACTTATTAATTTCTGTAGCCTCTTTTTTGACTGGCTCATAGTCTTTCATCCAGTAGGTGCTTGATAAAGATTTGCTAAGTTAGAACCTAATAGATGGGGAAACAGTGGAAATAGTGGCTGACTTTATTTTTCTGGGCTCCAGAGTCACTGCAGATGGTGATTGCAGCCATGAAAGTAAAAGACGCTTACTCCTTGGAAGGAAAGTTATGACCAATCTAGACAGCACATTTAAAAGCAGAGACTAAGACAGAAATATAGATCAATGGAACAAAACAGAAAGCCCAGAGGTAAATCCATGCACCTATGGACAACTTATCTTTGACAAAGAAGGCAAGAATATACAATGGAGAAAAGACAATCTCTTTAACAAGTGGTGCTGGGAAAACTGGTCAACCACTTGTAAAGGAAAGAAACTAGAACACTTTCTAATACCATACACAAAAATAAACTCAAAATGGATTAAAGATCTAAATGTAAGACCAGAAACTATAAAACTCCTAGAGGAAAACATAGGCAGAACACTCTCCGACATACATCACAGCAGGATCCTCAATGACCCACCTCCCAGAATATTGAAAATAAAAACAAAAATAAACAAATGGGACCTAATTAAAATTAAAAGCATCTGCACAACAAAGGATACTCTAAGCAAGGTGAAAAGACAGCCTTCAGAATGGGAGAAAATAATAACAAACAAAGCAACTGACAAAGAACTAATCTCAAAAATATACAAGCAACTCCTGCAGCTCAATTCCAGAAAAATAAATGACCCAATCAAAAAATGGGCCAAAGAACTAAATAGACATTTCTCCAAAGAAGACATACAAATGGCTAACAAACTCATGAAAAGATGCTCAACATCACTCATTATCAGAGAAATCCAAATCAAAACCACAATGAGGTACCATTTCATGCCAGTCAGAATGGCTGCTATCCAAAAGCCTACAAGCAATAAATGATGGAGAGGGTGTGGGGAAAAGGGAACCCTCTTACACTGTTGGTGGGAATGCAACCTAGTACAGGCACTATGGAGAACAGTGTGGAGATTCCTTAAAAAACTGGAAATAGAACTGCCTTATGACCCAGCAATCCCACTGCTGGGCATACACACTGAGGAAACCAGAATTGAAAGAGACATGTGTACCCCAATGTCCACTGAAGCACTATTTATAATAGCCAGGACATGGAAGCAACCTAGATGTCCATCATCAGATGAACGGATAAGAAAGCCATGGTACATATACACAATGGAGTATTACTCAGCCTTGAAAAAGAATACATTTGAATCAGTTCTAATGAGATGGATGAAACTGGAGCCTATTATACAGAGTGAAGTAAGCCAGAAAGAAAAACACCAATACAGTATACTAACGCATATATATGGAATTTAGAAAGATGGTAACGATAACCCTGTATGTGAGATAGCGAAAGAAACACAGATGTATAGAACAGTCTTTTGGACTCTGTGGGAGAGAGTGAGGGTGGGATGATTTGGGGGAATGGCATAAAAACATGTATAATATCATATAAGAAATGAATGGCCAGTCCAGGTTCGATGCAGGATACAGGATGCTTGGGGCTTGTGCACTGGGATGACCCAGAGGGATGGTAGGGGGAGGGAGGTGGGAGGAGGTTCAGGATTGGAAACACATGTACACCCGTGGTGGATTCATGTTGATGTATGGCAAAAACAATACAATATTGTAAGTAATTAGCCTCCAATTAAATAAACTTAAATTTAAAAAAAGAAATAAAAAAGCAGTCATTACCTTGCCAACAAAGGTCCATCTAGTCAAAGCTATGTTTTTTCCAGTGGTCATGTATGGGTCTGAGAATTGGAATACAAAGAAAGCTGAGTGCCGAAGAACTGATGTTTTTGAACTGTGGTGTTAGGGAAGACTCTTGAGAGTCCCTCAGACTGCAAGGATATCCAATCAGTCCATCCTAACGGAGATCAGTCCTAGGTGTTCATTGGAAGGACTGATGTTGAAGCTGAAATTCCAGTCCTTTGGCCACCTGATGTGAAGAGCTGACTCATTTGAAAAGACCCTGATGCTGGGAAATATTGATGGCAAGAGGAGAAGGGGACAACAGAGGATTAGATGGTTGGATGGTATCACTGACTCGATGGACATGGGTTTGGGTGGACTCTGGGATTTGATGATGGACAGGGAGGCCTGGTGTGCTGCGGTTCATGGGGTCACAAAGAGTCGAACACGAATGAGTGACTGAACTGAACTGAATTGGAACACTCAAGTTCCAGCCTCATTATTATACAGTCAGACTTTGTATACTAAGACCCCAAACCTTCTTACTTGTTATAGAAACAATTTCTGTTTCACATTTTTCAAAAAACTGAGATGGAAATTGAATATTGACTTCTCCAGTAAGCAGGGAACCCTCAAAAAATATGTGGTCCCCATTTTCTATTGAAATGTGCTCACCAGACATGCTATTTGTGCTTATGCCAGTACAAGAAGGTCAAGTCCAGTGAGCTTTTTTTGGAAATGAGGTTAAACATACACCAACCCTGCCTCTCTTGTTGTCCACTGACCCCCGCAGCCAGTAGTTTGAGAGCCAATGTGTAGAGAGGGAGAGCACTGCAAAGCTAATTAATCCAAATGGGGATCACAAGTAGGTCAGGCTCAATGTCCTACCCCAAACCCCTGGATGGAAGAATATAGCTGATATCTGTCTGCATCTCAGCTGGTAGGCTTGAATTCTCACCTGCCAAGAAAGGTCACCTTTCCACCTAGTACAAATATACCAGCTACAAGGAACCTGAGGTATGAAGAAGCAAGATAGAAAGAGTGGCATGACAGCCATTTCTGTTGACTCTATCTTTTGACCAAAATAATGACTCATTAGATGTGACTGGGACCCTATGCTCTGTCTGGTCTCACTGCCTCATTTTACCCACAAATGACTTGGAGTTCAGTGAGCACAGCACAGGGGTAAAGAGCATGGGCTTAGGAGTCCCATGAAAATCCCATCTCCCAGACTCACAAGCTGTGTGAGCTTGGGAAAGTCCCTTGAGTTCCCTGATCCTTACTCTCAGGCAGGTCACATGAGCTATGGTGTCTGATACAGGTGAAAGGCAGAGGTGGCAGGTGCCTGGCAACAGGGACTGGAGTCACTCTTGTCAGCCCCACTAAGGGCTGCATTCCAGAGTTCCTGATGGCATTCCTTCCTCTCCCTTAAACCTCCAGGAGCTGAGAATACCTCCCAGCATCCTTCCCATGGCCAGGCTGAGGTCTTCCTGCCTGTGCCAGTCAGTTGACCAAGCAACAGTCCTGGGTGGCCTTTCCACATGTGAGGATCATTTTATCCAGACATTGGAACAAAGGACTTAAACTAAGCACTGTTCTGGGACATGAGTGGGGCTGGGGAGGGGGGTGACCCCAGAGAGCTGAGGTAGATGCTGTTTGGAAAGGGGGAAGTTGGTTGTCTAAGTCCTGTGAGTAGAGAGGATTTGAGGATGCCAGCTGGTAGCTCAGCCAAGCTTTTAAGAGTGAGGAGGAGAGAAAGGGCAACAATGTGTTGGGGTGAAAGTTGTGTTGGGTGGATGGAGAGTGGGGAATGGGGTTTAGTTACTCTGCTCTGTTTCAGTCACACTGGCCTCCTTGCCGTCCCCTGATCATGTCAGATTCATTACCTGACTAGGGCCTTCACACTGGCTGTTTCTTCATCCTGGAATGATTTCTCCTTATACATTCCCATCAGTTCCCACCTTGTGCCTTTCAGGTCAATTACCACCTTTTCCTTGAGGCCTACACTAGCCTTTGAAAACTAAAATCTGTCCCTCAGTCCAAGGTACCTCCTGTTCCCCTTATCACACTCCATGTTTTCTCTATTTCTTAGCACTGTATAAGTTCAATTCAGTTCAGTCATGTCCGACTCTTTGTGACCTCAGGCACGCCAGGCCTCCCTGTCCATCACCAACTCCAAGAGTTTACCCAAACTCATGTTCATTGAGTCGGTGATGCTATCCAACCATCTCATCCTCTGTTGTCCCCTTCTCCTCCTGCCCTCAATCTTTCCCAGCATCAGGGTCTTTTCAGAAGAGTCAGCTCTTTGCACCAGGTGGCCAAAGGAATGGAGTTTCAGCTTCAACATCAGTCCTTCCAGTGAACACCCAGGACAGATCTCCTTTAGGATAGACTGGTTGGATCTCCTTGCAGTCCAACAGACTTTCAAGAGTCTTCTCCAACACCACAGTTCAAAAGCATCAATTCTTCAGTGCTCAGCTTTCTTTACAGTCCAACCCTCACATCCATACATGACTACTGGAAAAACCAGAGCCTTGACTAGACGGACCTTTGTTAGCAAAATAATGTCTCTGCTTTTGAATATGCTATCTAGGTTGATCATAACTTTCCTTCCAATGAGTAAGTATCTTTTAATTTCATGGCTGCACTCACCATCTGCAGTAATTTTGGAGCCCCCCAAAATAAAGTCAGCCACTGTTTCTACTGTTTTCCCCATCTATTTGCCATGAAGTGATAGGACCAGATGCCGTGATCTTAAGTTTTCTGAATGTTGAGCTTTAAGCCAACATTTTTGCTCTCCTTTTTCACTTTCATCAAGAGGCTCTTTAGTTCTTCTTCACTTTCTGCCATAAGGGTGGTGTCATCTGCATATCTGAGGTTATTGATATTTCTCCCGGCAATCTTGATTCCAGCTTGTGCTTCTTCCAGCCCAGCGTTTCTCATGATGTACTCTGCATATAAGTTAAATAAGCAGGGTGACAATATACAGCCTTGACATACTATTTGGAACCAGCATGTTGTTCCATGTCCAGTTCTAACTGTTGCTTCCTGACCTGCATACAGATTTCTCAAGAGGCAGGTCAGATTGTCTGGTATTCCTATCTCTTTCAGAATTTTCCACAGTTTATTGTGATCCACATAGTCAAAGACTTTGGCATAATCAATAAAGAATAGATCTTTTGGAACTCTTCTTGCTTTTTCAATGATCCAGCAGATGTTGGCAATTTGATCTCTGGTTCCTCTGCCTTTTCTAAATCCAGCTTGAACATCTGGGAATTCATGGTTTACGTATTGCTGAAGCCTGGCTTGGAGAATTTTGAGAATTACTTTACTAGCGTGTGAGATGAGTGCAAGTGTGTGGTAGCTCAGACTACTGCACAAACTACCAAACAAACAAACAAACAAAAAAACTGTCTAAGTTACTGTAAAATTATTCATTATGTCTATGGTTGAATGTGCATCTCATGCTGCCAGAAGATAAATCAGAGGAGGGCAAGGGTCTTTATCTGTTTTTTTTTTTCACTGACATATTCCATATGTCTGGATTAGTGCCTAGTTCAAAGTAGGTCCTTATGTGTCTTCTCTTTTCCATTTGCAATAATTCCTTCTGTTCTCTCACCCAGGATCGTGGCTTTCCATGACACCTGTACTTTAATGACTCCCAGATTTCGATCTCCTGGTGCATCCCTGCATTTTACCCCCAATACATGTAACCAGCTGCTTGCCGAGATGCTCCCACTGAACGTCAATTAGACATCTCAAAATCAATGTGTCCAAAACTGTCTTCATTTGTTTGGGCTGTTATTACAAATGGCATAGACTGGGTGGCTTATAAACAAAGAAGTTTATGTCTCACAGTAACTATGAAATGTGAAGTAAAGAGGATGGTGGATGGGGTGCCCCTTCCCTCACATCCTGTTGGCTATAACTTAGTCACATGGTCTCACAGTGACGGGAATAGGCTAGGGTACACAGCTCTTACTTCTGGGAAGCTCTGTGCACAGCTATATCAAGGTTCTGCTATCAAAGAAAAAGGCAAGAAGAGAGATTATGGACCAACAAGCAGGCCCTGGGTCTCTGCTTTTGTACCCCAACAAGGATCTGAGGCAAACAGCCTAAGGGTTCATTAACATTTGTTCAGTTTGGGTGGATGCATGGGTGTTTGTGATCTTTTTTTGTTCTTTTCTGTACCCTTGGAATGTTCCAGAATGACATACGTATTTTAAAGGGGAAGAAAGATACTTCTGTTAGAGCATAAAATATTCTTCTCTACCTGGATACAACAGACATTCCTGGTCATGTGGCCCATGGCCTGTGGCTTTAGGCTGATGCCAGTGGTATACACAATGTTTTCATTCTGTGGAAACAAGCAATGGGTTACCATCCCAACTTCAGCATTTTACAACTTGCCTTCCTCTCCCTGCCCTTTTTTTTCTCACACTGACACCTTCCCACCACATGTATCCCATCACAGAATATTCTTCCAGAAGCAGACACTGGACAGGCCCCCTCTGCTCCCAGGGCTCACAGCCTTTCCTGAAATTGGGCAGCATTTTCCCCCTGTGGGTTTCAAGCACTGTTACAATCATCTGCTTTTCTTTCATCTCTATCCTCTGAAATCTCTGTTTTGATAAAAGCACTTTTATTTTCTTGTTTCCTTGAAATAAATAGTTGAATGGTTATGATGTTCCTTTTCACTTCATCTTCAGCCCATTCACAGTTAATTGATGGAATCATTCAGAAATGAATAAATGTTTTAAAAGGTATGTGTGTGCGTAGGTGGACTTGCAGTATTTGGTTTAAAATATCTACACCAAGTCAGAAACATAGTATTATATTAAACTGGAGTGGAACAAATTGGTCCAACATAGCTTAAATTCCAGAGAGACTACAATAATTTCACAAAGCATATGATGACAGCTGCATCAGTTTACTGCTGCTACCACAAATCCCAAATGAAATGGTTTTCATGTGTGAATACTTTAAATATTCATCATTTCTTATAATTCTGTGTAAATTTAATTTGAGTGGGGGAGAGGGCCATATGGGTGGTGAATATAGAGCACACAAGATGAAAGTCACAGACAGTGATCAGTGATGTCCTGGCAGCTACATTATGAACCAGAATGTCAGGTTACCCTGGTAGTTGTACTTTCTTTTATACTCACAAATGCACTCCTCAAGGAGCAACTCTGCAGAATTTCCTAATGCACTCAGCCATCCACTCTTGCCAAACTTTGTCCTTCCTACCTGGTTTCATAAATCAGTAAAACCCCTTTAATGGCTTCATAGAGTTTGACCTGATTTGTTATTTGCAACCAAAAGAATCTTGGCTACTGAATCAGTGTCACTGCCATCAGAACACAGAGGAAAAGGATTGATTTGATATTTCAGTAATAAAGCAGGCAGATGAAAATTTCCAACCTTTGGCAATATGTGAGTGCAGATAAATTTTACTGTTTTGTTATGCATGCTATGTATGGCCTTAATTATGAATCAATAATGGAGAAATACATTTGGAAAATATTTTAATAATCTTTTAAAAACGGGAAGCCCTCTTCTCATCTTGCTCCCTGGGGTGCTGACTGGGCATCCTCCATCCTTCCACCACTTCTCCGGCACTGGATCTCTTTCCTGTCTCTGCTGCTTTGCTGGCCTCATTCTGCCTAGCTTGGGTATGTGTGCTGGTGCATGAGCACACATGCGTGCAAGAAGGAAGGAATGCTGATGTGTAGGGCATGTCTCAGATTTACCTGCTTTACCCTATGCAAATCCTAGCTTCTTTCCATGTTCTTTTTAAAAATATTTAAATATTTACTTTTCTTTTTTTTGCTATATGGGGTCTTAGTTGAGGCATTCAGGATCTAGTTCCCTTACCAGGAATCAAACCCGGGCCACCTGCATTGGGAACACGGAGTCTTAGCCACTGGACTAAGAGGGACATCCCTCCTTTCCACGCTCTAACATATGGAAAGGAGCTCATTTTTTTTCCCTCTGTGTGGAGCTGGGGAAGGTGCCAAAAGTAACTTAATCCCTTTGTGAACGAGGGAGGTCACACATTTTTGAGTCTTCCCATAATAGAGGTTACCCGAAGTGTAATGAACTCATTGTTTTCCAGATATGCAGCCTGTATCCAAATTCACAGTTCCCCATCCTGCCTCTGGGCGCTTCTGTTAGCCACTTTGCTCACCTCACCTAAGGCCATTGTGAGAAATAGGAGCAACAGGTCCCAAGAGAAAGGGAAAATAATATAGCAAGGAAAATAAAACTGGGCAGGGCATCCACACATTCTCATCAGAATATGCTCCTTCCAGAGTCAACATGTGAAGCTTTTGGTTTTATGGCAGAAATTTCTGTTTCTCATCTAGATTTGAAGATGAATTTGCTCTTTTAAAATGCACATTCTTTTATTCTTGCTCAGGCTTTCCTTGTGAAAAGTGGAAAAGGTCCTAATAACGTTTTGCGACTTGAAGATGGTGATGGCATATGACGTGGGGCTTATAATCCAGGGTGAGGCCACTGTGTTTCTTGATTCAAAAGTAGTATAGATGGATGGAAGATCATCTCTGCAGAGGCTTTAGAGAAACTGGAATAAAGTGATGAAAGAGCAGGACATTTATTCCGTGTATTATCTGCCAGTAGGTTTTGACTTACCTTTTACACATTCTACATTTATGTGATAAATATTTTGAACTTGTGGATTCTTTAGGAGAGAATTTTTTAAATAAATGTAAATATATTTTCTGATTTTTTGAAATATCACAGTTTGCAAGTCTCTTTTCCTTTGATATACACAGAAAGAGTTTCTCTGAAACAGGATACCATTGAATTTATACATACTGAGATTTGGCTCATTCTGAACCAGCTTAATACATCCTGATACTGCATCTCTTACCCTCAACAGCTTAAAAATTGTGTATTCATAGGTCAGTAAGGTGAGCACAAAGCTTTTATAGAACAATAATTTCAGCATGAAGCTGACGTATGTTTTCTCATGTCAGTTTAAACATTAATTTGCTAAATTACAAGTGTAATTGTACCTCAGTATAAAGAAAATATATGCTTGATTTTTTTCATGACATCTGAAAAGAATTCTTGATTTCCAGAAAAAAATAGATGCTGTGTTCAATGCTTTGATGTTTGTTTATTTCCTTTGGTCAATTTTGCCAATAGTTACTATGATGTTTGATGTACTGTGCAGCTCTCATGGAAAAGTGTCCAATAATTTGGTCAGAGCTTGGAGAATGGGTATCAAGTGTCATGAAATTAGAAAGCTTAGCCTTTGGGAATCCTGAGATGAAAATTCCTGAGACTAAACCGGCAAATAAATACAGGTTGAGCACTTGCTCTAGATTAAATGGAGTAAAAAGACATGAGATGCTTTCTGAACAAAATAGACAGGAAATCATTCCAAATGGAAGTAGGGAGGTATTTGACTCAAACATAGTCATCTTGGTGAGAGTTTTCAGCTTCTAGCACGTTGCTCTCTTGGCCTTCAGAGGTTAGTGAGGGTGGA
Organism: Oryx dammah; assembly: GCF_014754425.2. Taxonomy (NCBI): domain Eukaryota; kingdom Metazoa; phylum Chordata; class Mammalia; order Artiodactyla; family Bovidae; genus Oryx; species Oryx dammah. Next base: position 49,878,817 of record NW_024070207.1, read on the forward strand.
GAATTGTGTCCTCAGTATTGACTGCCTGTCTGTGTCTCTCTGAGACCTTTGAGGGTCATGCCTTTTTGTGGAGTCTTTTAGGCTTTTCAAAATTAAAAAGTAATGCTCTGTAGCTTTAATGCTGATACAGTTCAGTCAATTGGTACCACTTCCTGTACCATCTTTTCATATTCATTTTTGTATTACATAACATAACATAACATACACATGACAGTGAGTTGGGAGGTTGAAAACTGAGTGGACAAGGCAGCCCAACGGCACAGGAAGTGGCTGCAGAAAGAAGATCCATGGGTGACCAGTACTTACAAAAGCAGTTAAATGTCCCTCATCCTGGGCTGTGCATGACTCTCATGGAGAATTGTCTAGATAAAAGAGCTACTGTGAGCAATAGTAGCCCTGAGCAAGCAGGGAGGTATAGAATATCTTTCTGGGAAAGGTGGCATTTTGACTGCAGTGATCAAGGAGATGTGCCTGGCAAGTGTCAAGCTGAGAGCAAGCAGAGGCACCCTAAGTAAGCTGGGTCCCTTAATACAGGAGCAGGAGAAGGCAGGGTCCAGTTGTTTGAATCTGTTTTAAGGTACAAACTTTCAAGTCTCCATTTCCTTCTGTAAAATAGGGGTAATCACACCTTTTTGCAGAATTGTTGTGAGAATTATAAATACTGTAGGTAGAGCCCCCTGCATACTGTCTAGTCCATAGATTGTTCTAAGGAAAGGGTAGTATTTACTTTGTTGTATGCCAGAGAAACTCAACAGCAAGCACTAGAAAAAACAAGAGAGGCATTCAAAGTCCATGGCAAGGAGGTTAGGCAGGTGAGGGGGTGGTATGAAAAACAAAGGAGAAGAAATACTAACTCACAAAGTATCACCACTATTAGACAACCTAAAGTCTGTATCTGGAGGTGCTTTATTTTAATCCATCCAGCAGTTCATGGTTTAGATCTAAACTAACTGTGTCCTTCAAGGCCAAGCCTGTAGGCTAGGCTCACCAGTCAGAGTAGAAAACTTCCTGGAGTTGCCTTAATAACTTCACTCTTTCTTTCTGGCTGATGCAGCGTATCTGATTCAGATTTCTAGTTCTCCACCAACCCTCTGATGTCTGACAATTGACAGTCATTTCACAGGTCAATGTGATGTGACCCTCTTATATTTATGTCCTCCTTACTCATATTGCTTATCTGACCTCATGCCCAAACCCTTTAATGAGCACAGGTTTCCTTCTGTTTCCTTCAAGTCCATAGCTGCCTACAATGCAGCATGACACTGAGGCAGCAAGTTCACCCTACAGACTTTAAACTCCTGAGTCACAAACTTGTTTCCAACCTCCAGAAATCAATTGCAAGTGAAAAGACTTAAGAGGGGATGACTTATTATTAGGCCAGTGGTAAACAGATTTTTACAGGCTTTGGTTTTGTCTGTACAACAGTTCTATTATGTCTCTGGCAAATTATAGAGGGTTTTGGTGCTGAGAAAAAATGGGTATATTGTTCTCATTTAGACACTTTTAGCTAGAAATCCAGCTCAAAATAGGCTCTTAAATAAACCTGTTTGAACTATTTGTGAAAAGACAGACTTAAGAACATCTTAATGTTATTTATCTCTCTCCACTTCCCTTCTATACAGAAGCCAATGTGAGATATTTCTCAATAATTTAACAACATACCTCTGATGTGGGCTTTGCTTGTCAGGTCTAACACATTTATTTTTCTCTAATGGGAGAACTTTTCTCTATTTTTTATGCTATTAGCTACTATTGTCTTCAGATAAAATGTCTGTTGGCCCAAGAAAAGCAGCTACTGACACCCAGAAGCTAAACTGGTATGAGCACGAGGCCTTGCTTTTGCCATGAGGTAGTCTGGCACTCACTCACTATTAGGCATTGGCATTCTTCTGTTGGACATAAACAATGTCATAGAACATCAACATCCAACAAGGCCACTCTGGCCATGATGGATCAGGAGAAGACTATTCCACAACCTTGTCTGAACAGAGACAAAATATAAACATTGTCCAAGTCAAAGAATACTAAACATTCCCCCATTCTGTTTAATATGAGTGACTGATTTTTTTTTAAACCGATTACGGCTTTAGCTCAACTCTGGTCTGCCTTCTCCATAGATAATGTTTACTAATATAGCCAACTGTAGAATTATCCCACTTCCTGATAACGTCTGACCCAGGGACAAAGCCCTGCTTCCTTAAAGCCTCCACAAAATCACCTAATACAAGCCCTAAACCTTCCTATATGACTTTTCTAAAATCAGTCCTTTCTAAAACCCTCTCCTAGAAATGTCTTATGGTTCCTCACAATGTGTGCTCTTCCTTCTTATGGTGAATAATATGCATAGCTTGTTTAACCAGTGGTGTGTTCCTAGTGGTCTCTTGTTTGGAGGGCCTTGACTGAAATGGAGGTTCCATTGAGACTCAGGACCCTCAAGACACTAATAGTACTCGAATCTGTGGTCCATTGTGTTTTCCTATTTGATATGCATCCTGCTCACACCAGAAAGGTAAATTCATGCTTAATTGGACTCCAACATTTCATGAACCCATTCAACACTGAGTTTATTTTGTTTCCCTAGGAATAAGGTCTCTTGAAAAGACTGATGCTGAAGCTGAAACTCCAATATTTTGGCCACCTGATGTGAAGAACTTACTCATTTGAAAAGACTCTGATTCTAGGAAAGATTGAAGGCGGGAGGAAAAGGGGACGACAGAGGATGAGATGGTTGGATGGCATCACAACTCAATGGACATGAGTTTGAGTAAACTCCGGGAGTTGGTGATGGACAAGGAGGCCTGGCATGCTGCGGTTCATGGGGTTGCAAAGAGTCAGATACAACTGAGCGACTGAACTGAAGTGAAGGTCTCAGTTCAGTTCATTACCCAATCTGCTTTGAATTATTCCTTGGTAAAATTGGCTTAGCACCTTCTAATACCTCCTCTCATAGTCTGCTGTGCTAAGTTTGTTCATAAAAAAAGTCTGTAGGAAGCAGGTTAGTATAGTTCAATAGATTGTCCATGACCTGGTCTCCTCAGACCAGTGTGCTTGAAACAAATACTTTCATGGGACACCATTTTAAAAACCTTGAAAGGACTTCCTTCTCCATCCTGGCTTTGTGTTCTGGAGAATTTCCCTGCTTAGTTTCATCTACCCAGAATCAGCAGGTTTTGTTTGATCCCTGACTGGTGATGATTGCCCTTTGGCCAAACATCAGAGACACCAAGTTACACAAGTACTGTTCTTAGAGGTTTTTCAGTTCCCAGAGGAGTATTCTTTTTCTCCAGCAATACCTTTTATAGGCTGAACACCTGATTCCATCAGCCTTTCTCACTCTAAAGCTAAACTGTATGCTTATCAGACAGTTTCAACAGACAGTTTGGAATAGCAGTGGCTGCTTTGGGGAGCTTTTGACATGAACAACAATGTTCATATGAGGGGTACCTTAGAACAAAAAGCAAAGAAAATCCTCATGAGAATGTTTGTCTATCTTGTTTGTCTCAAAGAGAGATCATTTTTTTTTTTTAAACATGAGTGATATGCCCTCTTTGTTTTCTATAGTTTGAAGACTAAGTGCTGCCTTTTTAACTATATGATTTGATATAATTGTCAAGGGTCCAAATTATGTCAAAACCAGCTATATGTCATTCCGCTGTGTGTGGGTGTGTGTTTATATAAAACCTCTCTTTCTGCATCTAAATGTTCTTCCCTCTAGTCTGCAGCTGGCTTCCTCCTATCCCGACAGCCGCTTCTTATGAAATTTTAACTGATTAACCAATCAAAAAATAATTCAGATCTTTTGCTTGCATTCTGGGGATATCTAGTCTAGATAAACAGGATGGTTTAAAAGGTAAAAATATATATAAATAAATAAAGTTACTAAATGGTGTTTTTGTAGAGACTGAAAACTGTATACTTAAAAGCATTTATTACTATGGCTATAAGAGAATAAGGCTTCAGTTTCAAGACAAAATAAGATAGTTAGCATGTTTCAAAGTCTTTATAAAATGCTTGCCATGTGAAAATAAATTAGCATAATATTTTGGTCTGTGCAACACTAGGGTTAAGTTCCTTGTAAATCAAATTTCCAACATTTCCCATATTGGTTTAATTAGTTTAAATTTTTATCGTGTTTCTACAAATTGTGGAAAATTAAAAAAATTTTTTAGAAATACTATTAAACTAAATTGGATCATTATAGTGGATGTCTTTTTAAAAGATATAATTTTATGAAATTCTTAAAATACTATCAGTCATAAGTATTTAATGTTCTAACTAGGCTGCAGCGTTCTGATCCTTAACCAACTTGAACATCTTTTACCTTAGTTAAATAATCTTTGAATGTACATTTGTGCAAGATCAGTTGCTTCAGTTGTATCTGACTCTTTGTGACCCTGTGGACTGTAGGCAGCTAGGCTCCTCTGTCCTTGGGATTCTCCAGGCAAGAATACTGGAGTGGGTTGCCATGCCCTCCTCCAAGGGATCTTCCTGACCCAGGGATTGAAACCATGTCTTCTGCATCTCCTGCATTGCAGGCAGATTCTTTACCCACAGAGCCACCTGGGAAGCCTGTCATTTCTTAAAATAAAGACATTAAATAAACTAAAAAACTATGCAAATACTTTTCAGTGATATTTCAGGATATAAAACCCTACAAAAATCAGTTGTGTTTCTATACTCTAACAAGGAAATATCTGGGAAAGAAATTAAGAAAACAGTCTCATTTGCAATATCTCAATCACGTTGATGTATGGCAAAACTAATACAATATTGTAAAGTAATTAACCTCCAATTAAAATAAATAAATTTGTATTAAAAAAGAATAAAATACTTAGGAATATAAATTTAATCAAGAAGGTGAAATATCTTTACTCTGAATTATAAAATATTGATGAACAAAAAGGAATACATATTTTAATGGAAAGATATCCTATGTTCATAGATTGAAAGAGTTAATATTGTTAAAATGTCTATTCTCCCCAAAGCCATGTATAGACTGCATGCAATCCCTATCAAAATTATAATGACATTTTTCACAGAAACAGAAAAAGAATCATAAAATTCCTATGGAAAAGACCTCACATAGCCAAAGCCATCTTGGGCAATAAAAACAAAGCTAGAAGGCTTCCCTGGTTGTGCACTGGTAATGAATCCACCTGACAATGCAGGAGACATAAGTTTGATCCCTGATCTAGGAAGATCCCACATGTGTGCAGAGAAACTAAGCCTGTGTGCTACAACTATTGAAGCCTGAGGTCTCTAGAGCCTGTGCTCTGCAACGAGAGAAGCCACCACAATAAAAAGATCATGTACTGCAACTTGTGAGTAGCCCCTGCTCTCTGCAAGTAGAGAAAAAGCCCATGGGGCAGTGAAGACCCAGCACAGGCAAAAATAAATAAGTAAAATAATCAATTTTTAAAAGCTAGAGATATCACACTGCCTGATTTCAAAATATACTATAAAGTTATAGTAATAAATATAGTATGGTACTTTCATTCAAAGAATCATATGGACCAATGGATATAATAGAGATCCCACAAATGAACCCTCATATGTGTGATCAATTAATCTGCCAAAGTTGCCACAAACACGAAGGTAGGGAAAAGATAGTTTCATTAATAAATGGTGTTGGAAAAACTGGATGCTCACTTCATGTTGATGTATGGCAAAACCAATACAGTATTGTAAGGTAAAATAAAGTAAAAAAAAAAAGCAAAAAAAAAAAAAAACAGAGAGAATACAATTGTTTCCTTATATACAAAAAGTAACTCAAAATGGATTAAACAGTTAAACATAAGACCTGAAACTGTAAACCTATAATAAAAAAAGATACAGAAGAAATTCTTAACATTGTTCTGGGCAATGATTTTTTAACATCATCATCAAAAGCCCAGGCAATAAAAGCAAAAATGAGTGTATAGATTTGCCTCAAATAAAAGCTTCTGCCCCAAAAGGGAGACAATCAACAGAATTAAGGCAGAACCTACAGAGAGGTAGAAAATATTTGCAAACCATATATCTAGAAAGAGATTAATATCTGAAATATATAAAGACCTCAGTAGTGAAACAAGCAAAATAAAATAGGTGTAAAGTACTCCAAAACCCATTTCTCTAAATAATACCTACAAATGTCAGTAGGTATATCAAAAGGTGTACAGTATCATGAATCATCAGGAAAATCAAAATCACAGTGAGATATCACTTCACACTTGTTAGGATGACTATTGTCAAAAAGACAAAGTATTGGTGAGGATGTAGAAGGAGGGAACCCTTATACACTACTTATGGGAATGTAAGTTGTTATTGCCATTATGGAAAACAGAATGGAGGTTACATATAACAGAAAAACTATTATATGATCCAGCAACTCCACTTCTGGTATTCCTTAATATCCAAATGAAATAAAATATCTTGAGTTATCTGCACTGCCATGTTTATTGCAGCATTATTCACAATAGCCAAGATATGGGAACAACCTAGGTGCCCATCGTTGGATGAATAAGAAAAGGAAATGTGAGAAAAAAAAATGAAACAGTGGAATTTTATTCAGCCTTAAGAAAAAGTAAGTTTTTACATTTGGAACATGGATGAATCTTGAAGGTATTATACTAAGTGAAATAAGCCAGATACAGAAAGACAAATACTGTATAATCTCATTTATATGTGGAATGTAAAGAGTAAAATTTATAGTATCAGAGAATAGAATGGTGGTTACCAGGGGCTAGAGAGTGAAAACAATGGGGAAATATTAGTCAAAGGGTACAAAGTTTCAGATATTCAGGATGAGATATGCAGAAAAAGCACAGGAGGTAGAAGTAAAAGTGTTAGTTGCTCAGTCTTTTGCGATCCCATGGATGATATCCCACCAGGCTCCTCTGTCCATGGAGTTCTCCAGACAAGAATACTGGAGTAGGTAGCCATTCCCTTCCTCAGGGATTCTTTCTGACCCAGGGATTCAACCTGGGTCTTCCACTTTGCACGCAGATTCTTTATCATCTGAGTTGCAAGAGTAAGCCCTAACATTCAGTATTACTCTCTCATACTTTTATAAGAATTTGGTTGTGAATGATATTAAAAAGACTCAAGTTCTGTTTATATGGGACATACTTGATAATATAGCAAAAGTGAAAGTGAAGTCGCTCAGTCGTGTCCGACTCTTTGTGACCCCATGGACTATAGCCTATCAGGCTCCTCCATCCATGGGATTTTCCAGGCAACAGTGCTGGAGTGGATTGCCATTTCCTTCTCCAGGATATATCCTTATTAAAAATTCAGTGTTCTGATCAACTATATAGTAACATACAGCTTACATAGCATCATAACACCTGCCACAAAGTGCCTAAAGATAGCAGAGGAAGTTGTGGAACTATCATTGTGCTTCAGCTTTAGCTCTGGAGGCATCACCTGCTGAATCAGATGTTGTTTTAGTTGCTAAGCCATGTCAGACTTTTGTGACCCCATAGACTGTAGCTCTCCAGGCTCTTCTGCCCAAGGGATTTCCCAGGCAAGAATACTGGAGTTGGTTGCCATTTTCTTCTCCAGGAGATCTTCCTGATCCAGGGATCGAACTCGTGTTCTGCACTGGCAGGTGAATTCTTTACCACTGAGCCATCAGAGAAGCCCTTGTATAAGCAGGCAACAATCAATAATTCAATGCTAACAGAACTTTTTTGTGGACCCAATTCTAGGTAGTTCCTATTCTTCAATGCAAGATAGAAACACAAACTCAATAGCAAGTCACTTTCAACAAAATTATCCTATGTCTGTAAGTGCAATGCAAAACAAGATGTGATTCAGCAATAGGGTATTGTGATGGAAAGAAAGTTTGTTAGAAATGTAGAAGACATGGAAACTTCCATAAGCCCTACATGGAAGCAGTAGGGTGTCATCTCGAAAGAGTGCAGACTTCTTTAATTTTAGTTAGAAATTGACTTTAATCTTAACCAGATAATTAATAGCTTTGTGACCTTAGGCTAGTCAGTTAATCTTGTGCTTCACTTACCTTGCAGAGTTGTTGTAACAGTTGTAAACATGTAATAAATCACATATGAAAATGCATGGATCCCAGTAGATATATATCATAAGTGGTAGGTGTTGTTTTCTTGCTGGTGGCATAATCAATATTACTGCCTTTTCACCTCAGCTAAGTGTAGAAATTCACAGCAAAAGAAATGCATACCAGAATTTCAATGTCACAAAACTTTTAAACATTTTTTCTAGCTTTATTGAGATATGATTGACATATTATACTGTGTAAGTTTAAGATGTAAGGTGTAATGTTCTGATGCACATATATTTTGCAAAATATTTATCAAAATAAAATTAACCATCTTTCAGTTCAAATCAGTTAAGTCACTCAGTCGTGTCCAACTGTTTGTGACCCCATGGACTGCAACTCGCCAGGCTTCCCTGTCCATCAACAATTCCTGGAGCTTGTTCAAACTGATGTCCACTGAGTCGGTGATGCCATACAACCATCTCATCCTCTGTCGTCCCCTTCTCCTCCTGCCTTCAATCTTTCCCAGCATCAGGGTCTTTTCCAATGAGTCATTTCTTTGCATCAGGTGGCCAAAGTATAGCAGTTTCAGCTTCAGCAAAAGTCCTTCTAATGAATATCCAGGACTCATTTCCTTTAGGATGGACTGGTTGGATCTCCTTGAAGTCCAAGGGACTCTCAAGAGTCTTCTCCAACACCACAGTTCAAAAGCATCAATTTTTCAGCACTCAGCTTTCTTTATAGTCCAACTCTCAGATCCATACATGACTACGGGGAAAATAATAGCTTTGACTAGATGGACCTGTGTTGGCAAAGTCGTGTCTCTGCTTTTTAATATGCTGTCTAGGTTGGTCACAGCTTTTCTTCAAAGGAGCAAATGTCTTTTATTTTCATGGCTGCAGTCACCATGTGGAGTGATTTTGGAGCCCAAGAAAATAAAGCCTGTCACTGTTTCTACTGTTTCCCATCTATTTGCCATGGAATGATGGAATCAGATGCTATGATCTTAGTTTTTGAATGTTGAGTTTTCAGCCAACTTTTTCACTCTCCTCTTTGACTTTCATCAAGAGGTTCTTCAGTTCCTCTTCACTTTCTGCCGTAAGGGTGATGTCATCTGCATATCTGATGTTATTGATGTTTCTCATAGCAATCTTGATTCCAGCTTGTGCTTCAGCTAGCCAGGTGTTTTGCACAATGTACTCTGCATATAAGTTAAATAATCAGGGTGACAGTATACAGCCTTGACGTACACCTTCCTAATTTGGAACCAGTCTGTTGATCCATGTTGGGTTCTAACTGTTGCTTCCTGACCTGCATACAGATTTCTCAGGAGAAAGGTAAGGTGGTCTGGTATTCCCATCTCTTTCAGAATTTTCCACAGTTTATTGTGAGCTACACAGTCAAAGACTTTGGCATAGTGAAAAAAAAAAGCAGAAATAGATGATTTCTGGCATTCTCTTGCTTTTTGGATGATCCAGTGGATATTGGCAATTTGATCTCTGGTTCCGTGGCTTTTCTAAATCCTGCTTGAACATCAGGAAGCTCACAGATCACTTACTGTTGAAACCTGGCTTGGCGAATTTTGAGCATTACTTTGCTAGAGAGTGAGGTGAGTGCAATTGTGTGGTAGTTTGAACATTCTTTGGCATTGCCTTTCTTTGGGATTGGAATGAAAACTGACCTTTTCCAGTCCTGTGGCCACTGTTGAGTTTTCCCAATTTGCTGGCATGTTGAGTGCAGCACTTTCACAGCATCATCTTTTAGGATTTGAAAACTGGAATTCCATCACCTCCACTAGCTTTGTTCATAGTGACGTTTCCTAAGGCCCACTTGAGTTCACATTCCAGGATATCTGGCTCTAGGTGAGTGATCACACCGTCGTGATTATCAGGGTCATAAAGATCTTTTTTTGTGTAATTTTTTCTGTGTATTCTTGCCACCTCTTAATATCTTCTGCTTCTGATAGGTCCAAACTAATTCTTTCCTTTATTGAGTCCATCTTTGCATGAAATGTTCATTTGGTATCTCTAAGTTTCTTGAAGTGATCTCTAGTCTTTCCCATTCTACTGTTTTCCTCTATTTCTTTTCATATGACTGAGGAAGTCTTTCTTGTCTCTCCATGCTATTGTTTGGAACTCTGCATTCTGATGGGTATATCTTTCCTTTTCTCCCTTACCTTTAGCTTCTCTTCTTTTCTGAGCTATTTGTAATACAGCCATTTGGCCTTTTTGCATTTATTTTTCTTCTGGATGGTCTTGATCCCTGCTTCCTGTACAGTGTCACAAACCTCCATCCATAGCTATTCAGGCACTCTGTCAGATCTAATCCCTTGAATCTATTTGTCAGTTATGCTGTATAATAGTAAGGGACTTGATTTAGGTCATATCTGAATGGTCTAGTGGTTTTGTCTACTTTCTTCAATTTAAGTCGGATTTTGGCAATAAGGAGTTCATGATCTGTGCCACAGTCAGCTCCTGGTCTTGTTTTTTCCTGACTGTGTAGAGCCTCTCCATCTTTGGCTGCAAAGAATATAATCAATCTGATTTTGGTGTTGACCATCTGGTGATGTCCATGTGTAGAGTCTTCTCTTGTGTTGTTGGAAGCGGGTGTTTGCTATGACCAGTGCGTTCTCTTGGCAAAACTCTCTTAGCTTTTGCCCTACTTCATTTTGTACTCCAAAGCCAAATTTACTTGTTACTCTGGGTATCTCTTGACTTCATACTTTTGCATTCCAGTCCTCCTATAATCTAAAGGAAAAATTTTTGGCTGTTAATTCTAGAAAGTCTTGCAGTCTAGAAAGCCATTCAACTTCAGCTTCTTCAGCATTAGTGGTTGTGGCATAAGCTTGGATTACTGTGATATTGAATTGTTTGCTTCGTAAACAAACAGAAATCATTCTGTTGCTTTTGAAATTGCTTCTAAGTACTGCTTTTCAGACTGTTTTGTTGACTATGAGGACTACTCCATTTCTTTTTCTTTATTTAATTAATTTATTTTAATTGGAGGCTAATTACTTTACAATATTATATTGGTTTTGCCATATATTGACATGAATCCACCATGGATGTACATGTGTTCCCCATTCTGAACCCCCCTCCCACCTCCCTCCCCATATCATCCCTCTGGGTCATCCCAGTACACCAGCCCCGAGCATCCTGTTTCATGCATCGAACCTGTACTGGTGATTCGTTACACATATGATAATATACATGTTTCAATGCCATTCTCCCAAATTATCCCACCCTTGCCCTCCCACAGAGTGCAAAAGACTGTTCTTTACATCTGTGTTTCTTTTGCTATCTCACATACAGGGTTATCATTACCATCTTTCTAAATTCCATATATATGCGTTAGTATACTGTATTGGTGTTTTTCTTTCTGGCTTACTTCACTCTGTATAATAGGCTCCAGTTTCATCCATCTCATTAGAACTGATTCAAATGTATTCTTTTTCAAGGCTGAGTAATACTCCATTGTGTATATGTACCATGGCTTTCTTATCCGTTCATCTGATGATGGACATCTAGGTTGCTTCCATGTCCTGGCTATTATAAACAGTGCTTCAGTGAACATTGGGGTACACATGTCTCTTTCAATTCTGGTTTCCTCAGTGTGCATGCCCAGCAGTGGGATTGCTGGGTCATAAGGCAATTCTATTTCCAGTTTTTTAAGGAATCTCCACACTGTTCTCCATAGTGCCTGTACTAGTTTGCATTCCCACCAACAGTGTAAGAGGGTTCCCTTTTCTCTACACCCTCTCCATCATTTATTGCTTGTAGGCTTTTGGATAGCAGCCATTCTGACTGGCATGAAATGGTACCTCATTGTGGTTTTGATTGGGATTTCTCTGATAATGAGTGATGTTGAGCATCTTTTCATGTGTTTGTTAGCCATCTGTATGTCTTCTTTGGAGAAATATCTGTTTATTTCTTTGGCCAATGTTTTGGCTGGGTCATTTATTTTTCTGGAATTGAGCTGCAGGAGTTGCTTGTATATTTTTGAGATTAGTTGTTTGTCAGTTGCTTCATTTGCTATTATTTTCTCCCATTCTGAAGGCTGTCTTTTCACCTTGCTTAGAGTTTCCTTTGTTGTGCAGAAGTTTTTAATTTTAATTAGATCCCATTTGTTTATTTTTGCTTTTATTTACAATATTCTGGGAGGTAGGTCTTGGAGGATCCTGCTGTGATTTATGTCAGAGAGTGTTTTGCCTATGTTCTCCTCTAGGAGTGTTATAGTTTCTGGTCTTACCGGTAGATCTTTAATCCATTTTGAATTTATTTTTGTGTATAGTGTTAGAAAGTGTTCTAGTTTCATCCTTTTTCAAGTGCTTGACTAGTATTCCCAGCATGACTTGTTAAAGAGATTGTCTTTTCTCCATTGTATATTCTTGCCTCCTTTGTCAAAGATAAGGTGCCCATAGGTGCATGGATTTATCTCTGGGCTTTCTATTTTGTTCCATTGATCTATATTTCTGTCTTTGTGCCAGTACCATACTGTCTTGATGACTGTGGCTTTGTAGTAGGGCCTGAAATCAGGCAGGTTGATTCCTCCAGTTCCATTCTTCTTTCTCAAGATGGCTTTGGCTCTTTGACGGTTTTTTTTTTTTTTTATTTCCATACAAATTGTGAAATTATTTGTTCTAGCTCTGTGAAAAATACCGTTGGTAGTTTGCTAGGGATTGCATTGAATCTAGATTGCTTTGAGTAATATACTCATTTTCACTATATTGATTCTATCAATCCATGAACACGGTGTATTTCTCCATCTATTAGTGTCCCCTTTGATTTCTTTCACCAGTGTTTAATAGTTTTCTATATCTAGGTCTTTAATTAATTAATTTATTTATATTCCTAAGTATTTTATTTTTTTCATTGCAATGATGAATGGAATTGTTTCCTTAATTTCTCTATTTTCTCATAGTGTGTAGGAATGCAAGGGATTTCTGTGTGTTGATTTTATATCCTGCAACTTACTGTATTCATTGATTAGCTCTAGTAATTTTCTGGTGGAATCTTTAGAGTTTTCTATGTAGAGGATCATGTCATCTCCAAACAGTGAGAGTTTTACTTCTTCTTTTCCAATTTGGATTCCTTTTATTTCTTTTTCTGCTCTGATTGCTGTGGTCAAAACTTCCAAAACTATGTTGAATAGTAGTGGTGAAAGTGGGCACCGTTGTCTTGTTCCTGACTTTAGGGGACATGCTTTCAATTTTTTCACCATTGAGGATAACGTTTGCTGTGAGTTTGTCATATATAGCTTTTATTATGCTGAGGTATATTTCTGCTTCTTCTAAGGGATTCGTGCCCACCAGAAAAAAAATACAGAAAGCCCAATAAATCTGAATTATAGATAAACAACAAATATATATTTTAGTATGCATGTGCCATGCAATATTTGGGACATACTTACCATATAATTATTTTTGTTATCTGAAATTCACATTTAATGGAACATTTTATATTTGCTAAATATGGCCACGTTACACTAGCTCCTTTTTGAAGTCTCATTTATTTTGGGGGGCAACAACTTAAGGAATGTGTTGGAAAGCTCATGTTGTTAGGCTGTAGCTTGTTCCTTGTATATTAACTGCTTGGTGTTAAGAAGTAATAAAGCAGATAATATTCTGGAGCTGTCATCTGGAAAAAGAAGACTATTGGTTATATTTAAGTATTTACTCTGTGCTATATTTGCTGTACTGTGCTTTAATATCATTAATGTGTTTATTTTTACTATCAGTTCAGTTCAGTTCAGTCGCTCAGTCGTGTCCGACTCTTTGCAACCCCATGAATTGCAGCACGCTAGGCCTCCATGTCCATCACCAACTCCCGGAGTTCACTCAGAGTCTCATCCATCTAGTCAGTGATGCCATCCAGCCATCTCATCCTCTGTCGTCCCCTTCTCCTCCTGCCCCCAATCCCTCCCAGCATTAAAGTCTTCTCCATGAGTCAACTCTTCACATGAGGTGACCAAAGTACTGGAGTTTCAGCTTTAGCATCATTCCTTCCAAAGAAATCCCCGGGTTGATCTCCTTTAGAATGGACTGGTTGGATCTCCTTGCAATCCAAGGGACTCTCAAGAGTCTTCTCCAACACCACAGTTCAAAAGCATCAATTCTTCGGCGCTCAGCCTTCTTCACAGTCCAACTCTCACATCCATACATGACTACTGGAAAAACCATAGCCTTGAGTAGAAGGACCTTAGTCGGCAAAGTAATGTCTCTGCTTTTGAATATGCTATCTAGGTTGGTCATAACTTTTCTTCCAAGGAGTAAGCATCTTTTAATTTCATGGCTGCAATCACCATCTGCAGTGATTTTGGAGCCCCCCAAAATAAAGTCTGACACTGTTTCCATTGTTTCCCCATCTATTTCCCATGAAGTGATGGGACCAGATGGCATGATCTTCGTTTTCTGAATGTTGAGCTTTAAGCCAGCTTTTTCACTCTCCTCTTACTTTCATCAAGAGGCTTTTTAGCTCCTCTTCACTTTCTGCCATAAGGGTGGTGTCATCTGCATATCTGAGGTTATTGATATTTCTCCTGGCAATCTTGATTCCAACTTGTGTTTCTTCCAGTCCAACGTTTCTCATGATGTACTCTGCATATAAGTTAAATAAGCAGGGTGCCAAACATCTTGTGTGATCATTGCTATTGATACAGCAATTTTAGTTTACTTAATTAATTATAGGCAATGTGGCTTGCAGGATCCTAGTTTTCCTTACTAGGGATTGAACCCACGCCCTTGGCAGTGAAAATGGAGAGTCTTAGCCATTGGACCAACAGGGAATTCCTTGATTCAGCCATTTTAAAGAGGAGGAAACTGAGGTTCAGAGAGGTTAAGTGATGCTCCCAGTGAGAAGAATTAGTAAGTAGGGGAACTTACACTTGAATCCCAGTAGACTAGCTTGTCATCTCACAGTCCCATGCACTGTGCTAGGCTGCTATTAGATACTAAATATCCAGTGAGGTCTAAAACCATGGCAGATCATCCTGGAGGAAATACTCTGGAGAATGTCAGATTCCCTTAGACACCAGGCTGAGGAAGCCAGCTATCCTGCCTGTCTGGGAGTTAAAGCCTGGCTCAAGTTCTTTGACACAGGGAACCACCTGTCAGCTTGCCCTTCTTCTTACAGCAGAGGCTGGACTTCTTTCTGCACCTGTGACAAGAATGTTCAATTCCATTCATGAAATTCAAATCTCTGAAGCAGACACTGTAACCTTTTGTTACCTCTCACCGGTTAGTCTCACAGGAAACAGAGACAGCAACCTAAAATATTCCAGCATGTGCTTGGATTCCATTGATTATTGGAAATGTAAACCATATTTTTTCTGGGTAGACTTTTTATTTTATTTTATTTTTTTAATTCTTTAAAGCCAGAATAGAAACCTCTCAGCATAGCCATCCCTGTCAGAGGTCTGACTAGTCTCAGTGAGACCCTAAGGGAGGCATTTTAAACAGGCTTCATGACCAAGGCCCCATTCAATTGTTCTTCAGAACCACCCAAGAGTGGGTTAACCCTGCCTTTGCCACTATGCATCTTTTTTCTTCTTTTGGCTTTATTTCTATTTTTTTTTTCTTACAGCATTCTATCCTTGCTAAGAGGTGTTATATCAGCTAGTCATGAAGCAGGAGATACAGCCTTTGACAGCCCATTATTAGAACCAAAGCCACTCAAACAAAGTCCTATGTTATATGCCGCCTTCTGAAATTAGAAGTGAAGAAAAACACAAACCAAAGTACCTTGTGTTGTACATGTAACATCCTATTCTTCCTCTCCATTTCCCCCCTCCCTAGCCTGCACCTCAATGATCTGTCCCTGTTCCCCTTTTATCATTCAGATTTCAGGGCCCACAAAACCTTGCCTGGATGACTAATTCCATCTTCTCCCCACTCCCTGTGATGACCACATATCATGCTTTGTTCTCAGATTATTGGTGTGAGCAGGGAGAACATGATTAGCTTGGATTCCACCCCATACAATCTGAGGACAGTTCCTCATCACGACTTTTAATAAGGGTTTCCTGGCTTAGCTTCAGAATCCAAAGTGTTCTCAGTTGCATACTGCCAGCCACTTCCCTTGTCCTGAAATGTAATGGAATGAAGCTCTGGGAGGGACAGGGCCCAGATGCAGCTCGAATGTAGGGACACTAGGACCCAGGCTGAGAGGGATGCTCTTGAGTCCTGACAGAGACCCAGTCACACTGTGCTGGGAATGGCACCAGCTGGGGGCCTGGGAAAGTTTCATAGAGATATTTTGTGACTCTCCCTAAAATGTTCCCTATCAGCCACATAGCTTTGCAGTTTGGGAATTTGTTGTTGTTGTTGACTCAGCAATAGGAAGACTCCAAATTGAAGATTTTATTTCCCGGGACAAAATAGATCTTTGGAAATTAAATTCTCCCCAGTATACCCATAAGGAACAATTTAAATGTAAGAATTCAGGACTGGAAGTGGATATAGATACTGTTATGGGCCATAAATTGTATATACTTTCAGAATATTTGTCGGTTTTTTTCTTTCCAATGATGCACTTACATTCTTTAATATTTGCCCTTCAGGAAAATGTTAGTCCAAGACTGTGAACTGTTTGTGATGCCCTTTTTAACATTACCTGGGTAAACCCTCAACTGGCCTACAAAATACAATGGGTATTTCAGTCTCTTTTTTCCCTTCCCAAAGGGCCACAGATTACTAAATAGCTCTATACATTCAAGGATTTAGAGTTTCCTGTGAGTCCTTTGTGCTCACAAAAAGACATTGAGTACAAGTATCCCTCTGAATTGGTAATTCATCTCTGTTTTCTTTGGGCTGTTTTTGATGATATTCATCAATTTCAATGATACCCTTGCACAGGTCATGTTATTTTTTTTCACATACTATAGCTTTCTAATTTATGAAAAAGCAATATGAATTAGCTGTTCCTTGTTGATAACACTGGGCAATAGCACATCTTAATAAGAAAAGGCATCTCTCCTAGAGTTTCATTACACATAAGAAATTACCAAAGGTCGCTTTAAACTCCTAATAAAGTGTGAACTTTCCAAGAACAACTCAGACACCTCTTCCTGCTACTTTATGCATAAATTATCCTATCAAAGAGCTGGTATTTATTCTGGGCTCTTTGAAATTCTAATCACTTGTATACACCTCCCCAGGCCAGTTGTCTTTTTGAAATTTGGATTACTTACAATTGGCTATTCATAAGTGTATAAGAATAAGCAATGTGGAGTGCCACCCATTTACAAGTCTTTAAAGATTCATTGTTCGATTTTCTTTAATGGAAATTTAAATGTTTGATAATGATTTTAAAATGACTCTTCAATTTTCTTTATTTTAATATTAACAGCCTTTTTAATATCTTCTGTGCATGTTGAATAGCTTTTTAATTAAACAAATATGGTACCCAGGAATCACAGGCTGGAAAACACCTAGAGATGTCATCAAGATAATTTCTCTTAATTCGCCCCACTTGGAAGAAGAATGTTCTGGGGTGTCGGTTTGTGTACAGACACAAAACAAAATCTGTTTTCCCAAAAATATCTACAAAAGAAGGCTTCATGATCTTGATATCAACTTTTGGTTCCATTCAGTGCTATTTCAGCACATGCTTTCTGATACCTGCTTTGATCAACTCTTCCTCTTTTTAAGTCTTGCCCTGTATCTGAGATGAAATATGCTGAAACTCATCCTTATCTTGTCACTTGATGAAGGATCATACTTGCAGTCACTTTGATTCTTCCCACATGCCCTCAGGAAACATCAGAGGAATTTATAGCAGGGACCATGTCACTTCTGACTTACATGAGTGCTTATGATATATTAACTCCCAAGTATTACTATCCACATGTTGATTGGTTCTCATCATTCAATGCATGGATTATCATAGCGATTTACTAATGTAAATTACTACATTAGCAAATTTGGTTTTAGGTCTACTTCCCACACCATCCCAACTTCCATCCTCCCAACTTGCATTGCTAGGTAACCATGCTCTTAATGACTTTGACTGGATTGTTCTTCTTTTCAAGATACTTCAATGACTCTCCATTGGTTGTAGCTTAAAAGCAAGCCCCTGCTTCTTGCCTTCAGAATTATTTATAGTCTGGCCCCAGTGGATCTTCCCAATCTTCTCTCCCTCTATTCACTACCTAAATTCCTAGTATTGGGTCCTTAAACACATGCTATTTGTTGTTGTTGTTGTTCAGTTGCCAAGTCGTGTCCAGTTCTTTGAAACACCATGGACTATACCATACAAGGCTCCTCTGTCTTCCACTATCCCTCAGAGTTTGCTCAAATTCATGTCCACTGAGTCAGTAATGCTATCTAACCATCTCATCTTCTGCTCCCCCCTTCTCCTTTTACCTTCAATATTTGTCAGGATCAGAATCTTTTCCAATGAGTCAGCTCTTTGCATCAGGTGACCAAAGTATTGGAGCTTCACTTTCAGCATCAGTCCTTCCAATGATATTTGTATCTGCCTCTTTACATTTCTCTATGCTATTCATCTGACCACAAATACTTATCTCCCTCTATAATTATCTCAGTAATACCAATTCAAAGGGTCAGCACTTCCATTCCCTACATCAAGCCTCCTGCATTTTCATCAACCCATCATAAGCTCCCTTTCTTCTTGCTCTCTCTTTCTTCTGAAGTAAGCATTGTCATTCTGCTCTTGAGGAAAAAATTTGAAGTTGATGTTTATTGTTACTTACAGCTGCAATACATATGTCTCATTCCTAGTGTAGGAATAATAGATCCTCAGAGCAGGAATCCTGCTTGATACTTCTTAATATTCCTGTGAGTACCCAACACATGGCTTTCACTGGGATAACTGTAACTTTATATTTATATACAAGTGAACATAAGCAGTTAAGATGATAGTAGGTCCTCAGTGTGTTTGTATGTGATGTTTCCCTTTATAAATAGAAGTTTCATAGTAGCTGTGAAAATGAAAAGAAAGTAATATTTTAAATGATTTCTATTGAAATAACTCCTGTTTCTGAGAAGTGGAATACTTTCATGATTAAGTTTTCTCTATTATGATTTCACCTATTAAAGCAGAAAAGATAGCATACATTATTTTCCATTTTTCTGTCCTTTATAAGTGGTGGTCATTTGCTCTCTACCTTGACTCATGTGTTATGATTTAGGTTCTGGTGGTTTCATTACTTGGTCAAACTTTTTACTATTGTCTTGGCATCCTCTTAGTTGCCTACTGTCATCACATGACAAAACAGAGGTAAGAGAAACATGCAGAACTTTCAGGAGCAGCTCCAGAAGAGCTACCCTATATATGTTGAAAAGTGAAAGTGTTAGTTGCTCAATCATGTCCAACTCTTTGTGATCACATGGACTGTAACCCGCCAGGCTCCTCTAACCATGAAATTCTCCAGACAATAATACTTGAGTGGGTAGCCATTCCCTTCTTCAAGGAATCTTCCCGATTCAGGGATGGAATAATCTCCTGCATTGCATGAAGATTCTTTAGCATCTAAGCTACCCATTAAGCCTAGCTAATATGGGAGATTGATCAGACAATAGATCCCATTACTTATGCTTCTGTTAGCTTCACTCAGTACTAAAACAGAGTACTTACACTGACATCACTGTACATAGCCAAAGTTAGCACAGCCTAGATCTACTATTTTATGCCTACATACAGTTTATACTTGTCCAAGGGCAAAGGAGAAGCCACAACAAGATGGTAAGAGGTGCAAAATTGCATTTAGAATCAAACTCCATACCCACCAAGGATGCTCAGAGGGCTCAAACAAAACCATGTGTGCACCAGGAACCTGAGGCTCCACAGAGACTGACTCAGACCTGCCTTTGAGTGTTTGAATGTCTCTTTTGGAGGCACAGCTCAGCAGTGGCCTGCTGTGGGGACAGGGGGCTCTCACTGCAGCAAAACTGGGACACGTGGCGTGTAGTATAAGCCCTCATAGAGGAGGTTGCCATTAGCCCCACAGTAGAGCTACCAAGCCAATGACCCACAAACTGTAGAACAATTTCAGTTCAGTTCAGTCACTCAGTCATGTCCGACTTTTTGACACCCCATGGACAGTATGCCAGGCTTCCCTGTCCATACCAACTCCCACAGCTTGCTCAAACTCGTCCATCCAGTCAGTGATGCCATACAACCATCTCAACCTCAGTCATTCCCTTCTCCTCCTGCCTTCAATCTTTCCCGGCATCAAGGTCTTTTCCAGTGAGTCAGTTCTTCACATCAGGTGGCCAAAGTATTGGAATTTCAGCTTCACCATCAGTTCTTCCAATGAATATTCAGGACTGATTTCCTTTAGGATTGACTGGTTTGATCTCCTTGCAGTCCAAGGAACTCTCAAGAGTTTTCTCCAACACCACAAGTAAAAAGCATCAGTTCTCTGGTGATCTGCTTTCTTTATAGTCCAATGCTCATATCCATAGATGAGCAATTTCACCAAAGAAATTCTCCCACTGATAGAAAGTTCTAGGACCCACAACAGATTTCCCAACCTGGGGATGTGGCAAAAGGGCTGAGAACCCCCAGGGAATTTCACTTTGGAGGCTAGTGGAATTTGATTACAGAACTTCCACAGGATGGGGGAAAAAGACTCTTGGAGAGCACAACAAAACCTTGTGTGCACCAGGACCCAGGAGAAAGAAAGAGTGTACCCATAAGTGACTGTATGACACTGAAAGATGAACTCCCCAGGTTTGTAGAGGCCAATATGCTACTGGTGAAGACTGGAGAAATAGCTGCAGAAAGAATGAAGAGATGGAGCCACAAGTCACAAGCGACTGTGAGTGTCCAGGAGTCTCCTGCGATGGACAGTTTGGCCTCAAGCCAAACAGCAGGGAGGGAACACCACCCCACCCATCAACAGAAAATTTGATTAAAGATTTACTAAGCATGGCCCTGCCCATCAGAATAAGACTAGTTTACCCCACAGTCAATCTCTCCCATTAGGAAACTTCCATAAGCCTCTTATATTTATTCATCAGAGGGCAGACAGAATTTAAACCAAAATCACAGAAAACTAATCAAACTGGTCACATGGACCACAGCCTTGTCTAACTGAATGAAACCATGTAGGGCCACCTAAGATGGATAGGTCATGGTAGAGAGTTTTGGCCAAACGTGGTCCACTGGAGAAGGGAATGGCAAACCACTTCAGTATTCTTGCCTTGAGAACACCATGAACAGTATGAAAAGGCAAAAAGGTACGACACTGAAAGATGAACTCCCCAGGTTTGTAGGGGCTAATATGCTACTGGTAAAGAGTGGAGAAATAACTGCAGAAAGAATGAAGAGATGGAGCCACAGCAAAAACAATGCCCAGTTGTAGATGTGACTGGTGATGGAAGTAGTCTGATGCTGTGAACAACAATATTGCTTTAGGAACCTGGAATGTTAGGTCCATGAATCAAGGTAAATTAGAAGTGGTCAAACAGGAGATGGCAAGAGAGAACATTGATATTTTAGGAATCAGTGAATGAAAATGGACCAGAATGGGCAGATTTAATTCAGATGACCATTATATCTACTACTGTGGGCAAGAATGCCTTAGAAGAAAATGAGTAGCCCTCATAGTCAACAACAGAGTCTGAAATGCAGTATTTGGGTGCGATCTCAAAAATGACAGATGATCTCTGTTCGTTTCCAAGGCAAATCATTCAATATCACAGTAATCCAAGTCTATGCCCCAATCACTAATGGTGAAGAAGCTGAGGTTGAAAGGTTCTATGAAGAACTACAAGACCTTCTAGAACTAACAACAACAATAAAAAGATGTCCTTTTCATCAAAGGGGACTGGAATGAAAAAGTAGGAGGTCAAAATATACCTGGAGTAACAGGCAAATTTGGCCTTGGAGTACAAAATGAAGCATGGCAAATGCTAACAGAGTTTTGCCAAGAGAACACAGTGATCATAGCCAATACCCTCTTCCAATATCAGAAGAGAAGATTCTACACTTTCAAAAACATAAGCAAAGACTCCACACATGGACATCACCAGATGATTAACTCAGAAATTAATTGATTATATTATTTGCAGCCAAAGATGGAGAGACTCTATACAGTCAGCAAAAACAAGACCAGTAGCTGACTGTAGCTCAGATCATGAACTCCTTATTGCCAAATTCAGACTTACTTAATTGAAGAAAGTAGGGAAAACCACAAGACCATTTGGGTATGACTTAAATCAAATCCCTTACTTTTATACAGTAGAAGTGACAAATAGATTCAAGGGATTAGATCAGAGAGTGCCTGGAGAACCATAGACGGGGGTTCGTGACATTGTACAGGAGGCAGTGATCAAGACCATCCCCAAGAAAAAGAAATCCTAAAAGGCAAAATGGTTGTCTAGGGAGGCCTTTCATCTGAGAAAAGAAGGGAAGTTGAAGACAAGGGAGAAGAGGAAATGTATACCAATTTGAATGTAGAGTTCCAAAGAATAGCATGGAGAGATTTAAAAAAAGCCTTCCTCAGTGATCATTTCAAAGAAATAGAGGGAAATAGAATGGGAAAGAATAGAAATCATTTCAAAAAACTTAGAGATACCATGGGAACATTTCATGCAAAGATGAGCACAATAAAGAACGGAAATGGTATGCACCTAACAGAAACAAAATATATTAAGAAAAGGTGGCAGGAATATTTAGCAGAATTACATAAAAAAGGTCTTAATGACCCAGATAACCACGATGGTGTTATCAGTCACCTAGAGCCAGACATCCGGAATGCGAACTCAAGTGGGCCTTAGTTCATCACTACAAACAAAGCTAGAGGAGGGGATAGAATTCAAGCTGAGCTAATTCAAATTCTGAAAGATGATGCTGTGAAAGTGCTGCACTCAATATGCCAGCAAAT
>NW_024070207.1:49901762-50010798 GCF_014754425.2 Oryx dammah
GCTGTGAAAGTGCTGCACTCAATATGCCAGCAAATTTGGAAAACTAGCAGTGTCCATAGGACTGGACAAAGTGAGTTTTCATCCAATCCCAAAGAAAGGCAATGCTCAAGCTACCACGCTAGAAAAGTAATGTTCAAAATTCTCCAAATGAGGCTTCAACAGTACGTGAACTGAGAACTTCAAAGTGTTCAAGCTGGATTTAGAAAAGCCAGAGGAACCAGAGATCAGATTGCCAACATGCGTTGGATCATCAAAAAAGCAAGAGAGTTTCAGAAAAACATTTGCTGTATTGCCTATGTTAAAGCTTTTGACACTGTGGATCACAACAAACTTTGAAAAAGTCTGAAAGAGATGGGAATACCAGACCAACTGACCTGCCTCCTGAGAAATTGGTATGCAGCTCAAGATGCAACAGTTAGAACCAGACATGGAATGGCAGACTGGTTCCAAATTGGGAAAGGAATATGTTAAGACTGTATATTGTCATCTTCCTTATTTAACTTATATGCAGAGTTCATTTCAGTTCAGATGCTCAGTCATGTCCAACTCTTTGTGATCCCATGGACTGTAGCACGCCAGGCCTGCTGTCCATCACCAATTCCTGGAATTTACTCAAACACATGTCCATTGGATCAGTGATGCCATCCAACCATCTCATCCTCTGTTGTCCCCTTCTCTTGCCTTCAATCTTTCCCAGCATCAGGGTCTTTTCAAATGAGTCAGCTCTTCACAGCAGGTGGCCAAAGTATTGGAGTTTCAGCTTCAATATCAAGCCTTCCAGTGAACATTCAGGACTGATGTCCTTTAGGATGGACAGTGTGGATCTCCTTGCCACCCACGGGACTCAAGAGTCTTCACAATACAACAGTTCAAAAGCATCAATTCTTCTGCGCTCAGCTTCCTTTATAGTCCAACTCACATCCATACATGACTACTGGAAAAACCACAGCCTTGACTAGATAGATCTTTGTTGGCAAAGTAATGTCTCTGCTTTTTAATATGCTGTCTAAGAAGGTCATAACTTTTCTCCAGGAAGTAAGTGTCTTTTTATTTCATGGCTGCAGTCACCATCTGCAGTGATTTTGGAGCCCCCACAAAATAAAGACTGCCACTGTTCCCAATGTTTCTCCATCTATTTGTCATGAAGTGATGAGACTAGATGCCATGATCTTTGTTTTCTGAATGTTGAGTTTTAAGCCAACTTTTTCACTCTCCTCTTTCCATTTCATCAAGAGGCCCTTTAGTTCTTCTTGATTCTGTCATAAGAGTGGTGGCATCTGCATATCTGGAGTTACTGATATTTCTCCCAGCAATCTTGATGCCAGTTTGTGTTTCATCCAGCCCAGCATTTCTCATTATGTTCTTTGCATATAAGTTAAGTAAGCACAGTGACAGTATACAGCCTTGACGTACTCCTTTTCCTATTTGGAACCAGTCTGTTGTTCCATGTCCAGTTCTAACTGTTACTTCCTGATCTGCATACAGATGTCTCAAGAGGCAGGTCTGGTGGTCTGGCATTACCATCTCTTTCAGAATTTTCCACAGTTTATTGTGATCCACACAGTCAAAGGCTTTGGCATAGTCAATAAAGCAGAAATAGATGTTTTTCTGGAACTCACATGCTTTTGTGACGATCCAGCAGATGTTGGCAATTTGATCTCTTGTTCCTCTGCCTTTTCTAAATCCAGCTTGAATATCCGGAAATTCATGGTTCATGTATTGCTGAAGCCTGGCTTGGAGAATTTTGAGCATTACTTTACTAGCATGTGAGATGAGTGCAATTGTGCAGTAGTTTGAACAATCTTTGCCATTGCCTTTCTTTGGGATTGGAATGAAAACTGAATTTGCCAGTCCTGTGGCCACTGCTGAGTTTTCCAAATTTTCTGGCATATTGACTGTAGCACTTTCAGAGCATCATCTTTTAGGATTTGAAATAGCTCAACTGCAATTCTATCACCCCCATTTCCTTTCTTTCTTTTCTTTTTTCTTTTCTTTTTTTTTTTGAAGAAAACATGTCAGTAAATTTATTTTTTTTCTTTTCTTTTTTATTTATTTATTTTTTATTTTACTTTACAATTCTGTATTGGTTTTGCCATACATTGACATGAATCCACCATTTGCTTTCTTTGTAGTGATGCTTCCTAAGGCCCACTTGACTTCACATTCCAGGATGTCTGGCTCTAGGTGAGTGATCACACCATCGTGATTATCTAGGTCATGAATATCTTTTTGTACAGTTCTTCTGTGTATTCTTGCCACCTCTTCTTAATATCTTCTGCTTCTGTTAGGTCCATACCACTGCTGCCCTTTATTAAGCCCATCTTTGCATGAAATATTCCCTTGGTATCTCTAATCTTCTTGAAGAGATGTCTAGTCTTTCCTATTCTATTGTTTTCCTCTATTTCTTTGCACTGATCACTGAGGAAGGCTTTCTTATCTCTCCTTGCTATTGTTTGGAACTCTGCATTCAAATGGGTATATCTTTCCTTTTCTCCTTTGCTTTTTGTTTCTCTTCTTTTCACAGCTATTTGTAAGGCCTCCTCAGACAGCCATTTTGCTTTTTTGCTTTTCTTTTTCTTGAGGATGGTCTTGCTCCCTATCTCCTGTACAATGTCACAAACCTCTGTCCATTGTTCCTCAGGCATTCTGTCTATCAGATCTAGTCCCTTAAATCTATTTCACACTTCTACTGTGTAATCACTAGGTATTTGGTTTAGGTCATCCTTGAATGGTATAGTGGTTTTCCCTACTTTCTTCCATTTAAGTCTAAATTTGGAAATAAGGAGTTCATGATCTGAGCCACAGTCAGCTCCCAGTCTTGTTTTTGCTGACTGTATAGAGCTTCTCCATCTATGGCTGCAAAGAATATAATCAATCTGATTTCTGGATTAACCATCTAGTGATGTCCACATGTAGAGTCTTCTCTTGTATTGTTGGAAGAGGGTGTTTGCCATGATCATTGCATTCTCTTGGCAGAACTCTATTAGCCTTTGCCCTGCTTCATTCTGTACTCCAAGGCCAAATTTGCCTGTTACCTCGGGTGTTTCTTGAATTTCTACTTTCTTAATTTTCCTATTATATGCAGATTCTAGATTCTGGTCTGGATGAAGCACAAGCTGGAATCAAATTGCTTGGAGATATATCAATAACCTCACATTATGGAGATGACACCACCCTTATGGGAAAAAGTGAGGAGGAGCTGAAGAACCTCTTGATGAAAGTGAAAGAGCAGAGTGAAAATGTTGGCTAAAACTCAGCATTCATAAAACTAAGATCTTGGCATCTGGTCCCATCACTTCATGCAAATAGATGGGGAAACAGTGGAAACAGTGACAGACTTTATTTTGGTGGGCTCCAAAATTACTGCAGATGGTTTCTGCAGCCATGAAATTAAAAGATGCTTGCTCTTTGGAAGAAAATTTATGACCGTTTAGACAGCATATTAAAAAGCAGAGACACTACTTTGTCAACAAAAGTCCATCTACTCAAATCTATGGTTTTTCCAGTAGTCATGTATGGATGTGAGAGTTGGACTAAAGAAAGCTGAGCACCTAAGAATTGATGTTTTTGAACTGTGGTATTGGAGAAATCTCTTGAGAGTCCCTTGGACTGCAAGGAGACACAACCAGTCCATCTTAAAGGAAATAAGTACTGAATATTCATTGGAAGGACTGATGCTGAGGTTGAAACTCCAATCTTTGGCCACCTGATGTGAAGAAGTGACTCTCTGTAAAAGACCCTGATGCTGGGAAGGACAGAAGATAGGAGGAGAAGGGGGTGACAGAGGATGAGATGGTTGGATGGCATCACCGACTCAATGGACATGAGTTTGAGTGAACTATGGGAGTTGGCAATGGAGAGTAAGGCCTGGCATGCTGCAATCCATGGGATTGTAAAGAGTTGGACACGACTGAGCGATTAAACTGAAATGAACACAGCTTATAAGCTCCTTCTGCATTTCTTAAATTGATTTATTCCTTTGGGAAAGTCAAGAACTGCTTTGTTTTGCACTTGAAGCAAAGAAACAAAGTGTGTGTGTGTTTACTTTAGTTAATGATTCTAAACTCAAAAGTTTATTGCATGTTAATGATTCTAGAGTGGGATATTTCAGGAGATCACAAATTATCTTCTCTCTGCATTTAAGAATTTAGGTCAGCCTTGTTTTGTTTAATTTTCTGTGTAAAACAGAGTTTTGAGCTAGATTATCAATGTAGCAAGGCATGAAAATCAGTCTAAGGTACTACAGTAAACCATCATATTCTGATTACTATATTCATATCTAATTTTCATATCATGAGTTCAGTATAATAAAATAAAAAAGCAGCTAACATTTTAAAGACTTTACCTTGTATCCAAAACGATGATTGAAAGTTATCTTTTCTATAGTCGGTTAAAATTTAAGTGCTTAGGTTTTTACTAGAGAAAATTCAATATCAAGGATGCTTATACAGCAAGTATCTAGATGTTTTTTGGGAGGCATTCTGTTGTTAGTCTTAAGACTTTGTTAGTTTTAGTAGAACATTCACATGAAAATCCTAAACTTAGAATTTTATGCAAGCTAAGTGCATCAGGGTGGTTTGGCTACAAGTAATAGAATATCCAAGTCAAAAAGACTTAAAGAATAAGGAGACTTATTGTCTCATTATAACATCTAGAGCCTAGGTTCTTCTTTTTAGTTTATTGCAGTATAGTTGATTTATAATATGTGAATTTCTACTGTCCAACAAAGTGATTTAGTTATACACACATATTTTTTTTCATATTCTTTTTCATTATGGTTTATCTCAGGATACTGGATATATTTCCTTGTGCTGTATGGTAGGTTCTTGTTGATTATCCATCCTACATGCAATAGTTTGCATCTGCTAATCCCAGACTCAATCCTTCACTTCCCCATCCCCCTTTCTCTCCCCCTTGGCAACCAGAAATCTGTTCTCTATGTCTCCAAGTCTATTACTATTTCATACATATGTTCATTGTTGTCATATTTATTTTAGATTCCACATATTAGTGAAATCATATGCTTGTCTTTCTCTTTCTTACCTAATCATCTAGGTCCATTCATGTTGCTTCAAATGGCATTATTTCATTCTTTTTGTGGCTGAGTAATATTCCATTTTTATATGTACCACATCTTTATCCACTCATCTGTTGATGGATATTTAGGTAGATTCTGCCTACTGTAAATAATGTTTCAATGAACATTGAGGTGCATGTTTATTTTTGAATCATAATTTTCTTTGGGTATATGCCCAGGAGTGGGATTGCATGATCATACAGCAACTGTATTTTTAGTTTTTTGAGGAATCTCCACACTCTTCTTCCTAGTGACAGTACCAATTTACATTCCCACAAATAGTGTAGCAGGGTTCCCTTTTCTTCACATCCTCTCCAGCATTTGTTATTTGTCAACATTTTCATGATGGCCATTCTGGCTGATGTGATATGTTAATTTAGTTTTGATTTGCATTTCTCTAATGATGGTAATTATGTGAGGTGAAGATTGTTAACTAATGTTTTCATGGTAAGCATTTCATAATATTTATGTGTTTTAAATCATCACACTGTACACTTTATGAGATAAAGCATATGACTACCTCATAATGTACACTTTAAACATACACAATGTTCTGTGTCAGTTATATATCAATAAAGCTAGACAAAGAAAGATAAACTCAGGAACTTTGTGGAAGGTGATAAATGTTCAATAAATATATGAAGTTATTCAGTATTGCTAGTCATCATGTAATTGCAAAGTAAAGACACACGATAACAATAAGCCCTCATCCAAATGGCTAAAATGAAAAAGACTTTACAACATCAAGTGTGGCAAGGGTGCAGAGCAACTAAATACTCAGATACTGCTGGTGAGTGTATGAATTGGTTCAGTCTCACTGGAAATATGTTTGACAGTGTCTACTGAGGCTAAACATATGTATATGCTGTGACCTAGCAATGTTCTTCCTAGGTATATAATCAAACAAAACGACAGCTTATCTCCCAAAACACTTGTACACGAGTGTTCTCCAGATGTATACATAATAGCTTAAATCTGCAAACAACTGTTAGTCCATCAACAGTGGAAAAGATAAATACATTTCACTATATTTGTGTATTTTTATAATTGATGACAGGAAACAATATTGGTTAATTTCCCAGACATGCTGAGTGACAGAGGTGTGATTAGAAGGACACATGTTGATGATTTACATGAAATTCAAGAAAATGTGGAATTAATTTATGGTCCTATATTAGAGGTCAGAGGATGTAGTTTTAAACTTTGGGAGAGTATTGACTTGTTGAAACACTAGAAGAGCTTTACAGGATATTGGAAATGTTCTCCATTTTGATCTATATTATGCCCCCCCCAACATACAGATATAATGTATTCATTGCACACAATTCAAATATTTCATCACACTGGTAAATCAATTATTCTTACTAAAAAGGAAAAAAATATTAGTTTATAATTTTGTTTTTAAAACTGTCATATAACAGGTAAATTTTTGAGGATAAGGGGATGACAGAGGATGAGATGGTTGGATGGCATCACCAACATGATGGACATGAGTCTGAGTAGGCTCTGGGAGTTGGTGATGGTCAGGGAAGCCTGGAGAGCTGCAGTCCATGGGGTCACAAAGAGTTGGACATGACTGAGTAACTGAAATGAACTCAACTCAACTCAATACTAAGCACTAATGAGAAAAAACAGCATTCTAATGGCAAAACCTTTGTCCTCGATGACTTGACTCTAGTCAAGGGAAACAAATATGGATAGGTAAGTGCATGGAAATACTGTAGGTTTTAAAGAACATATACCAGGTATAGTTCTCTAAAGGGGGAAGTTGGATTATGAAAGACTTCATAAAAGAGGAGACAATTCACTTGTGAAAAATGACTAGATAGATAGTGTGGGAACAGGAGTTGGATGATATTTCCCATAAAGGAAATAAAGCAGGTAGAGGCCTAGAGTTCAGGGTTTCATAATTGAACAGATGGAGCTAAGGAGCCCAGATTCTAGAGAGCTTGGAATATACTGTTAAGTACTTTGGACACAATTCCAAAGTCAGGGGAATCATTATGAGATGAAAGCTCATCTCTCATGTGTTCATGGATTTCTTGATTACTAGTATAACCTAAAGTGAAAAATAATTTTACCAGCAAAATTTTAAAAGTTTTTATTGTTCATTTGTTTCCTGCCACATGGTAGTCGAATTATACCCTCTGTTCAGAGAAAGGTGTTCCCCAAAATG
Source organism: Oryx dammah (assembly GCF_014754425.2). Lineage (NCBI taxonomy): Eukaryota > Metazoa > Chordata > Mammalia > Artiodactyla > Bovidae > Oryx > Oryx dammah. The sequence continues at coordinate 49,909,016 of NW_024070207.1, forward strand.
TCATTATTTCCAAATTATAGTAACTTCCCCTCAATTTCTCTCCTTGACTTCATCATTCCCGTGATAAGATTTTAGTGATGTGCAGGGAAGGGGATGGGTTAACATGTCTGATTGAACAATGACAACACAGTTAAATAAAATTCTGGAATATTCTACTATGTCCATTGTTGATAATCCAAACCGGGACCCCAGGTTGTACGCTCTTTTCTTACAGTTAACTGACTCTAAACAAGGCCACAGATGAAATCTAAGTATATATTCTAATTATGGCATAAAATGAACAAAGAAAAGCAATTTTGCAAAAGCAATGACATTTAAATCCTTAAGAACAGAGTCTGCTACTGGGAGGGAGAGGGCAAAGTGTGAATTTTTCTAACATCTTTGAGTTCCTTGATAATTATATTTTCATATTGATAATTAGTAACATTATAGCTCATTCTTTACCTCATGCAGAATGATATGGCTGAAGCTATGTCTCAGATAATTCTGGATGCTTTGCAAAGGATGGATGGCAGTAAGTTAATGCCAGAGGCAAGGTGACCAGTTAAAAGCATCTTAGATAATCTTCCTTTAAATTGGCTTAAAATCTGTCTGACTGTGACTTCCAACAATACGGTTCTTGATTTGGGGAAGATGAATGGCATCCACTTGTAATGCATTTTGCTGCAACTGGCGATGCTCCCGCTTCAGTCTAACTCCCTCCTGACACAGTACCCAATCAATATTGCTTGAATGTGTTAAACCTAAGTTTAAACCTGAGTTCACCAATTTTAGTAGATTATTTATTTATTTATTATTTTACTTTACAATTCTGTATTGGTTTTGCCATACATTGACATGAATAGTAGATTTTTTAAAAAATATAAATTTATCTAAAAGAAATAGACTGACAGATATAGAGAACAAATTAGTAGTTACCAGTGGGGAGGGGCAGTACAAGGGTAAGAGTGTGGGAAGTACAAACTGTTGGGTATAAGATAGGCTCAAGATTTTATTGTACAACATGGGGAATAGAGCCAGTATTTTGTAATAACTGCAAATGGGAAGTAATCTTTAAAAATTTTATACAAATAGAAAAATTTTAAAATATAAATGTTTCATACTGTAAATATCTATCTATAACTTTTCATTTTAATTACTTATAGTACATGATGGTTAAATTTCCATAGAATTACATATAGATTTCCATTTTTATTATCTGCCCAATATCTATTTACATGGCTGTACCATAAATTATTTAACCAGGTTCCTACATATGAACAATTAAAATATTCCCAGTTTTCCATTAGTGCAACCAATATTGCTGAGAACATAACAGTGAATACATATTATAGCTGGAGTACAAATACCTAGAAATTGTATTGCTAATTCAACAAATATATGCACTTTTAAATAATAGAATATAATATTGGTCTCTCCCTTGGTTTCTGGAACAGAGTTCCCAAAATCCTTGTAATTCCCCAATAAAGTACTCCAAGTATCTAGTTCTAATATTTGGTCTTTGGCCTTGTTTCCTGACACAGAGATCCTAAATCTTTGGAATTTCCTGGATGATAGAAGTATATTTTATTCTAATGAGGTGAGTCTTAGTGGGCTTCTGGTTGGGTGCTGGTCATCAGAAAGATCAAGCCATAATTCAAAGCTTAGAATTTTCAGCCCCATCCCCCATTCTCCAGAGAGGATAGAGAAGATATTGATCATGCCTGCATGATGAAGCTTCTATGAAATCTCAGTGGCATGTGGTTTGGGGAACTTCTGAACTGGTGAACACATGGAGGTGCTGGGGGATTAGTGACCCAGCGAGGACACAGAAGCTCCATGGCTCTCCCCATACCTTGCTCTATGCTTCTCTTACATATGACTAATCCTGATTCATATATATTTTTATGATGAACTGGTATCCTAGTAAGATGACTGTTCCTGAGTTCTATGAGTCATTCTAGCAAATTAATTAAACTTGAGAGTGATGGGAGTCTTGTGGGACTGAACCCTTCCTTAACTTGTGGGATCTCACACTACATTTAGGCACATGGTGAAGGAATTGAGTTAAATTGTAAGATACCCAGCCTGTGTTGGGGCTTCCTAGGTGGCACTGGTGGTAGACAACCTGCCTGCCAACGCGGGAGACATAAGAGAAGTGGGTTAGATCCCTGAGGTGGGAAGATCCCCTGGAGGAGGAAATGGTAACCCACTCCAGTATTCTTGTCTGGAGAATCCCATGGGCAAAGGAGCCTGGCAGGCTATGGCTCATAGGGTCGCAAAAGAATCAAACACGACAGAAGTGACTTAGCATGCACGCACACAGCTGGTGTTGTTGAATTGCCTGTGTGGGAAACCCCACACATATGGTGTCAGAAGTGAAGCATAGTAGCATAGTGTGAGAGCATAGGAAACATAAAGAATGAGTGGTTTTCATTTGCTGCATTTTTTAAATTAAAATATTCCTTGTTAGATTTTGATCATGTGCATTTATAAGTTTTATGTGTGTGTTGTGTGTTAGTCACTCAGTCGTGCCCAACTCTTTGCGACCCCATGGACTGCAATCCACCAGGTTCCTCTGTCCATGAGATTTTCCAGGCAAGGATACTGGAGTGGGTTGCCATTTCCTTCTCCAGGGGATCTTCCCAACCCAGGGATTGAACTCGGGTCCCCTGCACTGCAGGCAAATTCTTTACCGACTGAGCTACAAGGGAAGGGATCTAGTTCCCTGACCAGGGATCAAACCCAAGCCCCCTGAATTGGGAGCACCAAGTCTTAGCCACTGGACCACCAGGGAAGTCCCATAAGTTTTATAGATAGTTCCAAATTAACCTTATAAAACATTGTATGATTTCACATTCCCATCCATTATATAACAGAGTTCCTAGTTCTGCAGACCATTATTAATAGCAGCATCAATATTTACCTCTCTGATAGACACAACGTGATACCTAAACCTAAATGTTGCATTTCTTATTGAATTTGCTTTAATCATACAGTTGTAATTAAATTATTGATCCTCTTTTCTTTCTTGATTCATGAACATTCTGAAATTTCCTTTCCAAGTGTCCTTAGTCAATGTTGACCATATGAGATTTCCATTTCTTCATTATTATAAAACTTAGAATGATGAACATTTCCAATATCTTTCAAATCACTGTGCTTGTCTGGTCCAAATTAAAAGTTGTGATTTTCTTCTTAATGTCCTTTATGTTGTTTTCCAGCATCTACTACACTCTTTGTCATAATAACCCTGCAGTGGAAGCATGAATTCTCACCAAAAATTCTTTCCAGTGTCAAGATTGCTAGTGCCAATAGACACCAAGAGGATATGAAGAGATTTAATGACCTAATGAGGCTTTCTGGAGGAAGCTGGGTGGTTCCAGAACAGGTCAGGAATGGCTTGAGAGAGCAAGGAAAGGCAACTGGATTTTGTTTTTATTATAGTTAGGAGATTTCTCAAGGGCACATTAGGTGGTCTGGTATTCCCATCTCTTTCAGAATTTTCCACAGTTTATTGTGATCCACACAGTCAAAGGCTTTGGCATAGTCAATAAAGCAGAAAGAGATGTTTTTCTGGAACTCTCTTGCTTTTTCCATGATCCAGCATATGTTGGCAATTTGATCTCTGGTTCCTCTGCTTTTTCTAAAACCAGCTTGAACATCAGGGAGTTCATGGTTCACGTATTGCTGAAGTCTGGCTTAGAGAATTTTGAGCATTACTTTACTAGCATGTGACATGAGTGCAATTGTGCAGTAGTTTGAGCATTCTTTGAATTGCCTTTCTTTGGAATTGGAATGAAAACTGAACTTTTCCCGTCTTGTGGCCACTCCTGAGTTTTCCAAATTTGCTGGCATATTGAGTGGAGCACCTTCACAGCATCATCTTTCAGGATTTGAAACAGCTCAACTGGAATTCCATCACCTGCACTAGCTTTGTTTATAGTGATGCTTTCTAAGGCCCACTTGACTTCACATTCCAAGATATCTGGCTCTAGTTTAGTGATCACATCATCATGATTGTCTGGGTCGTGAAGATCTTTTTTGTACAGTTCTTCTGTGTATTCTTGCCACCTCTTCTTAATATCTTCTGGTTCTGTTAGGTCCATACCATTTCCGTCCTTTATCGAGCCCATCTTGGCATGAAATGTTCCCTTGGTATCTCTAATTTTCTTGAAGAGATCTCTAGTCATTCCCATTCTCTTCTTTTCCTGTATTTCTTTGCATTGATCGCTGAAGAAGTCTTTCTTATCTCTTCTTGCTATTCTTTGGAACTCTGCATTCAGATGGGTATATCTTCCTTTTTCTCCCTTGCTTTTTGCCTCTCTTCTTTTCACAGCTATTTGTAAGGCCTCCCCAGACAGCCATTTTGCTTTTTTTGCCTTTCTTTTCCATGGGGATGGTCTTGATCCCTGTCTCCTGTACAATGTCATGAACCTCATTCCATAGTTCATCAGGCACTCTATAAATCAGATCTAGGCCCTTAAATCTATTTCTCACTTCCACTGTAAAATCATAAGAGATTTGATTTAGGTCATACCTGAATGGTCTAGCGGTTTTCCCTACTTTCTTCAATTTCAGTCCGAATTTGTCAATAAGGAGTTCATGACCTGAGCCACAGTCAGCTCCTGGTCTTGTTTTTGTTGACTGCATAGAGCTTCTCCATCTTTGGCTGCATAGATTATAATCAATCTGATTTCAGTGTTGACCACCTGGTGATGTCCATGTGTAGAGTCTTCTCTTGTGTTGTTAGAAGAGGGTATTTGTTATGACCAGTGCATTTTCTTGGCAAAACTCCATTAGTCCTTGTCCTGCTTCATTCCGCATTCCAAGGCCAAATTTGCCTGTTAATCCAGGTGTTACTTGACTTCCTACTTTTGGTCAAGAAGCAACAGTTAGAACTGGACATGGAAAAACAGACTGGTTCCAAATAGGAAAAGGAGTGCATCAAGGCTGTATATTGTCACCCTGCTTATTTAACTCATATGCAGAGTACATCATGAGAAACGCTGGACTGGAAGAAACACAAGCTGGAATCAAGATTGCCAGCAGAAATATCAATAACCTCACATATGCAGATGACACCACTCTTATGGTAGAAAGTGAAGAGGAACTAAAAAGCCTCTTGATGAAAGTGAAAGAGGAGAGTGAAAAAGTTGGCTTAAAGCTCAACATTCAGAAAACGAAGATCATGCCATCCGGTCCCATCACTTCATGGGAAATAGATGGGGAAACAGTGGAAACAGTGTCAGGCTTTATTTTTGTGGGCTCCAAAATCACTGCAGATGGTAACTGCAGCCATGAAATTAAAAGACTCTTACTCCTTGGAAGAAAAGTTATGACCAACCTAGATATCATATTCAAAAGCAGAGACATTACTTTGCTGACTAAGGTCCGTCTAGTCAAGGATATGGTTTTTCCTGTGGTCATGTATGGATGTGAGAGTTGGACTGTGAAGAAAGCTGAGTGCTGAAGAATTGATGCGTTTGAACTGTGGTGTTGGAGAAGACTCTTGAGAGTCCCTTGGGCTGCAAGGAGATCCAACCAGTCCATTCTGAAGGAGATCAGCCCTGGGAAATCTTTGGAAGGAATGATGCTAAAGCTGAAACTCCAGTACTTTGGCCATGTCATAAAAGTTGACTCATTGGAAAAGACTCTGGTGCTGGGAAGGATTGGGGTCAGGAGGAGAAGGGGACGACAGAGGATGAGATGGCTGGATGGCATCACTGACTCGATGGATGTGAGTCTGGGTGAACTCCGGGAGTTGGTGATGGACAGGGAGGCCTGGCGTGCTGCTATTCATGGGGTCGCAAAGAGTCGGACACGACTGAGCAACTGAACTGAACTGAACTGAAAAGACTTAGCACACAGGTTTTCTTATCTGTTTGACAAGTTGTGGTACTAGAGGAAAGGAAAGAGAGGTGGGGCTTGAAGTTTGTCAGCATACATGAACAAATGGAGTCATCCACTTCATTCCATCCTTTCTAAATATTTTGATATTCATTTAGATATCCACTCCTCCTCTGGATTGTAGTTCATTTCTCTTTCAGAAAGCTGATCCCACCCCCAGCTCCAGAAGTGAGCCTGATCAATATAAAGCAATCCCATTTCTTTGCCATTTAGGAGTTTTGAAATCAGGTATATGTTAATCAGCATGTAGAATTCCTGTGGCCATAGGGAATTTGCATATGACCAAATTTTAACCCATAAGAGGCAAAGGGAGGTGTGTTTTTTGGTGTGAAGTCGTTTGCAGTGGGGAAATTCTAGGAAAGTTTTCTACCACTTAGAGAAGTTTTGTGTAAGAGATGAGGTCTCTTCTTTTGGTCACTGTCATGTGTTTATGTGAAGTCTGCAAGTCCAATAGCCATCCTCCTTCCAGCTTGCTACTAAGAAATTAACAAGAAACAGAGTTAGAATCTTACTTATACCATGTCTCATGACTCTCTCACCTCATGACATTTGTGGTCATTTGAGCCAAACAATTGGCTATTTATACAAATTTTCATATTTTTTTGTTAATTCACTTCAAAACAAACAAACAAAACCTAGTCTGATATACATATTCGTTTGTCTTCTGAGATGAAGAATTTTCTATAAAAATCTTGCTGAGGGTATGCTTTTAGAAGAATAAGAATCTCCCAGATATATAGACATCAAAATCTTCCTAACTCAGGACTTGAACCTGGGTCTCCTGGATTACAGGCAGATTCTTTACCATAGGATCCCCCAAGGAAGCCCATAATCATTAAAAGCCCCTGTTTTCAGCACTACTTTTTTTTTCCTTAAATTGCTAGTTACACAATCTGTACTAGAATCCACTATCACTATATTCTTCCTTTTTCAAGAGTTTATGCTCTGATCTGTTTCATAATCTTATCACTTTGGTTCCACTAATTTTCCCCCAAGGATTCCCTCTGAACTTGAGATATTCTTTTTTGGACAGCAATTTATCATCCTTCCTTTTGTGTTTAAATTAATTTATTTTAATTGGAGAATAATTTACAATGTTGTGATGGTTTTTGCCATAACATTTTGAACTACTTATTTTGAATAATATAAATCCTTACATTGTCATTTTTCACTCATAAATTACATTTTAGGAATTAATTCATCCCTTTCTACCAAGTTTTGAGACCACTCAGAAGTAAGCTGATGCAATTCTCGCAAATCATCCCACCCTCTCCCTCTCCCAAAGACTGTTCTATACATCTGTGTCTCTTTTGCTGTCTCGCATATAGGGTTATCATTACCATCTTTCTAAAATATGGAGAGAGAGGAGGGAGGGGGGTTCAGGATGGGGAACACATGTATACCTGTGGCAGATTCAATAACCAATAACCAATACAATATTGTAAAGTAATTAACCTCCAATTAAAATAAATAAATTTATATCTTAAAAAAGAAGTGAGTTGAATAAATATAGTAAGGAATTTCAACTAAATTAAGTAAATTCAAGTAAATGGTCTTTTTTTTTAATTTTATTTTTACTTTATTTTACTTTACAATACTGTATTGGTTTTGCCAAACATTGACATGAATCCACCACGGGTGTATACAAGCTCCCAATCCTGAATCCCCCTCCCACCTCTCACCCCATATCATCTCTCTGGATCATCCCCATGCACCAGCCCCAAGCATCCTGTATCCTGTATCAAACATAGACTGGCACTTCGTTTCTTACATGATAGTATACATATTTCAAAGCCATTCTCCCAAATCATCCCACCCTCTCCCTCTCCCTTAGAGTCTAAAAGTCTGTTCTATACACTTGTGTCTCTTTTGCTGTCTTGCATAAAGGGTCATCATTACCATCTTTCTAAATTCCATATATATGTGTCAGTATACTGTATTGGTGTTTTTCTTTCTGGCTTACTTCACTCTGTATAATCGGCTCCGGTTTCATTCATCTGATTAGAACAGATTCAAATGTATTCTTTTTAATGGCTGAGTAATACTCCATTGTGTATATGTACCACAGCTTTCTTTTCCATTCATCTGCTGATGGACATCTAGGTTGTTTCCATGTCTTGGCTATTATAAACAGTGCTGCGATGAACATTGGGGTACATGTATCTCTTTCAATTCTGGTTTCCTTGGTGTGTATGCCCAGCAGTGAGATTGCTGGGTCATTAGGCAGCTCTATTTGCAATTTTTAAAGGAATCTCCACACTGTTCTCCATAGTGACTGTACTAGTTTGCATTCCCACCAACAGTGTAAGAGGGTTCCCTTTTCTACACATCCTCTCCAGCATTTATTGCTTGTAGACTTTTGGATCACTGCCATTCTGACTGGTGTGAAATGGTACCTCATTGTGGTCTTGATTTTCATTTCTCTGATAATGAGTGATGTTGAGCATCTTTTCATGTGTTTGTTAGCCATCTGTATGTCTTCTTCGGAGAAATGCCTATTTAGTTCTTTGGTCCATTTTTTGATTGGGTCATTTATTTTTCTGGAGTTGAGCTGCATAAGTTGCTTGTATATTTTTGAGATTAGTTGTTTGTCAGTTGCTTCATTTGCTATTGTTTTCTCCCAATCAGAAGGCTGTCTTTTCACCTTACTTATAGTTTCCTTTGTTGTGCAGAAGCTTTTAATTTTAATTAGATCCCATTTGTTTATTTTTGCTTTTATTTCCAGTATTCTGGGAGGTGGATCATAGAGCATCCTGCTGTGATTTATGTCGGAGAGTGTTTTGCCTAAGTTCTCCTCTAGGAGTTATATAGTTTCTGGTCTTATGTTTAGATCTTTAATCTATTTTGAGTTTATTTTTATGTGTGGTGTTAGAAAGTGATCTAGTTTCATTCTTTTACAAGTGGTTGACTAGTTTTCCCAGCACCACTTGTTAAAGATATTGTCTTTTTTCCATTGTATATTCTTGCCTCCTTTGTCGAAGATAAGGTGTCCATACGAGTGTGGATTTATCTCTGGGCTTTCTATTTTGTTCCATTGATCTATATTTCTGTCTTTGTGCCAATACCATACTGTCTTAATGACTGTGGCTTTGTAGTAGAGCCTGAAGTCAGGCAAGTTGATTCCTCCAGTTCCATTCTTCTTTCTCAAGATTGCTTTGGCTATTCGAGGTTTTTTGTATTTCCATACAAATCTTGAAATTATTTGTTCTAGTTCTGTGAAAAATACCGCTGGTTGCTTGACAGGGATTGTATTGAATCTGTAGATTGCTTTGGGAAGTATACTCATTTTGACTATTTTGATTCTTCCAATCCATGAACATGGTATATTTTTCCATCTATTAGTGTCTTCTTTGATTTCTTTCATCAGTGTTTTATAGTTTTCGATATATAGGTCTTTAGTTTCTTTAGGTAGATATATTCCTAAGTATTTTATTCTTTTTGTTGCAATAGTGAATGGAATTGTTTCCTTAATTTATTTGTCTAGTTTCTCATTATTAGTGTACAGGAATGCAAGGGATTTCTGAGTGTTGATTTTATATTCTGCAACTTTACTATATTCAATGATTAGCTCTAGTAATTTTCTGGTGGAGTCTTTAGGGTTTTCTATGTAGAGGATCATGTCATCTGCAAACAGTGAAAGTTTTACTTCTTTTTTTTCCAATCTGGATTCCTTTTATTTCTTTTTCTGCTCTGATTGCTGTGGCCAAAACTTCCAGAACTGTGTTGAATAGTAGCGGTGAAACTGGGCACCCTTGTCTTGTTCCTGACTTTAGGGGAAATGCTTTCAATTTTTTACCATTGAGGATAATGTTTGCTGTGGGTTTGTCATATATAGCTTTTATTATGTTGAGATATGTTCCTCCTATTCCTGCTTTCTGAAGAGTTTTTATCATAAATGGATGTTGAATTTTGTCAAAGGCCTTCTCTGCATCTATTGAGATAATCATATGGCTTTTATTTTTCCATTTGTTAATGTGGTGAATTACATTGATTGATTTGCGGATATTGAAGAATCCTTGCATCCCTGGGATAAAGCCCACTTAGTCATGGTGTATGATCTTTTTAATGTGTTGTTGGATTCCGATGGCTAGAATTTTGTTGAGGATTTTTGCATCTATGTTCATCAGTGATATTGGCCTGTAGTTTTCTTTTTTTGTGGCGTCTTTGTCAGGTTTTGGTATTAGGGTGATGGTTTCCTCATAGAATGCCTTTGGAAGTTTACCTTCCTCTGCAATTTTCTGCAAGAGTTTGAGTAGGATAGGTGTTAGCTCTTCTCAAAATTTTTGGTAGAATTCAGCTGTGAAGCCATCTGGACCTGGGGTTTTGTTTGCTGGAAGATTTCTGATTACAGTTTCAATTTCCATGCTTGTAATGGGTCTGTTAAGATTTTCTATTTCTTCCTGGTTCAGTTTTGGAAAGTTGTACTTTTCTAAGAATTTGTCCATTTCTTCCACGTTGTCCATTTTATTGGCATATAGTTGCTGATAGTAGTCTCTTATGATCCTTTGTATTTCTGTGTTGTCTGTCGTGATCTCTCCATTTTCATTTCTAATTTTATTGATTTTATTCTTCTCCCTTTGTTTCTTGATGAGTCTAGCTAATGGTTTGTTAATTTTATTTATCCTCTCAAAGAACCAACTTTTTGCTTTGTTGATTTTTGTTATGGTCTCTTTTGTTTCTTTTGCATTTATTTCTGCCCTAATTTTTACAATTTCTTTCCTTCTACTAACTCTGGGGTTCTCCATTTCTTCCTTTTCTAGTTGTTTTAGGTGTAGAGGTAGGTTATTTATTTGACTTTTTTTCTTGTTTCTTGAGGTATGCCTGTATTGCTATGAACTTTCCTCTAAGCACTGCTTTTATAGTGTCCCACAGATTTTGGGTTGTTGTGTTTTCATTTTCATTCATTTCTATGCATATTTTGATTTCTTTTTTGATTTCTTCTGTGATTTGTTGGTTATTTAGAAGCGTGTTGTTCAGCCTCCATATGTTGGAATTTTTAATAGTTTTTCTCCTGTAATTGAGATCTAATCTTAGTGCATTATGGTCAGAAAAGATACTTGGAATGATTTCGATTTTTTTTAATATATCAAGGTTAGATTTATGGCCCAGGATGTGATCTATCCTGGAAAATGTTCCATGAGCACTTGAGAAAAAGGTGAAATTCATTGTTTTGGGGTGAAATGTCCTATAGATATCAGTTAGGTCTAACTGGTCTAGTGTATCATTTAAAGTTTGCATTTCTTGTTAATTTTCTGTTTAGTTGATCTGTCCATAGGTGTGAGTGGGGTATTAAAGTCTCCCACTATTATTGTGTTATTGTTAATTTCCCCTTTCATGCTTGTTAGCATTTGTCTTACATATTGTGGTGCTCCTATGTTGGGTGCATATATATTTATAATTGTTATATCTTCTTCTTGGATTGATCCTTTGATCATTATGTAGTGGCCTTTTTGTCTCTTTTCACAGCCTTTGTTTTAAAGTCTATTTTATCAGAGATGAGTATTGCTACTCCTGCTTTCTTTTGGTCTCTATTTGCATGGAATAGCTTTTTCCAGCCCTTCACTTTCAGTCTGTATGTGTCTGTTGTTTTGAGGTGGGTCTCTTGTAGGCGGCATATATAGGGATCTTGTTTTTGTATCCATTCAGCCAGTCTTTGCCTTTTGGTTGGGGAATTCAACCCATTTACATTTAAGGTAATTATTGATAAATGTGATCACATTGCCATTTACTTTATTGTTTTGGGTTTGGGTTTATACGCCCTTTTTGTGTTTCCTGTCTAGAGAATATCTTTTAGTATTTGTTGGAGAGCTGGTTTGGTGGTGCTGAAATCTCTCCACTTTTGCTTGTCTGTAAAGCTTTTTATTTCTCCTTCATATTTGAATGAGATCCTTGCTGGGTACAGTAATCTGGGCTGTAGGTTATTTTCTTTCATCACTTTAAGTAAGTCTTGCCATTCCCTCCTGGCCTGAAGAGTTTCTATTGAAAGATCTGCAGTTATCCTTATGGGAATCCCCTTGTGTGTTATTTGTTGTTTTTCCCTTGCTGCTTTTAATATTTGTTCTTTGTTAATTTGATTAATATATGTCTTGGGGTGTTTCGCCTTGGGTTTATCCTGTTTGGGACTCTCTGGGTTTCTTGGACTTGGGTAATTATTTCCTTCCCCATTTTACGGAAGTTTTCAACTATTATCTATTCAAGAATTTTCTCATGGTCTTTCTTTTTGTCTTCTTCTTCTGGGACTCCTATAATTCAAATGTTGGAGCGTTTCATATTGTCCTGGAGGTCTCTGAGGTTGTCCTCATTTCTTTTAATTCATTTTTCTTTTTTCCTCACTGATTCATTTATTTCTACCATTCTATCTTCTATTTCACTAATCCTATTTTCTGCCTCCATTATTCTACTATTTGTTGCCTCCAGAGTGTTTCTGATCTCATGTATTGCATTATTCATTATATATTGACTCTTTTTTATTTCTTCTATGTCCTTGTTAAACCTTTCTTGCATCTTCTCAATCCTTGTCTCCAGGCTATTTATCTGTGATTCCATTTTGATTTCAAGATTTTGGATCATTTTCACTATCAATATTCGGAATTCTTTCTCAGGTAGATTCCCTATCTCCTCCTCTTTGGTTTGGTTTGGTAGGCATTTCTCCTGTTCCTTTACCTGGTATTCCTCTGTCTCTTCATCTTGGTTATATTGCTGCATTTGGGGTGGCCTTTCTATATTCTGGGAATTTGTGGAGTTCTCTTTATTATGGAGTTTCCTCACTGTGGGTGGGGTTGTATCAGTGGCTTGTCAGGGTTTCTTGGTTAGGGAGGCTTGTATTGGAGTTCTGGTGGGTGGAGTTGGATTTCTTCTCTCTGGAGTGGTATAAATTGTCCAGTAATGGGTTGTGAGACGTCAATGATTTTGGAGTAGTTTTGAGCTGCCTGTATATTGAAGTTCAGGGGTGTGTTCCTGTGTTGCTGGAGAATTTGGGTGGTATGTCTTGCTCTGGGACTTGTTGGCCCTTGGGTGGTGCTTGGTTTCAGTGTAGGTATGGAGGTGTTTGATGAGCTCTTATTGATTAATGGTCCCTGGATTCAGGATTTCTCTGATGTTCTTAGGATTTGGACTTAAGCCTCCTGTTTCTGGTTTTCAGTTTTATTTATACCCTAGCCTCAGGACTTCTCCAACTATACAGCACTGATGATAAGGCATCTAGGTTAAAGATGAAAGGTTTCTCTACATTGAGGGTCACCCATAGAGGTTCACTGAGTTACACGGAGAAGAGAAGGGGAGGTAGTTAGAGGTGACTGGAATGAGATGAGGTGGGATCAAAAGAGGAGATAGCAAGCTAGCCAGTAATCACTTCCTTATGTATGCTCCACAGTCTGGACCACTCAGAGGTGTTCATGGAGTTATACAGGGAAGAGGAGAGGGAGGAAATAGACAGAGGTGGCCAGGAGGATACAAGAGGGAAATGAAAGGGAGAGAGAGAGATCCGGCCAGTAACCCGTTCCCTGAATGTTCTCCACTGTCTGGAACACACAGAGATTCGCAGGGTTGGGTAGAGAAGAGAAGGGGGAGGGAGGAGACAGAGGCCACCTGGTGGAGAAAAAGGAGAGTCCAAAGGAGGGGGGAGTAGTCAAGCCAATAATCTCACTCTCAGGTAAAATTGGGTACTGAAGATTGGGTTTTTACATGTACCAAATTGACAACAAATACCAAAAAGCAAAGATTAAAAATCTGGAGTAGAGATTGGATTTTCAAAAATACAATATTAAAGAAAAGAAGAAGAAGAGGAAAAAAAGAAAGAAAAAACAAGCAAAGAAAAAAAAACAAGCAAACAAACAAAACAAAAAACAAACAAAGAAAGAAAAGCCACAAGAATTATTAAAAATGATAATTAGGGAAAGAGTACTTAAAAATTTAAGAAAGTTAAAAAGAAGAAGAAAAAACAATCATGCAACCCCATCAACTCAAAAAAAAAAAAAATGATTGTAAAAGTAGTAAAGGTATATCTGGCCCTTTCTCTGGTGTTGTGGGTTGTGTGGGGTCACTTCCAAGGCGGTTCCCTCTGTTTAACTTCCTCTGTTTGCTGGTCTCTTCCGTGTCTGATTTCCGTTTTGACACAGGGAGGGTGGTGGTGGACACACTAGGCTCACTATTCAGTTGCGCTGTGGGAAAGGAGGGATGCTGCAAACAGTTATTACTGGCGTGTGCTTGCAGTGTCTCATCCACTCTGGGCTTGCCCCTGCTCGTGGCACACACCGCTCAGGCTCTATGTAGCTCCGCCAGGGAACCATCTGAGGCCGGCCCTAGGCTTCATGCATCTCCCCGGTCTAAGCCGCTCAGGCTCGGCACTCAGGAAGCCCTCAGAGGCACAGATTTGGTTGGGCCTGCGTTTTGTGCCCTTCCCAGGTCCGAGTGGCTCAGGAGTTTGGCAAGCGCACTCGCTGCGACTACGGCCTTTCCCTTCTGCTCAGTTTTCTGGGTGTACCGCTGGCATTCCTTCTCAGGCGGATGATGACTGTCCAGAACCCCCAGAAGTCTTAGTTAACAAAGAAATCTGCTTGCATTTTGGTAGGTAATGTCTCTCTTGGGCTGCAATTGCCCCCTTCCAGTCCTTAAGGCTCTGGCTGCATGTCACCGGAGGGGGATGGGCTGCAGCCGGCTATTTCCGATCCGTCCTTTGTTCACGGTCCTGGTGGTGTCTTATGTTCGAGCGTTTTGTGTGGTAGCTATCCCACAGTCTGGTTTGCTAGCCCAAGTTAGTTCACTCTGTTCACACGCGGGGCGTTCCAGCCCAATTCTCAAAAAAACACTGCAGCCTGCACCTCCCAATTCTTATAAAGCACTGCCGGCTGCGCCTCCCGTTCCTCCCTGCCCAGCCCCCACTTGCTAGTGGTGGATGCAGGCGTCTGCACAGCTTTTCCGCAGTGGGAGTTACTGTTGGGCTCGTAATCTGTTGGTTTTAATTATTTATTTATTTTTCCTTCCTGTTATGTTGCCCTCTGTGTTTCCAAAGCTCACCACCGACTCAGCTGAGAGAATGTTTCCTGGTGTTTGGAAACCTCTCTTTTTAAGAGTCTCTTCCCGGGACGGGATTCCCTTCCCGGGACAGAGCTCCTTCCCTACCTCCTTTGTCTCTTTTTTTGTCTTATTATATTTTTTCCACCTGTTTTTGAAGCCAAAGATCTGCTTTGCTGGGTGCCTGATGTCCTCTGCCAGCATTCAGAAGTTATTTTGTGGAATTTACTCAGCATTGAAATGTTCTTTTGATGAATTTTTGAGGGAGAAAGTGGTCTCCCCATCCTATTCCTCTGCCATCTCAGGACCGCCTCAAGTAAATGGTCTTTGAAACAGTCTATTTGTTGTTGTTGTTGACCTTTGTCTCCATTGTTGTTTGTTTTGTTTCTTTCATAAACTCATTGCATTCCAATGTCTAAAATAATTTCTAGGAACATTGATTTTATATTTTGTAGAACTTTTGTTTTACATTATTGTGACTTTTGATCAAGATAAACAACTTGTTAGTGTATTCATCTTGGTTGAATGTCAATAGCTATAATTCTCTGGGAAGCAAAAGATATTGCATGATAAGTTTAAGAAATAATATTATATAGTGACTTCTGCTTTTTAAAACATACTTCAAAAAAATTTGTATATGCACATATACTTCCACAGAAGCAGTGCACTTTTCCCAGGAATTATTATATTCATGTTGTCTAAGCTTATTTTGAGAGAAATTAAGGGAAAACCCATTGTCAGTTTCTAATACTGGTAGTTTTGTTATATGTAGGAACATGCAGTTAGTAACATAGAAAATAAATTTACAGTGTGAAATATAAGTAGTATATTTAATGGTTAATTATATTGTTTGGATGGTAATAAGAAACAGGTTTTGAATTATCTTTTCTAGGTAATATAGTTGTTACTGTTATCTAAATATATATATATATATGTATATATATATTTACTTTTTAAGTCACTATCTGCATGTTTGCAATTGAAAATATTTTTACATTCCTTCCTTCCTTTCATGATTGTGTGTGTTTGTGTTTCAGTGTAGGAGTATTGAGTGAATGTTTATGATAGTAATATAGTATTCACTTTGTTCACTTGTAGTACTCCCACTACATATCACCCTCTGACAGGCAATTAGTTCCTGTTGTGTAATTAATTATTAAAGTCATCTTATTGCATTTTTAAAAACTGGCACACAATATAGTGCAAATCACTTTAATTTCTATTCTACTGAAGTGTGTAATGCTATTCTGTCTGACTAAAAAAAAAAAATTGTCCTTAATGTAAAGGAGATGGATTATTGTCCCCATGTGAATACTAGTGCAATTTGCTTTAATGTCATGTCAGCAATTATTACAGCAATGCTATGTCTATATTGGTGAACAGGTTTGCTCGACTGAAGAAATATGTATGAAAATTTGGCTCAATAAATATATAGATATTTCCTTAATTTTTCAAGTTTGAAAAATGATCAGTACAGTTACTAGAAGTCCTTATTTTCAGATATCAGGTACAACTTGATCAAAAGTGGAGGTCATCTGACTTAATACCAGAAGTCAGGCTAGTTACTATACAATTAGAAAGGTAAGTTGAGAGAGGCCCTAGATAGATACACAATCAACAAGAACTTTTCTAGCTCCTGTATTAGGAAGTTTTCTAAGTAACAATACACCTTGATACTATTGAAACTTACTTAGATACACATTATAGTATAGAGATTTTAAGACACTCATCAGTATTTAACCACTCCCCAGATGAGAAATCAGACAGATCAAATGAATGACTTACAATGGAGTGTGAGTCTGGCAAGTGGAGAGATCAGACATTGTTTAAAGAGAGTCACATCTACTCATTTTTTTTTTCCCCCTTGAGCAAAAATCCAGATCCAGTGCTGTGAAATGCAGATCCAGTGCTGTGATAACTTCTAATTTTTCAAGTGAAAATGAAAGTTTTGATTTTTATGTAAACTCACCTATTTTTTTTTTTTAAGACTGCTCTTTTCCCACGGTGTGGTTTAGGAACTCTTGTCATAAATACATAAAAATGTAACAATATGTTTCTGGACTCTCAAGTCAATGCCATGGATCTAAATGTTTATCCTTATGCCACTGTCACACTCTCTTGCTTGAGTACTGTCATTTTGTAGTAAGTTTTGAATTAGGAGGTATGAGCACTCTTTGTTCACCCTTTTAGTTTGTTTTAGCTGTTCTGGGTTCCTTGTAGAAGGGCTGGCATATGAATATTGTTGTTGTTCAGTCACTAAGTCACATCCAACTCTTGCAACTCTATGGGCTGTAGCACGCCAGGCTTCCCTGTCCTTCACTATCTATTGGAGTTTGCCCAAATTCATATCCACTGAGTCAGTGATGTTGTCTAACCATCTCATCCTCTGTCGCCCCCTTCTCCTCTTGCCTTCAATCTTTCCCAGCATCAGGGTTTTTTTTCCAATGAGTCTGTTCTTTGCATCAGATGATCAAAGTATTTGAGCTTCAGCTTCAGCATGTTTTTCCAGTGAATATTCAGGGTTGATTTCCTTTAGGATTGACTGGTTTGGTCTCCTTGCTGTCCAAGGGACACTCAAAAGTTTTCTCCAGCACCACAATTTCAAAGCATCAATTCTTTCAGCTTTCAGCCTTCATTATGGTGCAACTCTCACATCCATACATGACTACTGAAAAAACCATAGCTTTGACTATACAGAACTTTGTTGGAAAAGTGATGTCTCTGATTTTTAATATGCTGTCTAGGTTATTCATAGCTTTTCTTTCAAGGATCAAGTGTCTTTTAAATTCATATGTTGAAATTCTAAACCTCAGTACCTCAGAATGTAACCATATTTGGAGACAGGCTTTTCACAGAGGTAATTAAATTAAAATGAAGTCATTAGGATGGACCCTAACCCAATATATCTTCCCTGGTGGCTCAGATGGTAAAGCGTCTGCCTACAATGCAGGAGATTCAGGTTCAATCTCTGGGTCGGGAAGATCTCCTGGAGAAAGAAATAGCAATCCACTCTAGTATTCTTGCCTGGAAAAATCCCATGGGTGGAGAAGCCTGGTAGGCTACACTCCATGGGGCTGCAAAGAGTTGGACATGACTGAGCTACTTCACTTTCTTTCTTTTCTTTCTTTCTGATCCAATATGACTGATGTTCCTACAAGAAGAGGGAAGTTGGACACAGAGGGAGGAATAGGTGAAGATACAGAGAAGATGGCCATCCACAAGCCAAGGAGAGAGGCCTGGAACAGATCTTTCCCCCATGGCTCTCCGAAAAATCAACACAACTTTTTCCTTGATCTCAGACTTCTATTTTCCAGAACTGTGATTTCTCACAGTTTATGTTGTTTAAGTTTCCCTGTCCGTGGTACTTTGTTGTGGGAGACCAAGCAAATGAATACAAGTTGCAAGATGTATTGCCTTTTCTTAGGCCTGATGTTATGGAAAATGTGTTCAATCTTTTACCAGTAAGTATATGGTGAAAGTGAAAGTGAAGTCGCTCAGTCGTGTCCGACTCTTTGTGACCCCATGGACTGTAGCCTATAAGGCTCCTCCATCCATGGGATTTTCCAGGCAAGAGTGCTGAAGTGGATTGCCATTTCCTTCTCCAGGGGCTCTTCCCAACCCAGGAATCAAACCCGGGTCTCCCGCATTGCAGGCAGATGCTTTACCGTCTGAGCCACCAGGGAAGCCCAAGTATATGGTGAGTTCACATATTTTGGGACTTAATCAAAGGAACAGAAAAGTGACAATGAGGTGGCAGAATTGCTCGATAAGTTTTATTGGGCAAAGTTTAGACAGAATTGCATGAGAGGGGAAATTCCTTAGAGCAGGAGACAGGAGGGCTTATTCACCATCCAGAAGAAGAGAGGGCAAAGGATTCCCTTTCAAGAGGGTACTTGGAGAGGGGGCTTATGTGTTTAGGTGATGTTGTTCAGTAGCATGGGATTCTGTGTCAGAGAACTCCAAAGGCTAATAGTCATTGTGGTATATTAATAGACACAGGGTTTATTTTACTTATGACCAGCAGATATTGGGTGCAGTTTTGCAGAATATGAAAAGCAGAAAGGCTCTAAATAGCTAAAAATCTTCCTTTTAAAGTTATATTTAAAGCAACTGCATGTGCAAAAATTTGAGTTTGGTACCAGTGGGCTTCCTAACCTGCTATGAAAAACTAAAGAAAAAAGGCAAATATACAGAGGCTATCTTTTACCCACATATAAAACAAATATGCAAGCTGTGTGTTTTTATAACTAGTCTTAACAAGTTGAGGATGCTCCCTTGTATTTCTAGTATTTGATGGTGCTTATCATGAAACAGACACATGCCAAAAGATTAAAAAAAAAAAAGCCAGTTTCATTTCTCTACACAAACAACTATCTGAAAGAGAACTAAGAAAAATCATATTTATAAGAGCATCTAGCAATAAAATACTTAAAAATAAATGTAAACAATGAGCTAAAAAGTCTGTACACCCCAAGTTATAACACATTGATGAAAGAAATTGATGAAGAGGCAAGTCAATGAAAAAATGTCCTATGTACATACATCAGAATAATATTATTATTATTAAAATATCCAGTCTATCCAAAGACATCTATAGATTCTATGTAATCCCTATCAAAATTCCAATGACATTTTCCACAGAAAGAGATACATCAATCCTAAAAATTTTATGAATCACAAAGTCCCCAAATAGCCAGAAATAATTGTAGAAAAAATACAGCTGAAGGCATTACATTTCCTGTTTTCAAACTACATTACAAAGGTACAGTAATAAAAAGCCAGTATGGTACTGGCATAAAACAGACACCCAGACCAATGGAATAGAATTTAGAGTACAGAAGTAAATCCACACATATACCATCAACTAACATTTGACAAGAAACCCAAGAACATTCAACGGGGAAATTATATGTAAAAGGATGAAATTGGACTCATATCTTACACAACATACAAAAATTAACTCCAAATGGATTAAAGACATGTAAGATCTGAAACCATAAAACTCCTGGAAGGAAACAAGAAAAGGCTCCTTAGCATCGGCGATGGCAATGATTTTTTGGATATGACACCCAAACTACAAGCAATAAAAGCAGTAAACAACAAGTGGGATTACATCAAACTATAAAAAGCTTCTGCACAGCAAAGGAAACAATCAAAAAAATTGAAAGGGCAACCTACCGAATGGGAGAAAATATTTGCAAGCCACATATCTGAGAAGGGGTTAATGTCCAAATTATATGAGGAACCCATACAATCCAATAACAGTGAGACAAATAATCTGATTTTAAAATGGGCAAAGATTTGCCCATTTAAAAATAAGATTAAAGATTTGAATAGATGTTTTCCCAAACAAGACATACTGATGGTTAGCAGGTGTATCAAAAAAGGTGCCCAACATCACTAATCTCAGGGAAATATAAATCAAAACCACAATGAGATATCACCTCACACCTGTTAGATTGGCTATCATCAAAAAGCCAAGAAACAATAAGTGCTGTTGAGGATGAGGAGAAAAGTGAATGGTGGGAATGTAAATTTGTACAGTTACTACAAATAAAGCAATATGGAGGAGCCTCAAAAAATTAAGGATAAAACTACTGTATGATCCAGAAATCCCACTTCTGGGTGTATACTGGAAGGAAAAGAAAATGCTATCTTAAGGGTTATCTTCAATCCTATGTTCATTGCAGAGTTAATAATAGCCAAGAAATGGAAACTACTTAAGTATCTGTCAATGGATAGATGGATGCATAAAGAAAATGTTGTGTGTGTATACGAACACACATATAATGGAATATTTTCAGCCATAAAAGAAGGAAATCCTGACATTTCCTATAACATGAATAAAACTTGAGAGTGTTATGCTAAGTGACATAAGCCTAACAGAGAAAAATAAATACTGTATGATTTCATTTATGAGTGGAATCTAAAAATCTGAACTCATAGAAACAGTAGATTGGTGGTTGTCAGGATCTCTGGGATAGGAGAAATGAAGATATATTGCTCAAAGGATACAAACTTTCTGTTATGTTATGAATAAGTTTGGGGATCTCATGTACAGTATGGTGATTACAGTTAACAATACTGTACTGTATACTCAAAGCTGCTGAGTAAATCTTAAACTTTCTCACTAGATATACAAACAATAGTTACTTCATAAGATAATGGATGTGTTAACTAACATTATTGTGGTAATCATTTTGCACTACACATGTATACCAAATCATGAAATTGTATACCTTAAACTCACCCAATGCTGTATGTCAATTACATCTCAATATAGCTGGAAAACATCATAAACTTGGCCTACCATTTAGGGACAGCCAAATTCATGATTGAAACACTCAGAGTTTCCAATCTTTGAGCCTTTCTGTGATTTCAGAAGGGCTATTCTTGGTTTCTTTTTCTGTTGTTCTCCCTTAAAATTCTAGGTGGGATCTATTGTTTCATTTGTTGGTTACCACCTAGACTTCCATTGTTTTCCTTAATTCCCTTATCTATGAACTTTCCTATATTCTATGCCAAATAAAGTCAGTTGGCTTAGAAAGAGCTATGGATATCTCTGCTTTTATGTCCTGCTTCTCCACCTGAGCAGAACCTCTGTACCACTGCACCAGAGAGAGGGAGGGCAAGAACAGTGACTTGCTTCTCCTGAAGTGTCCTCTTGGTTTTTGAATGGGGGAACTGAGCTGTGATGGTTAGCCCCTAGTCATTTCACCTTGCTATTCTGGTTTGGAAACTTCACCCTATGAGCAAGACGTAGCTGGGGCTATTGGGTCCAAGTACACTTGGCCTGGGCTTCCCTGGTGGTTCAGTGGTAAAGAAGCTGCCTGCCAGTGCAGGAGATATGGGTTTGATCCCTGGGTCACGAAGATATTCTGGAGAAGGAAATGGCAACCCACTCCAGCATTCTTGCCTGGAGAATTCGAAGGACAGAGGAGCCTGGTGGGCTAAAGTCCATGTGGCTGCAAAAGAGATGGACATGACTTAGAGACTAAACAACAACAGTACTTGGCCCACCTCATCTTGGGTAAAGCTTCTACATAAATAGAGGCTGATAAGGTGAAGGGAGACCCAGTCCTTTAAGTTGCACCAGTCAGAAATAGAAATTCTGCAGCACAGAGCTGTTGGTGAATGAGAGATTCTGTGGTATCTCTCTTTCAAGGTGCCATCAATTGTAATATTTTAAAATTGTAAGATGACTTAATATTGGATACTTAGAAAAGAGAAACTGTCATATTAAACTTTAGGTTCCAGAAACCTTAAAATATATGGCCCCAAATCAAGTAAGTTAGAAACTGAATAATTGAACTCATATTGTGAATATAGAACTCCACATGGTGATTGATTGCATAACTTAGGCAGAATTTTTGTGTCTGGAAAACTTCCTCTGTAATACATGTATTTCATCTCACAGAAATATGGTTGCATCTTTGTATTGTGGCTGTTAATAATTATTGCTGAGAAGTGCTCACAGTTTTCATGTCTGGGCTTTCAGAGAATTGCAAAGAATGTAAAATACGTCAATCTCTTCCAAAATGCCCTGCAAAGTATCTTTCATCTACTATCTTGAAAAGGGTTTCACCCTGATCCTTCCCCTCTTCCAATGCAGACAGCTCTTTTCTGCTCTGTTTTTCAGAATTTCATGGCTTTGTCTCATGATGAGAGAATAGAAAGTTCTAGATGATCTCCTCTGGCAAATGTCCCCAGTATTATATAATTCAGCAAATGATTCTGTAGCACTCACTACTTCATAGTCACTTATTGAATCCTCCTAACAACTCGGGGCAAAGAGTCAGGTGTGACTGAAGCGACTTAGCAACAACTTGGGAGTTTAAATCAAGGCATGAATATTATATCCTCATTTTAGAAAGGTGTTAACTATTAGCTGCAGGATGCACAGCTGACAAATGTCAAGGCTGGTCTCTGAACTGGTAAAATCTGGCTTTAGAATCTACCTTATTAACTATTGTAATCTATGAGGAAAAGTAAAGCAAAGGGAGGTGGAGTGAATTGGCCAAAGCTCTCTAAGAGAAGCAGAATTTCCCTCTGTTCTCTTGACTCCTTGTCTGGTGTTTCCACACTTCCCGCAGTCTCCCCCACCCCCACTATTAGTTTTTTTCTCTGCTGTAAGGGGCTGCATAAGAGGTTGGAATCTTTTCTGGATGGCCTCCAATGGAAATCTACTTAACAGTAAAGAGCTAGAGGGAAGCTTGTGTGTATTGGTTCCCAGGGTCTTAAGCTTTATCTTTCCTGCCACTACTGCTCCTGCTTCCATTCCAGCTGGCTCCTCCACCCCTCTTAGATGGCTGCCTTCATTCACCTAGCCACTGAAGAATCACAGCTGTGCCCTCTTTTCATAATCCCCAAAGCTCCCAAACCAATATTCACTTGAACGAGCTTCTATCACTGTACACATACACACCAGAAGCTATTCCTGGGTGAGATGAATGAAATCGTTCTTTGTTGCTATGACAAGTTCACAGGCAGCCAAGATTTCCCTATCCCATTTAGAAATAGAGGCAGGAAGTTACTAACATCTATATAAGTACTGAAAATTAACTGATTTCGTGTGAGATGCCCTTGAGGTACCCAGGCCCCCAGCCAACTTAATTCCCATTGGCCCCCCCTCAGTCTCAGTACCTTAGACTTTTTGCCAAAATGGCTTGCCCAGCTGTAAGACCTCATGCTGTGACAAAGATAACTGACTGTATAAATTAGAAGTGGGACCTCTAGCAAGCACAATGAGAGCTAAATAATCCCACAATCTAACAGAATGTTTCACACCTATCTTGCCAAAGTGAGTATGTATCCATGAATGAGGGTACTCTTTAACAGTAAAAACCTCTATTTCTCTATTACCATATTATACTTCCTTTTTTTTTTTTTTTTGCCTTTCCCCTCATTTAATCATATGGACTCAATGAAAGCAAACAAGAATCAAATAATAAAACTTCATTCTTATTTTTACATCAGATTGTGAATTTTTACTATATAAGTTTAAACAGGAGTTTAGATTTTTTATTAGAGTATAGTTGATTTACAATTTTGTGTTAGTTTCAGATGTACAGTGAAGTGAATCAATTATACATAGATCCACTGTTTTTCAAATTTTTGCCATATATACCATTACAGAGTATTTAGTAGAGTCCCCTGTGCTATACAGTAGATTCTTATTATATTATACTTATTTCTTGTTCTTAGGAGGGTTATTCCCTTCTCAAATATTTCCCAGAAGAAAACGTGAAGCCAGTAAATATTGCAACCCTCCAAATTTCAACTCAGTGAATTACATATTTCAGCATTTTGTCCTCTAAACCTATCAAATCTTAGATTAGGCTCATCCTCAAAAATTGATAGCTCCCTTCCTTGCAAATCTGGCTAGAGAGTTCACTGTGACTTTGGTTTAACCTCCTGTACCCTGACTACACTGTTCTCATGACGTTCTACACATGTGTATATGTAAACTGTATTCTAAAAATATTTTGGTTCATTTTTGACATGAAATGTGAAGAAAAGTAGTTTAATAAATTATAAAATACTTCATAATTTAATTAAATTTAAATAATTAAATATATATTTGCTATTTTATTTTTGAAACTAATTTTCTTCACATTTCACAGCTAGAAATTGAAACCAATTATTAATTTTGAGTATTATTAATGGAGTTTTATTAGAATTAACTTTTTCAGAGCAAACAGTTGAGGAAAGAAAACATTCAGGTTTCCAATTTGTCCTTTCATCTGAATTAGTCAAAGTATATAAACATTATAGTCTATATCCCCCAAAGTGTTTTAAAGTAAAATAGAGGGCTAAAATATGTACAGAATTGATAATTCAGCAATGGTCAATCTTATGAAAACATTTTCACTAATGAGAGAAACTTTACCCATGTAGAACCTCTGAAATAGTTTGACCAGGACTTCTCTGGTGGTCGAGTGGTTGAGACTGTGCTTCCACTACAGGGGTTACAGGTTTGATCTCTGGTTGGGGAATTAATAACCTACATATTGTGTGGCATAAAAATAAAACAAAAAATTAAATTAAAAAAATTAAAAAGAATAGCTTGACCAGTTATGCTGTAGAGTTCTGGAGCATAGAGCTGGTGAAAGAAGCCGAAAGCCATCAAAAAATAGTTATCATATAAATACTATTTACTCCTCATATGTGTAAAGAACTTTCTAGTTTCCAGATATTTTCATGTCTCATTTGATCATCACAAAAACCAAACAGAAAATATTACCTCTAGCAATATAATTTTGAGGAATTGTGAGAGCTAGCCACACCAACACATTAGGCTAGAACCAGTCTTGTTCTTCTGTCATTCAGTCGTGTCCAACTCTTTGCAACCCCATCAACTGTGGTCTTTTCCAACGAGAAGCAGTCTGCCAACTGCTAATTCCATTGATCTCCTCGAGGGCAATGCTGTGTATCCCCAGTGCCTGGCACACTGTGGAGCAAATACTTTGTGTTTGGTAGGTGTTTTCTGAGTGTAGAATCAAAGACCTTAGAAGGACGCTCCATGATTGGTCAAGCACTCTGTGGGGGCTTGTGGGTGGCTATAACTCATTGACAGAGGCTATGGACTTAGACATGGGTAAGGTTGCAAAAAAGTGACCACTATGAAAAAGTAAATTCAGTCATTGCTTTATGTCTATATCCCTGAGCCCTGAGCCCTAGCCAGTGATGGTCACCCAGTATCCTGCAAGTGTGCAGGCTGGGCATTTTGGGGGGTCAGTGTCTCATCACTCTGGAGGGAGTTCATGTGACCATTTTCAGAGCTTTATTGCTAAGAGGATAATCCTGATATGGTCTGTATCTTGTGTTTGGCTTTCTAAATTAGTCTTGCTCCTTGTGATGTGGGCTGATTTTCCCTAGGATGGCCATTGCTTACTTCAGCCTTCTTAGCAATGACAGCATTCCTGGCCTTAGCCCGGGACCTCAAGGATGACTCAGCAGTTTGCTGCTGCTGCTGCTGCTGCTGCTGCTGCTGCTAAGTCGCTTCAGTCATATCCGACTCTGTGCGACCGCAGAGACAGCAGCCCACCAGGCTCCCCCATCCCTGGTATTCTCCAGGGAAGAACACTGGAGTGGGTTGCCATTTCCTTCTCCAATGCATGAAAGTGAAAAGTGAAAGTGAAGTCGCTCAGTCATGTCCTAATCTTAGCGACCCCATGGACTGCAGCCTACCAGGCTCCTCCATCCACGGGATTTACCAGGAAAGAGTACTGGAGTGGGGTGCCATTGCCTTCTCTGAGTTTTCTGCTATTTCACCTGAATCCTCTGAGCTGCGGTTTATGTGGTAACCGATTTTTCTCTTCAAGAGTAACATTTTAAAGCCTCATTCTAAAGGAGGAGACTTTTCTGCTTGGAGAAGAACCTTAAAATAGATCCATTTATGAGGCTGCAGGACCATACATGACCATAGGAAAAACCATAGCCTTGACTAGATGGACCTTAGTCGGCAGAGTAACGTCTGTGCTTTTGAATATACTATCTAGGTTGGTCATAACTTTTCTTCCAAGGAGTAAGCATCTTTTAATTTCATGGCTGCAATCACCATCTGCAGTGATTTTGGAGCCCCCAAAAATAAAGTCTGACACTGTTTCTATTGTTTCCCCATCTATTTCCCATGAAGTGATGGGACCGGATGCTATGATCTTCGTTTTTGGAATGTTGAGCTTTAAGCCAACTTTTTTGCTCTCCTCTTTCACTTTCATCAAGAGGCTTTCTAGCTTTTCTTCACTTTCTGCCATAAGGGTGATGTCACCTGCATATCTGAGATTATTGATATTTCTGCCGGCAATCTTGATTCCAGCTTGTGTTTCTTCCAGTCCAGCGTTTCTCATGATGTACTCTGCATAGAAGTTAAATAAGCAGGGTGACAATATACAGCCTTGACGTACTCCTTTTCCTATTTGCAACCAGTCTGTTGTTCCATGTCCAGTTCTAACTGTTGCTTCCTGACCTGCATACAGATTTCTCAAGAGGCAGGTCAGGTGGTCTGGTATTTCCATCTCTTTCAGAATTTTCCACAGTTTATTGTGATCCACACAGTCAAAGGCTTTGGCATAGTCAATAAAGCAGAAAGAGATGTCTTCCTGGAACTCTCTTCCTTTTTCCATGATCCAGTGGATGTTGGCAATTTGATCTCTGGTTCCTCTGCCTTTTCTAAAAGCAGCTTGAACATCAGGGAGTTCACGGTTCACGTGTTGCTGAAGCCTGGCTTGGAGAATTTTGAGCATTACTTTACTAGCATATGAGATAACAGCTGGACTGTGAAGAAGGCTGAGCACCGAGGAATTGATGCTTTTGAACTGTGATGTTGTAGAAAACTCTTGAGAGTCCCTTGGACTGCAAGGATATCCAACCAGTCCATTCTGAAGGAGATCAACCTTGGGATTTCTTTGGAAGGAATGATGCTAAAGCTGAAACTCCAGTACTTTGGCCACCTCATGAGAAGAGTTGACTCATTGGAAAAGACTGATCCTGGGAGGGATTGAGGGCAGGAGGAGAAGGGGACAACCAAGGATGAGATGGCTGGATGGCATCACGGACTTGATGGACGTGAGTCTGAGTGAACTCCGGGAGTGGTGATGAACAGGGAGGCCTGGCGTGCTGCGATTCATGGAGTTGCAAAGAGTCGGACACTACTGAGAGACTGAACTGAACTGAACTGAACTGAACTGAACTGAGGAATCTTCCTGGGAAACAGTACAGAGCATGTTCCAGGTGTGGCTGTCACATGGGTGTGTTGCTCAAATATCCCTTCAAGAGAGTATGCTGCAGGGCTCAAAGTAGCCTGACAGCCTGTATCTGCTTTGTCTTTGGATTCACTATGGTACTTTGTTCCAGGCTATACTTCCCCCAGGGACTCCTCCAGTTAAGCTCTGATAGCAACAGTGGTCCCAGAGCCAGAGCATCTTTGTCTGATGTGGGCCTCCAGTAATGAACAACCTTTGCCTTGAGCCCCTTCACTGATCAGGTTGAGAATTTCTCAGTACTGTGTTGTCATCAGTCTAAACTCTTTCCCTGTTTATTCTACCCCTTCCCCCTTAATCAATATATCTCTTTCATGTTTTTAATCTTACCTCTACATCTACTTCTCAAAGGATCCAGATTGACATGGGGCAGAGGGCAGGAGTGGTCTGAGAAATAAAAAATGGTAAGATGGGTTTAGAGCCTGGATCACTCATTGCCTGGCTGGCAAGCTCAGTGCCTTCCTGAGTGAAACATGAGGTAAGGACAAGCGTGAGCACGACATGGACGGCCCAGTTACTGGAGATTTCATCAGTGATTATATCAGGGAATGTACTAGTGAGAGGAATGCACTAGCTAGAGAGAAGTTTCAGGCATTTGAAAGATTTGGTAGGGGTGTGTGTGTGGTGGGGAAGGATGCAATGTCTGAAAGAACAGTAGAATTGATTATGCATCATTGAATCATACTGGCACCAATGGGGGCTTCCTAGGTGATGCTCAGTTCAGTTCAGTTACTCAGTTGTGTCTGACTCTTTGCAACCCCATGGACTGCAGCACACTAGGCTTCCCTGTCCATCACCAACTCCTGGAGTTTCCTCAAACTCATGTCTATTGAGTCAATGATGCCATCCAACCATCTTATCCTCAGTTGTCCCCTTCTCCTTCTCCTTCAATCTTTCCCAGAATCAGGGTCTTTTCAAATAAGTCTGTTCTTTGCATCAAGTGGTCAAAGTATTGGAACTTCAGCTTCAGCATCAGTCCTTCCAATGAATAATCAGGCCTGATTTCCTTTAGGATGGACTGATTGGATCTTCTTTCAGTCCAAGGGACTTTTAAGAGTATTCTCCAACACCACAGTTCAAAAGCATCAATTCTTCAGTGCTCAGCTTTCTTTATAGTCCAACTATCACATCCATACACAACTACTGGGAAAACCATAGCTTTGACTAGATGGAC
The DNA here is from genome assembly GCF_014754425.2 of Oryx dammah. Taxonomy (NCBI): domain Eukaryota; kingdom Metazoa; phylum Chordata; class Mammalia; order Artiodactyla; family Bovidae; genus Oryx; species Oryx dammah. The sequence continues at coordinate 49,937,852 of NW_024070207.1, forward strand.
CTTTGTTGGCAAAGTAATGTCTCTGCTTTTTAATAAGCTGTCTAAGTTGGTCATAAATTTTCTTCTAAGGAGTAAGCATCTTTTAATTTCATAGGCACAGGGCACACAGGTTCCATCCCTGGGTCAGGAAGATCCCCTGGAGGAAAGCATGGCAACCCACTCTAGTATTCTTGCCTGGAGAATCCCATGGACAGAGGAGCCTGGCAGGCTACAGTCCATAGGATCACAAAGAGCCTGACATGACTAAAGTGACTTAGCATGCATGCATGCACACCAATGTTGACTGAAAAAAAAAAAAAGCACAACCTAAAAGTTGACAGTTATATTTTATTTGGTGGACAAAACTGATGACTTAAGCCGGGGACACAGCATCTCAGATAATGCTGATAAACTGTTCTGATTAGGCAAGGGGGGAAGCCAGGATATATAGGAATTTCTGCAATGAAAGACCAGGTAGTTAGAACATCAAATGATTATTGTTAATAATAAAAGAAAATCAGACATCTCAAGTTAAGGACTTTAGCTCTTTTCCATATATGGGAAGATGCAAGAGTCTGGGCTCACTGAAATCACTCCTTGGATATGCACCTCAGCTATCTGGGGCCAAAGTCCTTTGCTTTCTCATCCTGAATTTCTTCCATGTACACCTTGTGGGGTGGCTGCAGGAGCTGACTGCTAGGTGGCAGGTGTTCTTTTCCTCCTTAAATCCCTTCAGGGCTCATCAGCTCACTGTTTGTGGGCTTGAAATTGTTGATGACTGTGACATCCTTTGTTTACTGATATGGCAGGGAATATTTTAGTTATTTACCACCTTGAAGAAGGATTTACTGAGGGTAGTTAAGAAATAGTTATGATCTAAGATTATGAGCCAGAGAACCTTGCTGATAGCTTACAAAGAGGTCTTTTCCTGCATTGGAAGAGCAAACAGTTGAAGACAGACTCAAGATTTGATAGCTGAAGTTCCAGAGTTCCAGAGACATTTTTATGCTTATTCAGGGTTAGTTTGTTATGTTAAGGTCAGGACCTTGGCCCCTAAAATATGAAAGGAGGATGTTTGTCTAAGTGTCTGCCCCTTAGAATTTTGTCTCTGAAGACACCCCTAAAACATCAGAGCTTGTAGAGGTCTCCCAGCACTCACTAATATGAAAAAGCAACCTCCTCCCTTCTCTACAGAGGATTCTATAGAGACCTTGTTCATGCAGCAAGAGGTGATCCCCTTAGGAACAGCCACCACCTACTTTTTTTCATTGCCAGACCAATAATTAGGACTAAGTCCCAGCAAGATATAGCTAGGGAAGTTTGGGGCTTGATAATGGAGGAAAGAGTTTATCACTCAAAAGAGCTTTAAGAATTAGCTAGTGTGTACTGGCAGGAGCTGATTGGACTTGGGAAGTACTTGATCAACCGGTTCAGATCAGAATACCAGATAAGAATTCATTGACATGGAGCATGGGGGCTTTTTTTTTTCCCAAAAACAAGGAATTTAACACTTTTCTGAGGACTTCAATGGATGGACAAAAATTGCTGTTAGGATGGCTCTTTAGAGACCAGGAGAAAGTAATGGCACACATAGAGTGAAATAGAAATTTCCAAGTGTCTCTGGGAGATGACAATAAAGGAATAAAAAAAATCTTAGGGACATGAGCATGCTTGAACAGATATGATACATGATGCTAAAAGATTTTCTAGATGGAGATTTTTCACAAAAGGGCCCAGATGACACATTTTTGTGTGTTCATGAAAGAACACAAGTGTTGACTCACTTCTGCAGACCAGGGCTTATGTTATAGAAGTGATCACAGAAATGAGTTTTTTTAGTATTTAAGGGAATGATGAGGCTCCCAAATAATAGAGGCCAGGTGATAGTGCTTAATTGCCAGAAGCCATGATCATAAAATTACTACAATGACCACCAAGTTTGGAAAAGCAAACAAGGGGCTTGACCTAAAGAATCTGTAGAGATTAATAGAGCATATTGGAACTATTAATAACAACAAAACAGAAGGTAGACAAAAGGGTATTGCTTAATATCTACAACTAGAAAAAAATGGCAAGAATGGAGGAACAGGAGGCTGGTTATCATTGATCTAATAAAAATTCATGATCCCTTGCTCAGTGCCTGAATCTGAGCCAATTTCAGATGTATAACCAATTAACTGAAGACTTCAAGGATCTCTAGGAGTAATGACCATGCCACACAATGGCCATATATACTGTAATGATTTTTCCAGGCCTTGCCTAAGTGGACCTATGGCCATTTTTACTTGGATGAATTTACACTGAGGAAAAGGGAATACCCAACATTTTGTGGAATATCAGGCATATATTCTAGTTTGGTTTTGGTTTGGTTTGGGTTTTATTCGGCCATGCTGCATGGCTTATGGGATTTTAGTTCCCTGACCAATGTTTGAACCCAGTCCCTTGGCAGTGAAAGTATGGAGTCCTAACTACTGAACAATCAGGGAATTCCCATGGGCACACATTCTGAGAAGACATTAATATCTGGTAACCTGAGATATCATCATAGTCTCCTTGCTAGAGTAGGGATTTCTGAGCCAGGTAATATTGGGTTGGCCAAAGAATTCATTTGGGTTTTCCCATAACCCAATAAATGAAGTACTGGCTAATGTCTTGATTACAATGGGTCTGCTGGTTCTCCAGAAACCACCCAGTGTTCATTAGTCCAGTTCTCAAGTTTGATTGAAGTTAACATAATTGTTAATTGGAGTGACATCCACATAGTATACTTGGCTTGTTAAGAGGTATCACAGACAGCAATACTAAGTAGATCCTCCAAAACTGTCCCCCACATCCTGAAGTCAAAATCTGGACATTAGTATCTAAATCAGGTAACAGGCACAGTACCCAGAGTGATTCTTGGCATATAGAGGAATAATTCATTTCTTCTCATTCAGCAAATGGTTATTAATAATTTCTTGTGGACTAAGTACTGTGCTAGATACAATGGTAAAAAAGAAAAAAGTCTTTCCTCCTTCCATAGATACCAGAGCTTGGTATGTTGTTATTGCTCGGTCATGTCCGACTCTGTGACCCCATGGACTGCAGCATGCCAGACTTCCTGTACTTCATCACCTCCTGGAGCTTGCTCAACCTCAGGCCCATTGAGTTGGTGACACCATCCAACCATTTCGTTCTCTGTCATCGCCTTCAACTCCTGACTTCAATCTTTCCCAACATTTGGGGCTTTTCAGATAAGCTGGCTCTTCACATATGGTGGCCAAAGTATTGGAGCTTCAGTTTCAGCATCAGTCCTTCCAATGAATATTCAGGACTGATTTCCTTTAGGATTGACTGGTTTGATCTCCTTGCAGTCCAAGAGACTCTTAAGTGTCTTCTCCAACACCACAGTTCAAAAGCATCAGTTTTTTAGCAATCAGCTTTCTTTATGGTCCAACTCTCACATCCATACATGACTACTGGAAAAACTATAGCTTTGAATATATAGACATTTATTGGCAAAATCTCTGCTTTTTAATATGCTCTCTAGGTTGTTCATAGCTTTTCTTCCAAGGAGCAAATGTCTTTTAATTTCATGGTGACAGTCACCATCTGCAGTGATTTCAGAGCCCAAGAAAAGAAAGTCTGTCATGGTTTCCATCATTTCCCCATCTATTTGCCATAAAGTGATGGGACCAGAAGCCATGATATTTTTTCTTTTTTTTTTTTTTTGGATGTTGAGTTTTAAGCCAGCTTTTTCATCTCTTATTTCACCTTTATCAAGAGGCTCTTTAGTTCCTCTTCACTTTCTGCCTTTAGGGTGATGTCATGTGCATACCTGAGGTTATTGATATTTCTCCCGGCAATCATGATTCTGGCTTGTGCTTCATCCAGCCTGATATTTTGCCTGATGTACTCTGCATATAAGTTAAATAAGCAGGCTGACAGTATACAGCCTTGACATAATCCTTTCCCAATTTGGAACCAGTCCATTGTTCTCTGTCCAGTTCTAATTGTTGCTTCTTGACCTGCATACAGACTTCTTGAGAGGCAAGTAAAAGTGAAAGTGAAGTCCTCAGTCATGTCCAAGTCTTTGCAACCCTATGGACTGTAGCTTGCCAGGCTCCTCCTCCATCCATGGGATTTTCCAGGCAAGAATACTGGAATGGGTGCCATTTTCTTCTCCAAGGGGTCTTCCCTACCCAGGGATTGAACTCAGGTCTCCCAGATTGCAGGCAGACTCTTTAGTCTTTGAACCACCAGGGAATCCCAAGGTAAGGTGCTCTGGTATTCCCATTTCTTGAAGAATTTTCCACAGTTTGTTGTGATCCACACAGACAAAGGCTTTAGTGTAGTCAATATAGCAGAAGTAGATGCTTTTCTGGAACTCTCTTGCTTATTCTATGATCCAGTGGGTGTTGGCAATTTGATCTCTGGTTCCTCTGCCTTTTCTAAATCCAACTGGAACATCTGGAAGTTCTCATTTCACATACTAGTTGAAGCCTAGTATGTGACATTCTCATTTCACAAGCTAGTTGAAGCCTAGCTTGGAGAATTTTGAACATTACTTTGCTAGTGTGTAAAATGAGTGCAACTGTGTGATAGTTTGGTGGCTCAGATGGTAAAGAATCTGCCTTCAATGCAAGAGACCTGGGTTTGATCCCTGGGTTGGGAAGATCCTTTGGAGAAGGAAATGGCAACCCACTCCAGTACTCTTGCCTGGAAAATTCCATGGATGGAGGAGCCTGGTGGGCTACAATCCATGGAGTCCCAAAGAGTCGGCAACAACTGAGTGATGTCCTTTTCACCTTCACTTTGACCATTCTTTGATATTGTCTTTCTTTGAGATTGGAATGAAAACTGACCTTTTCCAGTCCTGTAGCTACTGCTGAGTTTTCCAAATTTGTTGGCGTATTGAGTGCAGCAGTTTCACAGCATCATCTTTTAGGGTTTGAAATTGAATTGCTTAGCTGAAATTCCATCACCTCCACTGCTGCTGCTGCTACTGCTAAGTCACTTCACTCGTGTCCAACTCTGTAAGACCCCATAGACAGTAGCCCATCAGGCTCCCCCATCCCTGGGATTCTCCAGGCAAGAACACTGGAGTGGGTTGCCATTTCCTTCTCCAATGCATGAAAGTGAAAAGTGAAAATGAAGTCACTCAGTGGTTTCTGACTCTTAGCGACCCCATGGTCTGCAGCCTACCAGGCTCCTCCGTCCATGGGGTTTTCCAGGCAAGAGTACTGGAGGGGAGTGCCATTGCCTTCTCCACCTCCACTAGCTTTGTTCATACTGATCCTTCCCAAGACCCACTTGAGTTCATACTCTAGAATGTCTGACTCTATCTGGGTCATTAAGATCTCTTTTGTATACTTCTGTCTATTGTTGCCATCTATTCTTAATATCTTTTGTTTCTGTTAGGTCCCTACAATTTCTGTCCTTTATTGAGCCCATCTTTTCATGAAATGTTCCCTTGGTATCTCTAATTGTCTTGAAGAGATCTCTAGTTTTTCCTATTTTATTGTTTTCTTCTATTTATTTGCTTTGGTCACTTAGGTAGACTTTCTTATCTCTCCTTGCTATTCACTGGAACTCTGCATTCAGATGGGTATATCTTTGCTTTTCTCTTTGGCTTTCACATCTCTTCTTTGCTCAGCTATTAGTAAGCTTCCTCAGATAGCCATTTTGCCTTTTGCATTTCTTTTTTGGGGGGATGGTCTTGATCACCACCTCCTGTACAACGGCACAACCTCCGTCCATAGTTCTTCAGGCATTCTGTCTATCAGATCTAATCCCTTGAATCTGTTTGTCACTTCCACTGTATAATCATAAGGGATTTGACTTAGATCATACCTGAATGTCCTTGATGTACTCCTGTCCCGATTTGCAACCAGTCTGTTGTTCCATGTCCAGTTCTAACTTGCTTCTTGACCTGCATATAGATTTCTCAGGAGGCAGATAAGGTGGTCTGGTATTCCCATCTGTATAAGAATTTTTCACAGTTTGTTGTGATCCACAGACTCAAAGGCATTGGCATAGTCGATAAAGTAGAAATAGATGATTTTCTGGAAGTCTCTCACTTTTTTGATGATCCAATGGCTGTTAGCAATTTGATCTCTGGTTCCTCTGCCTTTTCTAAATTTGCTTGAACATCTGGAAGTTCACACTTCACGTAATTTTGAAGACTGTCTTGGAGAATTTTGAGCATTACTTTGCTCGTAAGAAATCTATATACAGGTTAAGAAGCAACAGTTATAACTGTACATGGAATAACAGACTGGTTCTAAATCAGCAAAGGAGTACCTCAAGGCTGTATATTGTCACCTTGCTTATTTAATTTATATGTAGAGTACATCATGAGAAACGCTGGACTGGATCAAGCACAAGCTGGAATCAAGATTTTTGGGAGAAATATCAATAACTTCAGATATACAGATGCCACCATCTTCATGGCAGAAAGCAAAGAACGAAAGAGCCTCTTGATGAAAGTGAAAGAAGGGAGTGAAAAAGTTGTCTTAAAACTCAACATTCAGAAAACTAAGATTATGGCATTGGGTCCTATCACTTCGTGGCAAATAGATGGAGAAATAATGGAAACAATGACAGACTATTTTCGAGGGTGCTACAAAATCACTACAGATGAGGACTCAGCCATGAAACTGAAAGATGCTTGCTCCTTGGAAGGAAAGTTGTGACCAAACTAGACAGCATATTAAAAAGCAGAGACAAAAAAAAAATAAAAAAAATAAAAAGCAAAGACATTATCTTGCCAACAAAGGTCCATCTAGTCAAAGCTATGATTTTCCCAGTAGTCATGTATGGATGTGAGTGTTGGATTGTAAAGAAAGCTGAGAACCAAAAAATTGATGCTTCTGAACTGTGGTGTTGGAGAAGACTCTTGAGAGACCCTTGGACAGCAAGTAGATCCAACCAGTCCATCTTAAAGGAAATCAGTCCTGGGTGTTCATCAGGAGGACTGATGCTAAAGCTTAAACTCCAATACTTTGGCCACCTGATCCAAAGAGCTGACTCATTTGAAAAGACCCTGATGCTGGCAAAGATCGAAGGCAGGAGGAAAAGGGGATGACTGAGGATGCTGGCTGGATGGCATCACCAACTCAATGGACATGAGTTTGAATAAACTCCCAGAGTTGGTGGTGGACAGGTAAGCCTGGTGTGCTGCAGTCCATGGGGTCACAGAGTCCAACACAACTGAGCAACTGAACTGAACTGAACTGAATGACCTAGTGGTTTTCCCTACTTTCTTCAATTTAAGTCTAAACTTTGTAATAAGGAGTTCACAATCTGAGCCACAGTCAGCTCCTGGTCTTGTTTCTGCTGACTGTATAGAGCTTCTCCATCTTCAACTGCAAAGAATACAATCAATCTGATTTGCTATTGATCATCTGGTGATGTCCATGTGTAGTGTCATTTCTTGTGTTGTTGGAAGAGGGTGTTTGCTATGACCACTCTGTTCTCTTGGCAAAACTCTGTTAGCCTTTGCCCTGCTTCCTTTTGTACATCAAGGCCAAATATGCCTGTTACTCCAGGTATCTCTTGACTTCATACTTTTGCATTCCAGTCTCCTATGATGAAAAGGATATCTTTTTTGGTATTAGTTCTAGAAGGTCTTATAGTTTGTCATAGAACCATTCAACTTCAGCTTCTTCAGCATTAATAGTTGGGGCATAGACTTAGATTACTCTGATATTGAATGGTTTGCCTTGGAAACAGCAGAGATCATTCTGTTATTTTTGAGATTGCACCCAAGTACTGCATTTTCAACTGTTTTGTTGACTATGAGGGTTACTCCATTTGTATAATATAACAATATGCTATAACTTAGAATAGTATACAAATGAATAAGTAGGCAATTACAATGCATGCAATATTGTTATGGTAGAAGACAGGGTGCTGGGGAGCATAGAACAGAGCACCTTACCTAGAGCTTGTGGATCATTGTAATCTTATCTAGAGGGAATGGTATCCAAGTTGAGCCCTGAAGGGTATACTGCTAAGTGGCAATGGAGAATATTTTAGACAGTAAATGGAGCTTCATGGTGAAAGAATAAGAGTGGGAAGCCCTAGCTGGGATTTAGCATTACTCTTTTTGAATATTTTCTTGCTTCTCTGCCTAATTTTCCTTTTTGGTCCCTCAAGAAATTCATTCTGTTTCTATTTCTATTAGAATAGTAACATTCTATTACTTCATTTCTAGAAATGGAAGATTCCCAAACTACCTTCCAGGACCTGAATTTGTGTTGATAGTCATCTTACTTGATAGTATTAACAGTAATATTTACTAACTTTCCCATTATTGGAAACTACTGTAACAAGCTGCCATTGTGGTCACCCCTGACATAGGGACAAGACTATCCATTTCCCTTAGCCTTCTTGCAAAAACTTTAGGGTAGGATTCTTTCTTCAATACATTATATATAAAGAAGCACTAGAACAGCATTTTTGAAGAAATACATCCCAAAAATATTTCTTAAGGCAGCACAAAGACCAAGGATTTATTTGACAGTGCTAGGTAATGAGTGTTCTTCAAAGACTTGAATAAATCTTGTTACAAAATAGGCTGATTATCTCATGTACCCCTTCATTTATCAGACTCTTGAAAGCAACATTGTAATAATATCTTAAACTATTTTACCATTAGATTAATTGGATGAATATATAAAGTGAGATAGTATATATATATATATATATACACACACACATGGGTGTGAATATATATGAGTATGTAAAACATATAGTAAGATAAGTTATATTAATATATAATATATATACACACATATACATATTCACATATATATGTTACACACACACAATTCTAGTCTGGGTCTAGTTGTGTGGTTGGTTATGTGTTATTTATCAGTTGTCTTCTGTACCTCATGATAGTCTGCATTTTGTTACTATCTGCATTGATGTAACTGTTGCTTCATATTATTTTTCCTGCATTGGTGGCAGGGAATTCTTGGTCATGCTGCCTGCAATTACCTAAGTTCATACATTGACTGAAAAGTCTTTATCACCTTTATTTGTATTTCTAAGCCTGGTTTTCCTCCATTGGACAGTCTCTAAAATTCAAGTTGTCAATTTAGAGCCCTCTTTGTTATTCACTGTGTCCATTTTTTTTTCTATATAAATGAGAAAGTATTATTAATCTCTGAATTATTTTGGGGAAGAGAGTGCTTAACAGTGTTGATTTAATCTAAAAAAAAAGAAAACCTTCCATTGTGAAGAAATTATGGAAATGAAGATCCTTCATTTTTCACGAGACATTATCTCTCCTAACTATAAGCATGTAATGGTTTCTTTTAGCTGTTTTATACTGACCATATGTAGACCACATATACTTGACACAGCCAAATTTATGAAGCAGAAAGGGTGTTAGAACAGATATGTTTGAATCAGTCTCTAAAAGTCATCCAATAACCCTTATTCTCCGTAAAAGTCGCCCTAGAGATATACTACAGGAGCACCTCTTAAGTTAATGACCAGTATGGGGATATATTTTTTGAATCATCTTAAATATAATTATGTGGTTTCATGTTACTTCTCTAATCAATAGAAGTTATCCTTTAGGAAACTTTATATAACAAAAACACATTCAAAAAGTATCAGTGTCTGTACACCCAGCACTTAACACAACCTCTGGTATATAATAGGTGGTCAGGAAATTTTCTCAATTAATGAATGTAAAATAATAAATTGTCATATTTTGTATTTCCTGAGCTATAATTCTTTGTATATACATATATACATCTCTTTTCCCTTACTCGTTTGTGAGCTTACAGATCATGAGGCAAAGATGTGCTTTGCTGTGTTCCCAGTAGAAAGGACAATGCCAGGAATATTGTAGATGTTCAAAGAATGTGAGTTGAGTGGATAGTTGTACAAATGAGTAGAAGAATGAATGAGAAAATAAATCAATGAATACTTTTACAGTTGTCTTATTCCAAGTTAAATGTACTATTTGGAGCCACCTAAAATAACTGGGTATGAAGAGGTTGTAAATTATGAACATAATCACATATTATAAAATTTTTTCCCAATTTTTAATTGAAGTAAAGTTGATTTACAATATTGTGTTAATTTCTGCTGTACAGTAAAGTAATTCAGTTAGAGACACATGAACACACACATATATACACACACAATCTTCATTTAAAATACTCTTTTCCATTATGGTTTATCATAGAAAATTGAGTCAAGTTCCCTGTGCTATAGAGTAGGATCTTATTATTTATCCATTCTCTATATAAAAGTTTACATCTGCTAACCCTGAACTCCCACTCCATAAACTTTTTTAAAGGAAAATCTGAATTGCATTGTTTTGGTTTATAGCCATACTGCAAAGGTTTTCTGTTACCCAGGACTTACAGTTTATGCCAAGTCCATAGAAGTGGGACAAGTGGATCACTATTTCAGAACTACTCACTTTCCTCACCTCTCCAGATATTTGTATTCATCTATATTCAAACATCTAGAAAGACTCTTATCCAGAATGGTTATTTCAGTATCCACATAAGAAAACAGTTTTGAAGTAATAGACAAGGGATACAGACATTATTTCTATCAGTATAATACATTTTTTACTCAAAAAGAATTGTGACATAACTCTTCACCTGTCCCTAGATTCTGATATTTTCCTCAACATGAAAACATGGCCCACTTTTATTACAATAAATTGAACATCATAAAAAAATAAATAAATTTTTTTTTCTCTATGAAAAGCCCTGCAGTGGGAATGAAAAAAACAAGTGATAGACTGGGTGAAAATATTTGTAATCCATATATTTTACACATTACTTATGTCTAGAATTAAAAAACTCTCAAACTTAACAGTAAAACAACCACTGAATAAGAAAAAGGAAAAAAGACATAAAGAGACATTTCACCAAAGAACATATACAGATGGCAAATAAACACATTAAAAGATGTACAGCATTATTAGCTATTACAGAAATGCAAATTATAGCCATAATGAGACATCACTACATCTAACAGCTAAAATTAAAAAAAAAAAAAAAAGCTTGCCAATACCACAAACTTTTGAGGATGTGGAGAAACTGTATCTCATACATTGCTGTAAAATACTATATGTAAAAACATGTAAAATACTATAGCCATGCTGGAAAATAATTTGGCAAGTTATTAAATAAAACTAAACACAGTTACTACTACTGCACAGTTACTACTAACTGTACAGTTACTATAGTTACTACAACAATGGTCCTCCAAAACAACTCTTATCCTGGAGAAATGAAGATTTATGTCCACACAAAAGCCTGTAGTTGAAGGATTTCCTGCTGGCACAGTTGATAAGAATCCACCTGACAATGCAGGAGACAGGGATTTGATCCCTAGTCCAGGAAGATTCCACATGCAACTAAAGCTCACATGCTGCAACTGCTGAGTCCTTGAACCTAGAGCCTGTGCTCTGAAACAAGAAAAGCCACCATGAGAAGAAGCCTGTACACTGCAGCCAGTAGCCATCACTCACTGCATATAAAACACCAAACACAGCATGGAAGAACCAGCGCAACCAAAACATAGTATCCATTTCACTTAGTTGTGTCCAACTCTTTGCAACCCCATGTACTGTAGCTCACCAGGCTCCTCCATCCATGGGTATGCTCCAAGTAAGAATACTGGAGTGAGTTGTCATGCTCTTCTTTAGGGGATCATCCCAACCCAGGGATCAAACCCAGGTCTCCCACATTGCAGGTGGATTATTTGCCATCTGAGCCACCAACAAAAACACATAAATAAATAGATAAATATTTAAAAACCTGTAGATGAATGTTCCTAGCTGTTTTAATCATAACAGCCCCAAACGAGAAGCAATTCAGGTATCGACCAATGGATGAATGATTAAACAAACTATATGGTACATAGATACCATGGCATAAAATTAATGAAAAGAAATCAACTGTTGATACAACAACTTGAATGGATCTCAGGTACATTTTGCTGTGTGAAAAAGTCAATCTCAAAAGATCCTTGGTATTATACATATATATATATATGCTTCAGTCATGTCCTACTCTTTGCGACCCCATGGACTGTAGCCTGCCAGGTTCTTCTGTCCATGGGATTCTTCAGGTGAAAATACTGGAGTGGGTTGCCATGATTTCCTCCAGGGGATCTTCCCAACCCAGGAATCGAACCCATATCTCTTATGTCTCCTGCATTGACAGGTGCATTCTCTACCACAAGGGCCACATGGGAAGCCTATATATATTTTGGTATTTTTCCCCACTTCCTGGCACAGAGCTCCTACAATCCTTGGAATTTCCTGAGCAATAGGGAATGTATTGGGTTGGCCAAAAAGTTCTTTTGGGTTTTTCATAACATCTTACAGAAAAACCTGGATGAACTTTTTGGCCAACTCAGTATTTTGTTATTCATACCAAGCCCTTTCAATCACGCTTGCATTTATGCTGATGAGATGACCTAGGATGAGGGTCCTGGAGAGCCTCGTGATGAGGTTGGTCACCAGAAACAGTGATTAGGGGGTTGGAACTTTTATGCCCACCCCCTACTTGTGAGAAGGTGGGGGGGGCGGGGCTGGACCTTGAGCACTATAAAAATTAAACAGTGAGAGTCAGAGAGCTTGTGGGTGCGTGAACACTTTGAGGTACTACATGGGGAGAAGCTCTTCACCTTCTCCGGCCCCCAACTCTCACCCTGTGCATTTGGCTTCTGCTTGGTTGTTCCTGAGCAATATCCTTTATAGGAAACTTGTATTGGAAAAGATTATGATGCTGGGAAAGATTGAGGGCAAGAGGAGAAAGGGATGACAGAGGACGAGATGGTTGGGTGGCATCATCGACTCAGTGGGCATGAGTTTGAACAAACTTTGGGAGATGGTAAAGGACAGGAAAGCCTGGTATGCTGCAGTCCATTGGGTCTCAAAGAGTCAGACATGACTCAATGACTGAACAACAACAGCAAATGTAAGTAAAGGGCTCTTCTGAGTTGTATGAACCATTCTAGCAAATGAAACTGAGGAGGTGATTGTGGGCACCCTCAAATTTGTAGTTGGCTGGGGAGAAGTTTGGGTAGCCTGGGTACCCCCTTTGTGGCTGGCATCTGAAGTTGAGGTTAGTCTTGTGGGAATGAGCCCTTTAACTTATGTGATCTGATATTAAATATTAACTCCAGGTAGAGGTGTCAGGATTCAGATGAATTGTGAGAGCCCTAGGTGGTGAGAATTGCAAAGTCCCAAATAGCATGACTTCATTTATATAACATTCTCAAATGATAAAACTATGGAGCTAGAGGAACATTAGTAGTTCCCAGGGTTTAGGAGTGGTGAGGCTCAGGGAGATAGTTTTGACTATAAATGGGTAATATGAGGGTGACGTTTGTGGTGATTGAATAGTTTGTGTCTTGATTGTCATGGTTAATTTTACACAAATTTACACATATGATGAAATGGCAAAGTAATATACTCACACTTCACACACATGTTAATTTCCTGGCTTTTATATTGTCCTCTAATTATATAAGATGTAACCATGGGCCAAGGGGGAGGGGTGAAACATGTGAAGGTTGAGGCTGCATGGCATCTCTCTCTACTACCATACTGTCTTTGTACCTTTCTGTGAATTTACAATTGCTTTAAAACAAAAAGGTGAAAAATCCCTCATAGTCACTGTTGACTCCTCCATCATCTTCTCCACCACTGGTATCTAATGACCAAGTGTTACACATGTCATTATTTATGTATATGTTTTTCTCCATCCCCACTACTGCTGTCTCAGGACAGGCCATAATTTCTATCCTAAGTTATTATCATACCTTTCTAATGCTCTAGGCTTCCATTCAGACTCTTTCCAATCAAATCTCCATTCTAGAAAAACAAATTTCAAAAATATGTATATCCTCTTAGCATGGTTCCTTATAAACTTCTTAAGATTCTTCATTGTATACAGAATGAACTGTCAGTTCCTCAGCATGGCATTTAAGGTATCTCATAGCTTTTCTTTAGCCTCACTTCCCATTACACTGCACCAGGGGTCTTTTGTTAACTACCAAATGAGGCTAAGCATCCTTTTCATAATCATAGCCTACACATTTGCTCAGGCTACCTACCCCCTTTACCTAGATTCCCTTTCTTTTACTCTCACAGGCATAATGAAAACACAGACTTCAGTTTCTGGCTCAAATATTCTATTTTCCGTGAAGCTTTTCTTACTTACTCAAATTTGAAATTTATTTACAAAGTAGCATTAATTTCTTCAATGCAGGATACAGGATGCTTGGGGCTGGTGCACTGGGATGACCCAGAGGGATGGTATGGGGAGGGAGGTGGGAAGGGGGTTCAGGATTGGGAATATGTGTACACCCGTGGTGGATTAATGTTGATGTATGGCAAAACCAATGCAGTATTGTAAAGTAAAGTAAAATAAAATAAAATAATACTATGGTTAGAGCAAAGGGACTACTTGATTAGAATAGTAACAGTTGGAGTAAAATTAACGCATAAAGTGAATTGAATTCTAGTAACAAAAGATGGTTTGAAAATTTGATGGCTTTTATTATCATTTTGGCTGGAGGTGCTTGATGCAGATATGTTAATAGATAAATTATAATGTAATCTGGTAAATGATCTAATAGGTTTATAAGTGAAGAAAGAAGCTGGAGGTGGTAAGCTACTGCCTAAGAAAATCAGGATATGTTTCTGGTTATAGATGGTTGAATTGTAGTTTTCAAAGGGTGGGGGATGGGTAGAGATTTTAGAGGGAATGATGTATATAATGGCATAGTTATAAAAGGGGAATATGGCAAATTTAATGTAGCATGATTATAGGGTCCATGAAGGTAAAGTGACTGGTATGGTTGGAGTTAACACAAAAGAGAGGCACATTCCTGGCTGTTACCCCTCTTATATATAACAGATAAGGAATTTTTATTCTATCTTTAACTTGTGTTCATATAAGCTGTGTTTTAACTTCATGATGACATTTATAACACTTTTGTATTACATCTAGTTGAATTCATTTTTTCCTTTCCTCATGATACTATGGAATCTTCAAGGCAAATGGACATTTCCCATTGTTTTTTTGTATACCCAACAATTAAAACTCTCTTGATTATGCAGTCTGTGTTTGTTGATTGGCTAAAGAAAAGTGAACTCTGGTTCGGGTAGAATAAATAGAGTCCATGGTTTTTCTCCCCTTTGTTTACAAGCACCTTGTTTTACTATCTCTGATTCAGGAATGTCATCTGCCTGTATTTGTGATGGTACACAGTGGTAAGATAATAAGCATCTTCACCTGTGCTGAAAACTCCCAGCTCTGCTGTGACAAAGTAACACAACCCTGGTAGTTGCTACCGTAAAGAAAGTTTCCTGTCACAGAGCTTGTATTTAAAACTAGTTGTACAGATGACTAAGAAACTGAAATTAAATATTCATAACCATTCATTGTATTGCAGAACTAAAAGGGTCCATGTCGACCATCTAGTCTAACCATCTAATATTTTGGAATTTGAAACTAAGTCCAAAAGAGGTTAAAGAAAAAATCACTTGAGTTGACACATGTGGAGAGTCTAAGGTAATACCAACACCCAGGACTCCTAACACTCTGTCCACTGCTTACCTTTCACACAAGCCTACGTTTCCTCCACTTTTTTTTTTTTTTTCAGGAGAAAGCATTGCCATTTAGGATTGTGTATGTTTGGTGTGTGCATGTGTGTGTGCTCACTAGTGACTGACTCTGTGACTCCATGGACTGTAGCCTGCCAGGGTCCTCGGTCCATGGGATTTTCCAGGGAAGAACACTGGAGTGGGTTGCCATTTCTTAATCCAGGGAACCTCCCCAACCCAGGGATCGAGCCTGGATCTCCCGCATGGTAGGTAGATTCTTTACCACTGAGCTACCAGTGAAGCCTGCTATTTAATGTCACATTTGAACCAGTGAATCAAAGTCCCTACAAATATAGTCTTTTTTGATTGGCTACATGACAGTGAACTTTCTATTTTATTATCTTCACCCTTGATTTTTTCAAAACAAATGAAAAATATCTACAAATAGGCACTCATATCATTTCAGAAAAAAATGCATAATCCAACTTTTACTGTCCATCTAAAATTATGTGAGTAATTACATGAGTGTGATTTTTATTAATAATTTTCCCTACTTATTAATAAAAATCACACTTCCCTACTGGCTCACACGGTAAAGCATCTGTCCAATATATGGGAGACCTGGGTTTGATCCTTGGGTTGGGAAGATCCCCTGGAGAAGAAAATGGCAACCGACTCCAGTACCCTTGCCTGGAAAATCCCATGGATGGAGGAGCCTTGTAGGCTACAGTCCATAGAGTCGCAAAGACTTGGATATGACTGAGCAACTTCACTTTATTTCTCCTACATAAAAATTTAAAATATCAAATCATATATATTTTTAAACTTATGCTTCTCCTTCTTTAAAAAGTTAGTTGTTTTTTTTTTTTTTTTTTGGTGTGTGTGTGTCACTTAAAAGTCACTAAACAATTAAGTTCAGTTATCCAGGAAATCACCTGATTTATTAAAAGGGTCTGTTTCCAAAGAAAATTAGGTGGTACTCAAAGGAAAATGTTTGAGCATTCTTTGACTTTCACGTTCTTTGGGATTGGAATGAAAACAACATTTCCAGTCCTGTGGCCACTACTGAGTTTTCCAAATTTGCTGGCATATTGAGTGCAGCACTTTCACAGCATCATCTTTCAGGATTTGAAATAGCTCCACTGGAATTCCATCACCTCCACTAGCGTTGTTCGTAGTGATGCTTTCTAAGGCCCACTTGACTTCACATTCCAGGATGTCTGGTTCTAGATGAGTGATCACACCATCGTGATTATCCGGGTCATGAAGATCTTTTTTGAACAGTTCTTCTGTGTATTCTTGCCACCTCTTCTTAATATCTTCTGCTTCTGCTAGTTCCATACCATTTCTGTACTTATCGAGCCCATCTTTGCATGAAATATTCCCTTGGTATCTCTAATTTTCTTGAAGAGATATCTAGTTTTCCCATTCTGTTGTTTTCCTCTATTTCTTTGCATTGATCCCTGAGGAAGGCTTTCTGATCTCTCCTTGCTATTCTTTGGAACTCTGCATTCGGATGCTTATATCTTTCCTTTTCTCCTTTGTGTTTTGCTTCTCTTCTTTTCAGAGCTATTTGTAAGGCCTCCTCGGACAGCCATTTTGCTTTTTTGCATTTCTTTTTCATGGGGATGGTCTTGATTCCTGTCTCCTGTACAATGTCTCGAACCTCATTCCATAGGTCATCTATCAGATCTAGGCCCTTAAATCTATTTCTCACTTCCACTGTATAATCATAAGGGATTTGACTTAGATCATACCTGAATGGTCTAGTGGTTTTCCATACTTTCTTCAATTTCAGTCTGATTTTGGCAATAAAGAGTTCATGATATGAGTCACAGTCAGCTCCTGGTCTTGTTTTTGCTGACTGTATAGAGATTTTCCATTTTTGGCTGCAAAGAATATAATCAATCTGATTTTGGTGTTGACCATCTGGTGATGTCCATGTGTAGAGACTTCTATTGTTGTTGGAAGAGGGTGTTTGCTATGACCAGTGCGTTTTCCTGGCAAAACTCTATTAGTCTTTGCCCTGCTTCATTCTGTACTCCAAGGCCAAATTTGCCTGTTACTCCAGGTATTTCTTAACTTCCTACTTTTGCATTCTAGTCCCCTATAATGAAAAGGACATCTTTTCTGGGTGTTAGTTCTAAAAGGTCTTGTAGTTCTTCATAGAACCATTCAACTTCAGTTCTTCAGCGTTACTTGTTGGGGCATAGGCTTGGATTACCATGATATTGCATGGTTTGTCTTGGAAACGAACAGAAATCATTCTGTCGTTTTTGAGATTGCATCCAAGTACTGCATTTTGGACTCTTTTGTTGACCATGATAGCTACTCCATTTCTTCTAAGGGATTCCTGACCACAGTAGTAAATATAATGGTCATCTGAGTTAAATTCACCCATTGCAGTCCATTTTAGTTAGCTGATTCCTAGAATGTTAACATTCACTCTTGCCATCTCTTGTTCGACCGCTTCCAATTTGCCTTGATTCATGGACATAACATTCCAGATTCCTATGCAATATTGCTGTTTAAAGCATCGGACCTTGCTTCTATCAGCATTCCCATCCACAATTGGGTGTTGTTTTTGCTTTGGCTCCATCCCTTCATTCTTTTTTTTTTTTTTTTTTTAAATTTATTTATTTATTTTTAATTTTTACTTTACAATTCTGTATTGGTTTTGGCATAGATTGACATGAATCCACCACAGGTGTACATGGAGTTATTTCTCCATTAATGTCCAGTGGCATATTGGGCACTTACCGACCTGGGGAGTTCCTCTTTCAGTATCCTATCATTTTGCCATTTCATACTGTTCATGGGATTCTCAAGGCAAGAATACTGAAGTGGTTTGCCATTCCCTTCTCCAGTGGACCACATTATGTCCAACCTCTCCAACATGACCCATGCATCTTGGGTGGCCCCACATGGCATGACTTAGTTTCATTAGTTAGATAAGGCTCTGGTCTGTGTGATCAGATTGGCTAGTTTTCTGTGATTATGGTTTCAGTGTGTCTGTCCTCTGATGCCCTCTTGCAAACCTACCATATTACTTGGGTTTCTCTTACCTTAGATGTGGGGTATCTCTTCACAACCGCTCCAGCAAAGCACAGCCACTGCTCCTTACCTTGGATGAGGTCGCCCCTCCTGACCTGGAACGTGGAGTAGCTCCTCTTTTCCCTCCTGCACCCATGCAGCCGCCACTCCTTGGACATGGGGTTGGTCCTTTCAGCCACTGCCTCCTGACCTTGGACGTGGGGTCACTCTTCTCGGCCACCGCTCCTGATCTTGGGCATGGAGTAGCTCCTCTTGGCTGCACTTCCACTCAAACTACCGCACAATTGAACTCATCTCACATGCTAGTAAAGCAATGCTCAAAATTCTCCAAGCCAGCCTTCGGCAATACATGAACCGTGAACTTCCAGATGTTCAAGCTGGTTTTAGAAAAGGCTGAGAAACCAGAGATCAAGTTTCTAAAATCTGCTGGATCATCAAAAAAGCAAGAGAGTTCCAGAAAAATATCTATTTCTGCTTTATTGACTATGCCAAAGCCTTTGACTGTGTGGATCACAATAAACTGTGGAAAATTCTGAAAGAGATGGGAATACCAGACCACCTAACCTGCCTCTTGAGAAACCTATATGCAGGTCAGGAAGCAACAGTTAGAACTGGACATAGAACAACAGACTGGTTCCGAATAGGAAAAGGAGTATGTCCAGGCTGTATATTGTCACCATGCTTACTTAACTTATATGCAGAGTACATCATGAGAAACGCTTGGCTGGAAGAAGCACAAGCTGGCATCAAGATTGCTGGGAGAAATACCAATAACCTCAGGTATGCAGATGACACCACCCTTATGGCAGAAAGTGAAGAGGAACTAAAAAGCCTCTTGATGAAAGTGAAAGAGGAGAGTCAAAAAGTTGGCTTAAAGCTCAACATTCAGAAAATGAAGATCATGGCATCTGGTCCTATCACTTCATTGGAAATAGATGGGAAAACAGTGGAAACAGTGTCAGACTTTATTTTGGGGGGCTCCAAAATCACTGCAGATGGTGACTGCAGCCATGAAATTAAAAGATGCTTACTCTTTGGAAGGAAAGTTATGACCAACATAGACAGCATATTCAGAAAGTGAGACATTACTTTGTCAACAAAGATCCATCTAGTCAAGGCTATGGTTTTTCCAGTAGTCATGTTTGGATGTGAGAGTTGGACTGTGAAGAGAAGTGAATGCTGAAGAATTGATGCTTTTGAACTGTGATACTGGATAAGACTCTTGAGAGTCCCTTGGACTGCAAGGAGATCCAACCAGTCCATCTTAAAGGAGATCAGTCCTGGGTGTTCATTGGAAGGACTGATGCTGAAGCTAAAACTTCAATACTTTGGCCACCTCATGCAAAGAGTTGATTCATTGGAAAAGACCCCAATGCTGGGAGGGATTGAGGGCAGGAGGAGAAGGCGACAACAGAAGATAAGATGGCTGGATGGCATCACCAATTCAATGGACATGAATTTGGGTAAACTCCATGAATTGGTTAATGGCAGAGAGACCTGGCATGCTGTGATTCATGGGATGGCAAAGAGTCAGACACGACTGAGCAACTGAACTGAACTAAAATGAAATGAAAATGTGGATAAACCAAACAGTCAGTGTGGTTTTTACCTAGTTCATATGTAAATTGTAACTAGCTGTTGGGTTCACATCAAGAAGTGATTAAAAATCACTAAATAACATATTTAGAAATAGCCTTACTACAGTAAAAGAGGACAGAATATAGCTATGAAAATTAAGATCAAAATTAGATTAAAACATGACACTGTATCATCTCGTTTCATTGATCTTGGATGGAGGCTGGCCATCAGCTTGGTCCAGAAGTCCTGGGTAGAAGCTTGAGGTCTCTGGTAGGTATCATCAGTCAGAGTAATCCTTGTGGAATTGGAATACAGATTTCTCTTAGCAATCATTTCTTGACTTAGAGTCAATGTCTGGCATTCTATAATATTCTCTTTCAACCTCTCTAAAGATTTAGTCTCTTGAGCATTAGGGTCTTAGTAAGGGCTTAGAGATGAAGACCTCTGTAAAGTCTAATTTCTTTTTATCTGTTGACCACAGGTAATTGGGTTTCCACTGAAGACAGGAATGTTAGCTGTTTCTGACTCATTCCAAAATCGTGAACAAAGTCCCAATTTCTGTCTGCTATTGGTATATATATTTACCCTCTCACCTCTAGCTAAGCAGCAATCTCTGATGAGCACAATGAATTTGGACACCTAGAAATATTTTGCTATTGGAAAATAGAATTTGGTTTGTGTGCTGTAGGAGAGCAGAGAATGGTTACTTTAATTATGACTCTAAAGCTGCAAACAAATCTACATCTCTGCACAATGGGTTTTCTGACTACAAGGTTAAGAGTGTTATAAGACTGATAAAAAATGTAGATACTTTTTCTAATAGGCTCCTAGCTATTCTGTACTTCTGTAGCTTATGGTTTATGTGGGTATCATATGAGTATGGATGAGGTTTAAATCGGGCAGTCTGAACATCCATGGTTTCAGTCCCAATAATCCTACCTATATCAGATTATTTTTCCCTCAAAAAAGGCTCTTACCTCTTTGAGATCTTCCATTTTGGCTTGATTTAGATGCAACTGTAGCTCTGATTTTATGAATAAAGGAGTTTCAATTATTCTGAGGAATGGATCAGGAGATCCCTTTACCTGGCGATTTTTTATTTATTTATTTATTTATTTTGCATAGTAAATCTCTTTCTATGAGGTTAGGGAGTGTGCTATCACAAAGGAGGAAATATATATACATATACATATACATATATATATATATATATATATAGTTAAAGATCTGAGGTTGGTTACTATGGACCAGAACATGGGGATTATTCATGAATTATTAGAGGTAACCAGTCCTGAGAAGTTTGATTTTGTGTAACTATGATAGGCTTAAGGTTTATACTATAGTGCTCACCTTATTCAAGTTGTCCTTTTATAGTTTGAGAAATTTCTTGTTGTGTGTTTAAGGGTAAGGACTGGAAATTTGGTATTTTATTTCCCTCTTAAGCATCTTTGTTGATTAATCATAATTACATGTCCCTTTGTTTTCTTAGCTAAGACAGGATACTTTTTTCCAATATAATTTCATTTTAGAATGTGTACAAATGTCTGTTTTGAGAGACTTTTTTCTTCCAGTGTATAATGATGGGATGTGGGGGGAGGCAGAAACATCATTTTTTTCCTATAAGGCCATCAATGTATTTTGAGTCATACTCTGTCTATTCTAAAACCGTTTCAAAATATTCAGAGAGATGTTGGGAAAGTGTGCATGAGGCTCTTTCCATTCTAATACTGGCTTGCCTTTAAATTCCTTTCCAATTTCTGACTTAAGATACTTCATAAAAAGCAAGGTAAGAGGTGAGAACATTTTGCTTCAGGGTTTATTCTGAATACTGTAAAAGGTGTTAAGATGCTCACCTTTGGAGTCCAGGCCAATGGACTCCTTCTTTCTCTTCTTCCAGCACTGAACCAGAGTCCAAACTATTTTCATGAGAATGGCTGAAAATAGGCTACAAAATACATCGTCCAGTAGTGAAAGATTTTCTAAACTCCTCTGGGAATGGATTAGGTCAAAGACTTGAATGGATAATGTCACAGTTTAAGATTAGATGGTCTCTACACTCTTACACATAGATTTGTGTAAAGAAATGCTGGATTTCACCTGAGAGTTGCAAAATTGGATGGTACACATATGTTTGTAACAAAATAATTTAATGTTTTTCCATAAGAAGAAAACTTAAGACTACTTATTTGAAAGTGAAGATGAAGTCTCACTTTCTAATTTTATTTATATTTTTCTCATAATGAATCCTCTCAGGACACTGTGTAGCCTATGAAAAGTACTAAGGAATAAGACATATTAACAGTTTTATATTTAGTCTATGCCTCCCTAATATTTTTCTCTTCTTGTTTTATTAAGACAAAATACACACCAGCATGGTTATTCAGTTTCCAATAATTTAAGATGTGACTCAGAGAAAATATTTTGCATAAGGTTTGAAAGAAAAGTGAATAACTCAAAAATAAGTGCTGAAGTTGGCTTAATGGTCACAGAGAGGTTACTTTCAAAAAGTAATAAAACACTGATCAGCAAGTAGAGAAATATCAATGTGCTAATAATGTCTCATCTTTATTTTATATATTTGGCATTTCCAGCATCTTTTTTTTTAATTTTAGTGACTGAAATGATATTAGGGTGATTTTATTTATTAAACATGATTCAATTACCATTTACTGAAAAATTTGATGTAAAAATGCAATTAGTGTGTTAATATAGCGATCTATATTTTATAGCTGAGGAATTTTTACTTCTGGGAAGTTAACTAATTTCACAATATGGAATGAAGTCAAATTTTAAACCCAGGTCTGTCTTAATTGAAGAGCTGGGATTTTTCTGCTGTAATATGCATTCCTCTCATAATATAAATAGTAACTCTGGTAATAGAAGTTGGTAATTACATGCACATACCATTATTTTTCCATTCTATTTTATATATAAAATACCAAATTGCAGCCTTTATATGAGACTCACACTTAATGAGCTTTTTCATGGATGTTACTTTAAATTTCTCTCAAGATATCTAGTTTAGTTTGAAACCCGAGGCTCCTGTCATCTGATTTATCCAGTCACAGATTATTGAAGTAAAAAATCAATTAATTTTTGTCACTGTTTCTATCCTTAATCTTTCAAATGTTTCCTAAGTAATTTCCTTGTAATTTATTTGGCTTATGGAAATTGGTGTTGGAATTATGTTTGAGATCACCTCAAGAGAGAATTTCATCAAAATTAAAAGGTGAGTTTGAAAAAAATTTTACTTACATTGTTCAAAGACATATTGGGGTCAAATTTTCCATAATTTTAGTTCAGTTCATCTCTGGGCATTTATAGCCATGTACTTCTGACACTGGCAGAATTGGATATAACATAAATGTGTGGTTGATCCAATGTTTTGTGATTTTTTATGATGTCCCCACATATAGCAAAGTCAGTATTACTGTAGTACATTACTCATGGATCTATGCAAACAGGCAACTGTATCATAGTGAATGTTTAATTCATGCCACTCTGGGCTTAGAATGCAGGGTGAGGAGTTGGTTGGATCAACTGAAATGACTTCTTTCCATGCTGAATACTCTAAACCAACTACAGCTTTGAGTTTCTCAATTTACTTCTATGACTGTAACTTTCTTATTTATCATTATCTGATTTCATTCATATTTTAAATGTGCACAGAACATTGAGTGAGGAATAGGATGACCTGAGATATAGAAAATACTGTTATCTATGATATCTTTTTTCTCTTTTCTGGACATCAGTTTCCTCCTCAGCTATAAAAGGAAGGGATTGGCTAAAATAAGCTGAAGTCCTTTCAAGCTTTGTCTCTTTAAGTATAAAGGAAAAGTAAGGAAACATGTGGTATATTCACCAGCAGAATTAGTCAGACTAATGTCTAGGGAATGATACTGTGTAATTACTCACTTTTGATAATCTTGGTCAGATTTTTGCACTTCAGTTCATGGTAAAATCATAGAGAGACATTGTTATCCTTTGAGGTTACCCATAGAGCATTCTATATAATATGTTGAATCCAGCTAACCATCTCTAAAATATCACCAACACAAGGAATTGGTTCAGTGGATGAAAACACCAGCTTAACATTACTTTAAAAATATGGCTAGTCCCCCGTATTATCTGAATGAGTTTGTTCCTCTTTGATAGTTCTCCTAATCTGATAAAGATGTAATCTAAAATTGAAAGCATCAGGAAGAACCAGAATACTTATTTAATGGTATTTTTTTTAATTCATGAAAGCTTATAAAATAGACTATAATATAGAAAAATATGAGGACATTAAAGTGACTTTGAGCCAAAAGTCTGAAACAGATTAAATTACATTCAGAAGTTATGCTAACGAAATGGAGTCACTGTTTAGAATATTTTGTTTTTGACTGTGTAGTCTTGGGTGCTAAAAACAGTGCTAAAACACAAACAGTGTTACTGCACTGATTCAACAAACACCCGTTTGGCCCTATGCATGCTGGTCTTTACTGGACAGCACAAAGAATGCCTACAGTTGTCCAAAAGGTCATTTGAGAATGGATTTAGCATTATTACATGATTGGGGAAATTTCAGTCTTAATGGTATTTCATTTAGCAAGGAGGCATTTTTAGGACTATAATCAGGGCTTTGAAGAATATTTGCATTTGTAATATTCAGTTCTGAATGGAAAGCAAAACTTCTTAAAAATCAAAAGGTAAATGGCTATCAGTGTTGAGGAGATCAATCAGAATACAAGAGAATGGCTACTATCTCAGGTTCCTGTAAAGAATGGGTCTTGATATTTGACTTTTCTCACTCTTAGAGAATTGGTGGGGGGCGGCAGGGAGGGGATACAACATGACTTTGGTAGGAAAAGGATCTCAGCACTGAGTCAGGCAATTTCAGGGAGGTAGGAAGATGGGAGCATAATCTTCCCTTGAAATGGTTTCTACACAACAGAAATACTGAATTAATCATACTCCACATACTGCTTCAAAGAGGGCATTTCCAATTGTCTTTGTGGACTTATATTCTATTTCATGGTATTTTCACAAAAACAGATCATAGCACTGCAGCAGATCACTGTGGAAAATTTAAGGAAAGGAATTTGAGTACAGAGAAGAGTTTATTCCATAAAGCTATGAAATTCTGAATCAAAAAAAAAAAAAAACAAGAAAAGTTACAAAGAATAAGGTTAATCTATAATCAGTGCATATGCATAGACAGAAGCATGAGCCTAATACACACAAGTCTGTGCCTTCAAATTTTGATGAAAATATTGCCTTTTGAAGCCATCAGTGTTGTTAGCATGCTCTGCAGTGTTGTGGAGGACTTTGGAATTGACTACTGGGCTTCCCTTGTAGCTCAGCTGGTAAAGAATACACCTGCAATGCAGATCTGGGTTTGATCCTTGGTTTGGGAAGATCCCCTGGAGAAGGGGAAGACTACCCACTCCAGTATTCTGGCCTGGAAAATTGCATGGACTGTATAGTCCATGGGGTCACAAAGAGTCAGGCATGACTGGGCGACTTTCACTTTCACTGGTATATATATAGCAAGAGAAATGTTAATGCTGTCACAAATTCGTATTTGTGAGCTAAAACATTAGGTTGTATATTATAAAATGTAGAGACTGTATATTATAAAATATATAAAATTCCTTCCAAGAATTTAATACCTAAGGATGAGTATTTTTACTAAAAGAACAACGTGTATACTTAGTTATCTATAAAGAAAATAAATACAGAGTGCTACATGGTGTTTAATAGGGAAAACTGATTTGTTCCAGAGTATCAGTGAATATATGCTTTGTTACAAGAAGCTGACCTGTATGGAATACACAGTGTCCTCTAATTTCTGGTTGAGTTTGGCTAGTGGGGATTGTTTGGTAGAATAAAATAAGACAGGATAAAAAGGTAGATATATTCATTTCTCTAGCTCCCTCCTCACATGACTGTCTTGGGCTGGTTTTGTTCCTTGACTATCTGTGCTTCTCCATGTCACACTTAACATTTAATTCCCTCCTACCTTGTCTCCTGCTGTAGTGGTGTTAGTTGCCCTAGGGTATGGAGTCTCTCGAAGTTTGCCTATATATGCCCATGTCTGTAAATAGTGTCTTAGTTAACCTAACCTTCTTTAATTATTCTAGTTTGGACATGCCATCTGTTTCTTGCTGAGTCCCTGACTAATAGATGCTTTATTAAGAGTGTTTAAACTGGGACTAAAAAGATGACTAGGGGCTTCACTGACAGAGAGAGTTGTCTGTGGAGGCATAGGAGGCAGACTGGTAATGAGAATACAGCCAGCATGGAACCAGAATATACCGAGTCCTCAAGGCAGGAATGAGACTGGAATGTTTTAAGGAAACAAAGAAAAGTCAGTATGGGTGAAGCCAATATTGCTAAGAAAAAAGTGGTGTAAGTAAACCAGAGAGAGGAGACCACAGTTAGGAGTTTTATGGTATAATGATTATAACTAGCTGGTTTGTACCTCAGCAGAGGGGGTAACTTCATGAGTGAATGAGTAATCAATTGTTTTCCTAAAGTGAAAGTGGAGAGTGGAAAAGTTGGCTTAAAGCTCAACATTCAGAAAACGAAGATCGTGGCAACTGGTCAGTTCATTCAGTTCAGTCGCTCAGTCGTGTCCGACTCTTTGCAACCCCATGAATCGCAGCACGCCAGGCCTCTCTGTCCATCACCATCTCCCGAAGTTCACTCAGACTCACGTCAATCAAGTCCGTGATGCCATCCAGCCATCTCATCCTGGGTCGTCCCCTTCTCCTCCTGCCTCCAATCCCTCCCAGCATCAGAGTCTTTTCCAATGAGTCAACTCTTTTCATGAGGTGTCCAAAGTACTGGAGCTTCAGCTTTAGCATCATTCCTTCCAAAGAAATCCCTGGGTTGACCTCCTTCAGAATGGATTGGCTGGATCTCCTTGCAGTCCAAGGGACTCTCAAGAATCTTCTCCAAAACCACAGTTCAAACGCATCAATACTTTGGCGCTCAGCCTTCTTCACAGTCCAACTCTCACATCCATACATGACCACTGGAAAAACCATAGCCTTGACTAGACGGACCTTAGTCGGCAAAGTAATGTCTCTGCTGGTCATAACTTTTCTTCCAAGGAGTAAGTGTCTTTTAATTTCATGGCTGCAGTCACCATCTGCAGTGACTTTGGAGCCCAATAAAATAAAGTCTGACACTCTTTCCACTGTTTCCCCATCTATTTCCCATAAAGTGATGGGACCAGACCCCATGATCTTCGTTTTCTGAATGTTGAGCTTTAAGCCAACTTTTTCACTCTCCTCTTTCACATTCATCAAGAGGCTTTTTAGCTCCTCTTCGCTTTCTGCCATAAGGGTGGTGTCATCTGCATATCTGAGGTTATTGATGTTTCTCCCGGAAATCTTGATTCTAGCTTGTGTTTCTTCCAGTCCAGCATTTCTCATGATGTACTCTGCATAGAAGTTAAATAAGCAGGGTGACAATATACAGCCTTGACGTACTCTTTTCCTATTTGGAACCAGTCTGTTGTTCCATGTCCAGTTCTAAATGTTGCTTCCTGACCTGCATACAGATTTCTCAAGAGGCAGGTCAAGTGGTCTGGTATTCCCATCTCTTTTAGAATTTTCCACAGTTTATTGTGATCCACACAGTCAAAGGCTTTGGCATAGTCAACAAAACAGAAAGAGATGTTTTTCTGGAACTCTCTTGGTTTTTTGATGATCCAGCGGATGTTGGCAATTTGATCTCTGGTTCCTCTGCCTTTTCTAAAACCAGCTTGAACATCAGGGAGTTCACGGTTCATGTATTGCTGAAGTCTGGCTTGGAGAATTTTGAGCATTACTTTACTAGCATGTGAGATGAGTGCAATTGTGTGGTAGTTTGAGCATTCTTTTGCATTGCCTTTCTTTGGAATTGGAATGAAAACTGACGTTTTCCAGTCCTGTGGCCACTGCTGAGTTTTCCAAACTTGCTGGCATATTGAGTGCAGCACTTTCACAGCCTCATCTTTCAGGATTTGAAACAGTTCAACTGGAATCCCATCACCTCCACTAGCTTTGTTCATAGTGATGCTTTCTAAGGCCCACTTGACTTCACTTTCCAAGATGTCTGGCTCTAGATTAGTGATCACATCATCATGATTATCTGGATCATGAAGATCTTTTTTGTACAGTTCTTCTGTGTATTCTTGCCACCTCTTCTTAATATCTTCTGCTTCTGTTAGGTCCATACCATTTCTGTCCTTTATCGAGCCCATCTTTGCATGAACTGTTCCCTTGGTATCTCTTATTTTCTTGAAGAGATCTCTAGTCTTTCCCATTCTGTTGTTTTCCTCTATTTCTTTGTATTGATCGCTGAAGAAGGCTTTCTTATCTCTTCTTACCATTCTTTGGAACTCTGCATTCAGATGCTTATATCTTTTCTTTTCTCCTTTGCTTTTCACCTCTCTTCTTTTCACAGCTATTTGTAAGGCCTCCCCAGACAGCTGTCTTGCTTTTTTGGGAAAATAGATGGGGAACCAGTGGCAACAGTGTCAGCCTTTATTTTGGGGGGCTCCAAAATCACTGCAGATGGTGACTGCAGCCATGAAATTAAAAGAAGCTTACTCCTTGGAAGAAAAGTTATGACCAACCTAGACAGTATATTCTAAAGCAGAGACATTGCTTTGCCAACCAACATCCATCTAGTCAAGGCTATGGTTTTTCCAGTGGTCATGTATGGATGAGAGAGTTGGACTGTGAAGAAAGCTGAGCACCAAAGAATTGATGCTTTTGAACTGTGTTGTTGGAGAAGACTCTTGAGAGTCCCTTGGACTGCAAGGAGATCCAACCAGTCCATTCTAAAGATCAGTCCTGTGTGTTCATTGGAAGGAGACTGAAACTCCAGTACTTTGGCCAGCTCATGTGAAGAGTTGACTCATTGGAAAAGACTCTGATGCTGGGAGGGATTGGGGGCAGGAGGAGAAGAGGATGACAGAGGATGAGATGGCTGGATAGCATCACTGACTCGATGGACGTGAGTCTGAGTGAACTCCAGGAGTTGCTGATGGACAGGGAGGCCTTGCGTGCTGGAATTCATGGGGTCAAAAAGAGTCAGACACGACTGAGTGACTGAACTGAACTGAACTGAACACTAGAAAGCAAAAAAGGAATGTTCTCATTGTCCAACATGAGGTACAAAGAGTCAGAGAAAAGAAGTGGGCTCATTTTGAGACAGTTGTAGATAAAGCAGCATTTTATGGGAAAGAGGAGTTTCATTTTAAGTCGGGAGGTGAGTCATGCTAGAGGGGGGCTGCTAACTGTGATGTCAGAGTTCTAGAAGTGTAAGAAAGTACTTGGTTCTGTATCAGATGAAGTTCATAACAGTGTGAAAACACATGGAGAAGAAAGTAGAGCTTTCCTGAAGCTCAGAATTTAGATCAGGACAATGGATAGGTGAGAAATGGGAGACTTAGTCCTAAACTAGGCCAGGTCTGAAGAGGATTGATAATTGGCAGATTATTCAGACTGGATCTAACTGGTTACTTCTCTGTTTGACCACAAAACTAGTAAATGGTATAGGATGGATATCAGTAAGATCTAGGATACCTGGTGTAAGGGAGGAGGCACAGCTCCCCATGAAATCAATTGTTCTCCCCATGCAATCAATTGTTCTCCTATTATCACTAGAAACCAAGAAAATGTTCTAATTTTCAAACTCATAGGTACAAAGCGTCAGAGAAAAGAAGTGGGCTCATTTTGAGAGGGTTGTAGATAAAGCAGCATCTTATAGGAAAGGAGAGTTTCACTTTAAGGTGGGAAGTGAGTCATGCTAGAGTGGGGCTGCTCCCTGTGATGTCAGAGTTCTAGAAGGAAAGGAATGTATTTGGTTCTGTACCAAACGAAGTTCATAACAGTGTGAAGACACATGGAGGAGATAGTAGAGTTCTCCTAGAGCTCAGAATTTGGATCAGGACAATGGATAGGTGAGAAATGGTAGAATTTAGTCCTAAACTAGGCCAGGTCTGAAGAGGTTTGATAACTGGCAAATGATTCAGACTGGATCTAACAGGTTACTACTCTGACTACAAAACTAGTAAATGTTACAGGATGGATATCAGTAAGATTGAGGATACCTGATGTAAGGGGGGAGGAATAGCTCCCCATGATGCCTACTCTCTTACAGAGGACTGCCCAGAGTTTAGAGTTTGGCAGCCTTGTTAGATTGACTGGAGTGAAGCATGGTGGTCAAAAGTAGGTTTGAAGCATCACCAAAGCATACTAAGATTGAATCATAATGTTTTGTCATATTAGCTGCTTCAGCATTTGCTGGAGAGCCAGCTAGAATTATGAATGGCCTGCCAGAATGAGACAGTAATTGTCTAGTTGCCTTTCAAAACACATTAATGTGTAGTCATTTTGCTTGTCATCTCAAGAAATCACACAGTGCCTTGTGAACTAAACATCTATTCCATGGTAATAACAAGGCAAGCTAGACACTTTAAGAGAAATTCAATTATTTTTAAATTAAAAAAATAATTTATTTTAACTGGAGGCTAATTACTCTACAATATTGTGGTTGTTTTTGCTATAAATTGACATGAATCAACCACAGGGTACATGTGTCCTTCCATCCTGAAACCCCATCCCTCTGGGTTGTCCCAGAGCACCAGCTTTGAGTGCCCTGCTTCATGCATCAAACTTGCCCTGGTCATATATTTTACATATGGTAATATATATGTTTCAATGTTATTCTCTTCAATGTTATTCGCCCTCACCTTCTCCCACATACTCCAAAAGTCTGTTCTTTACATCTGTGTCTCTTTTGCTATCTTGCATATAGGGTTATCATTACCAGCTTTCTAAATTCCATATATATGCATTAATATACTGTATTGGTGTTTGTCTTTCTGACTTATTTCACTCTGTATAATAGCCTCCAGTTTCATCCACCTCATTAGAAATGACTCAGATGTGTTCTTTTTTAAAGCTGAGTAATATTTCATTGTGTGTATGCACCACAACTACCTCATCCATTCATCTGCCGATGGACATCTAAGTTGCTTGCATGTCATAGCTACTGTAAACAGTGCTGCAGTGAACATTGGGGTACATGCATTTCTTTCAATTCTGGTTTCCTTGGTGTGTATGCATAGAAGTGGGTTTGCTGGGTCATATGGCAATTCTATTTTCAGTTTTTTAAGGAATCTCCACACTCTTTCTCATAGTAGCTGTACTAGTTTGCATTTCCACCAACAATGTAAGATTCCCCTTTCTCCACACCCTCTCCAGCATTTATTGTTTATAGACTTTTAGATGGCAGCCATTCTGACTGGCATGAGATGGTATCTCACTGTGGTTTTGATTTGCATTTCTCTGATAATGAGTGATGTTGAGCATCTTTTCATGTATTAGCCATCTGTATGTCTTTGGAGAAATGTCTGTTTAGTTCTTTGACCCATTTTTTGGTCGGATTGTTTAGTTTTCTGGTATTGAGCTGCATGACCTGCTTCTATATTTAGGAGATTATTTCTTTGTCAGTTGTTTCGTTTGGTATTATTTTCTCACATTCAGAAGGCTCTTTTCACCTTACTTATAGTTTCCATCATTGTGCAAAAGCTTTTAAGTTTAATAAGGTCCTATTTGTTTATTTTTGTTTTTATTTCCATTACTCTGGGAGGTGAAAGATCATAGAGGATCTTGCTATGATTTATGTCAGAGAGTGTCCTGCCTATCTGTTCCTATAAGAGTTTTATAGCATCTGGTCTTACATTTATATCTTTAATCCATTTTGAGTTTATTTTTGTGTATGGTGTTAGAAAGTGTTCTAATTTCATTCTTTTACAAGTGGTTGACCAGTTTTCCCAGCACCACTTTTTAAAGAGATTGTCTTTTCTCCATTGTATATTTTTGCATCCTTTGTCAAAGATAAGGTGTTCATAGGTGCATGGAATTATCTCTAGGCTTTCTATTTTGTTCCATTGATCTATATTCTGTCTTTGTGCCAGTACCATACTGTCTAGATGACTGTGGCTTGGTAGTGTAGTCTGAAGTCAGGCAGGTTGATTCCTCCAGTTCCATTCTTCTTTCTCAGGATTGCTTTGGATATTTGAAGTTTTTTGTGTTTCCATACAAATTGTTAAATTTTTTGATATAGTCCTGTGAGAAATACCTTTAGTAACTTGATAGGGATTTCATTGACTCTATAGATTGCTTTGGGTAGTATACTCATTTTCACTATATTGAATCTTCTGAAGCAAGAACATGGTATATTTCTCCATTGATTTGTGTCATCTTTGATTTCTTTCATCAGTGTTGTATAGTTTTTTACACATGTAGGTCTTTTGTTTCTTTAGGTAAAATTTTTCCTAAGTATTATATTCTTTTTGTTGCAATGGTGAATGGGATTATTTCCTTAAATTCTCTTTCTGTTTTCTCTTTGTAAGTGTATAGGAATGCAAGGGATTTCTGTGTATTAATGTTATATCCTGCAACTTTGCTATTTTCATTGATTAGCTCTAGTAATTTTCTGGTGGTGTCTTTAGTGTTTTCTATGTAGAGGATCATGTCCTCTGCAAAGAGTGATAGTTTTACTTATTTTCCAATCTGGACTCCTTTTACTTCTTTTTCTTCTTTGATTGCTATGGCTAGGACTTCCAAAACTATGTTGAATAATAGTGGTGAGAGTGGGCACCCTTGTCTTTTTCTTGATTTTAGAGAAAATGGATTTAAATTTTTGCCGTTGAGGATAATGTTTGCTGTGGGTTTTTCATATATGGCTTTTATTATTTTGAGGTATGCTCCTTCTATGCCTGCTTTCTGGAGACTTTTAGATCATAAATGGGTTTTTAATTTTGTCAAAGGCTTTCTCTGCATCTATTGATATAATCATTTGTTTTTTATATTTCAATTTGTTAATATGGTGTATCACATTGATTGATCTGTATATAGTGAAGAATCCTTGTGTCCCTGGGATAAAGCCCACATGGTCATGATGTATGATATTCTAAATATGTTGTTGGATTCTGTTTACTAGAATTTTGTTGAGAATTTTTTGTACCTATGTTCATCAGTGATATTGGCCTGTAGTTTTCTTTTTTGGGGGCATCTTTGTCTGGTTTTGGTATTAGGGTAATGGTGGCCTCATAGAATGAGTTTGGCAGTTTACCTTCCTCTGCAATTTTCTGGAAGATTTTGAGTAAGATAGGTTTTAGCTTTTCTCTAAAATTTTTGGTAGAATTCACCTGAGAATCCATCTGGTCCTGGGCTTTTGCATGTTTGGAAGATTTTTTATTATAGCTTCAATTTCCATGCTTGTGATGGGTCTGTTAAGATTTTCTTTCTTCCTGGTTCAGTTTTGGAAGATTATACTTTTCTAAGAATTTGTCCATATCTTCCAAGTTGCTCATAGTAGTCTCTTATGATCTTTTGTATTTCTGTGTTGTCCATTATGTTTTCTCCATTTTCATTTCTAATTTTGTTGATTTGATTCTTCTCCCTTTTTCTCTTGATGAGTCTGGCTAAGTTTGTCTATTTTATTTATCTTCTAAAAGAACCATCTTTTAGTTTTGCTGATTTTTACTATAGTATCCTTAATTTCTTTTTCACTTATTTCCGGTCTGATTTTTTTTTTTAATTTCTTTCCTTCTACTAACTTTGGAGTTCTTTTCTTATTTTTCTAGTTGCTTTAGTAGTAAAGTTAGGTTGTTTGTTTGATGTTTCTCTTGTTTCTTGAGGTAGGCTGGTATCACTATGGACCTTCTTCTTAACACTGCATTTACTGAATTGCATATGTTTTGGGTTGTTGTGGTTTCATTTTCATTTTTCTCTATGCATATTTTGATTTCCTTTTATATTTCTTCTGTGATCCGTTGGTTTTGTTTAGCCTCCATATGTTTGTATTTTTAATAGTTTTTTCATATAGTTGATATCTAATCTTACCACAATATGATCAGAAAAGATGCTTGAAATGATTTCAATTTTTAAAAATTTACCAAAGCTAAATTTATGGCCCAGGATGTGCTCTATCCTGGAGAATGTTCCTTGTGCATGTGAGAAAAAGTTGAATTCCATTGTTTTTGGGTGAAATGCCCTATAGATATCAGTTAAGTCTAACTGGTCCATTGTATCATTTAGAGCTTGTGTTTCCTTACTAATTTTCTGTTTGGTTGAACTATCCAAAGTTGTGAGTGAAGTATTAAAGTCCCCCACTATTATTGTGTCACTGTTAATTTCCCCTTCTATACTTGTTAGCATTTGCTTTGTGTATTGAGGTGTTCATATATATTTATAATTGTTATATCTTCTTCTTGGATTAATCCTTTGGTCATTATGTAGTGTCCTTGGTCTCTTATCATGGTCTTTATTTCAAAGTCTATTTTATCTGATATGAGTATTGCTACACCTGCTTTCTTTTGTTCCCCATTTTCATGAAATAAGTTTTTCCAGCCCTTCACTTTCAGTCTGTATGTGTCTCTAGGTTTGAGGTGGGTCTCTTGTGGACAGCATATAAAGGAGTCTTGTTTTTGTATCCATTTGGCCAGTGCTTGTCTTTTGGTTGGAGCATTTAACCCATTTACGTTTAAGGTAATTATTGATAAGTATTATCCCTTTACCCAGAGAAGGCAATGGCACCCCACTCCAGTACTCTTGCCTGGAAAATCTCATGGATGGAGGAGCCTGGTAGGCTGTAGCCCATGGGGTCGCTAAGAGTCAGACGCGACTGAGCAACTTCACTTTCACTTTTCACTTTCATGCATTAGAGAAGGAAATGGCAACCCACTCCAGTGTTCTTGCCTGGAGAGTCTCAGTGATGGTGGAGCCTGGTGGGCTGCCATCTATGGGGTCGCACAGAGTCGGACATGACTGAAGCAACTTAGCAGCAGCAGTAGCATCCCTTTACCATTTACTTTGTTATTTTGGGTTCATTTTTGTTAACATTGTCTGTGTTTCCTGTCTAGAGAAAATCCTTTATCTTTTGTTGAAGAGCTGGTTTGGTGGTGTTGAATTCTCTCAGTTTTGATTGTCAGTAAAGCTTTTGATTTCTCCTTCACATCTGAATGAGATTCTTGCTGAGCAGTGCAATCTTAATTGTAGAATTTTCTCTTTCATCAGTTTAAGTATGTCCTTCCATTCCCTGCTGGCCTGAAGGGTTTCTATTGAAAGATCAGCTGTTATCCTGGGTCACCTTATATGTTATTTGTGGCTTTTCCCTTGCTGCTTTTAGTATTTGTGTTTGATCTTTGTTAGTTTGATTAATGTGTGTCTTTGGGTGTTTCACCCTGGGATTATCCTGTTTGGGACTCTCTGGGTTTCTTGGGCTTGGGTGGCTATTTTCTTCCACATATTAGGGAAGTTTTCAACTATTATCTCCTCAAGTATTTTATCATGCCCTTTCTTTGTGTCTTTTTCTGGGACACCTATGATTCAAATGTGGTGTTTAACGTTTTCCCAGAAGTCTGTGAGGTTGTCTTCATTTCTTTTAATTATTTTTTCCTCTCTATTTCACTTATTTCCATCATTCTCTTCCACCTCACTTTTCTTCTCTTCTGTCTCAAATATTCTACTGTTGGTTCCCCCAGAGTGCTTTTGATCTCAGTTATTGCATTATTCATTATTGATTGATTCTTCATTATTTCTTCTAGGTCCTTGCTAAACATTCTTGCATCTTCTCAATCCTTGTCTCTCGTCTATTTATCTATAACCCTATTTTGCTTTCAAGATTTTGAATCATCTTTACTATCATTATTCTGAATTCTTTTCCAGGTATACTCACTATCTCCTCCTCTTTTGTTTGGTTTGGTGGGTTTTTATCATGTTCCTTCAGCTGCTGAATATTTCTCTGTCTTTTCATTTTGTTTGGATTGCTGTGTTTGGGGTTCCGTTTCTGCAGGCTGGAAGTTCATGGTCTCCCTTAATTGTGGAGTCTGCTCCCTGTGGGTAGGGTTGCACTAATGGCTTGTCAGGGATTTCTGGTTGGGGAAGCTTGTGTCTGTGTTCTGGTGGATGGAACTGGATGTATTCTCTCTGGAGTGCAGTAATGTGTCAAGTAGTGAGTTTGGGGGTCTCTGTAGGTTTGGCATGGCTTTGGGCAGCCCATCTTTTCATGTTCAGGGTTGTGTTCCTGTTTTGCTGGAGAACTAGCATGGTGTGTCTTTCACTGGTACTTGTTGGCTCTTGGCTGGAGCTTGGTTTCAGTGTAGGTGTGAAGACTTTTGAGTGAGCTCTTGTTTATTAATGTTACCTGCAGTCAGGAGTTCTCTGATGTTCTAAAGTTTTGTAGTTAAGCCTCCTGCCTCTGGCATTCAGTCCTCCTACAGTAGCCTCAAGACTTCTCCATCCATATAGCCTAGATGATAAAACCGCTAGGTTATTGGCAAAACAATTCTCCACAGCCAGGAACACCCAGAGAAATCCACAGAGTTATATAGAGAAGAGAAGAGGAAAGAAGGAGATAGAGGTGACCTGGAGTAGAAAAGGGAGAGTCAAAAGGGAAGAGAGCAATCAAGTTGGTTATCAAATCCCTCAGAGAAAAATGATACTGAAAATTAGATTCTTAGAGGTAAAAGATTGATAAAGAAATATCAAGCAACAGAGATTAAAAACATAGAATAAATGTTAGACTCTCAAAAATACAATATAAAAAATACAAAACATAATCAATCACAACAATTTTTAAAACACGTAGAATTTGTTTTTAAAAATCGGTTTTTTTTGAAAGGTAATATTAGGCTATAAAAATAAAAGTTAAAGGAGTAATAAAGAACTAAATTTAACAAAAAACTAATGTGATAATAGTAAAAATATATCTAGGAATTTCTCTGGAGCTGTTGTGGGCAGTGTGGTGTCAGTTTATTGTCAGACAGTCCCCTGTTCCAGCTTGTACTTGTTCTCAAGGTCTATAGGTGCCCCTCAAATGCACAATCTCCAGTATTAAATGCAGGGTTTTATCTGATGCATCTGTCACTTCCAGAGCAGTTCCCCCTTCTTTGTTTATTTTGGCTTCCTCTGTTTGCAAGTCTCTTCTGTTTCTAATTTCTGCCCTGACACTAGGGGGTGAAGGTGGCCACTTATTTAGACTCACTTGTTCAGTTGTGTTGTGGGGAGGGAGGAACACTGCAAATAAATATGACTGGCATGTGTGGGTAGTGTTCACAGTGGATGGACTACACTGGGTTTGCCACAGCCCAACGCAGTGTGTACTTCCCAGGTCTACACTGGTCAGGCTCCAGGGTACTCTGCAGGGGCACTGTCCCAAGTGGGCCCTGCATTTCATTCAGTTCCCAGGACTAAGCACTCAGGTTCTCATGTGCTTCACAGGGGCACAGACCCAGATGGGCTGTGCATTTTGTGCCCTTCCCAGCTCTGTACAGCTCAGGTGACCAGGTGCTTGGCGAGCACACGGTCCCAGGTGGGCCATGCATCTTATTCACCTCCCTGGTCCTGGTCACTCAGTTTCCTGGGTGTGCCATGAGAACACAGTCCCAGGTGTGCCATGTATCTCTTCTGGGGGCTGATCTCAGGCTCTGATACGCCTGGCAGATGTCAACTGCCCAGGATCCTAGGAAGATATGGTTAGCAACTGGGAGCCTGCTCACAGTTTGGTGGAAGATGCAGTCTCTTGGGCTTAGATTGCTGCAGTCCCTTGCCTCCTAGCTCTAGCTCTCTCCAGGAGGTGGGGCCCTATATGGCAGCCAGTTTGCTCAATCCTTTGTTCTGTGAATGCACCAGGGGTCAGCATGAGGCCTTAGAGCCTTTTGTGGAAATGGTCCTTTATTTCTGTCTCTCTGGTGATCCCAGGGTTTGTGTTGCTGTCTCACATTACTCCCTCAGATTGTCCTCATGGAATTCAGGCCTGGTCCTTACCCTAAGGACTGATGATTGAGTGTGCGCCTCCTTGCCCAGTCCCCACTCACTGGTGGTGGACATGAGCATCTGAGCCACTTTTCTGTCTCCCCTAGTGGTTGTGGCTAGGTGTGTATTCTGTGTTTTTTTTTTTTTTTTTCTCCTCCTGGTTATGTTGCCCTCTAAGATTCCAAAATTCTCCCTATATACACCTGTGAGAGGGTTTCCTACTGTGTGGAAACTTTTCCTCCTCACAACTCCCTCCCCAGGATGAGTCTCTCTCACTAAATTTTTTGTCTCTGTTTTTGTCTTTTATATTTTGTCCTACCTCCTCTTGAAGAGATTGGACTGCCTTTCTGGGTGCCTAGTGTCTTCTGCCAGCATTCAGAAGTCGTTTTGTGGAAGTTGCTCAACATTCAAATGATCTTTTGATGAATTTGTTGGGGAGAAAGTGGTCTCTCCATCATATTCCTCCACCATCTTGGGACCTCTGGAAGAGAAAGTCAATTTTTAGAACATAATTTATTACTGCTACCTACTTAATAAGAAAGTTACGATAGTATTCAATAATTTGATCGATTATCTTTTTCTTAAAGCCTATACAAATAACTTTTCAGCATTCTTACTTGGGTTGCAATTATTTTACAGTCCTGTGTGCCTTCAGAGAAATCTAGTTTTATTTCTCAACCTTTCTTTACTTTGATACCAATTTTTGACCATGATGAGATAGAATTTGAGTGTACTTTAACATGACAATTATTGTGTATGCAATAAATTATGCTCATTTTTTTCTATGTTATTGTTGCCAATACATTTAACTTCTAATTCCTTTGTTATATTATGGTTTTATTTTGTGTATATATGAACATTTATTTATTATTATTTTAAAACTTTTTATTAAACTATGGTTAATTTACAATGTTGTATTTCAGGTATATTTATGTGTTTGTTTGTTTTTTTTTTAAACTCTGTGATACATTGGAATTTACAATGTTTTGAAAGAAGACTCCAATTTGGTATTTTTCCTAAAATGTTCACAACTTGTCTAAGCAGTGTTCATGCAATGATCTACCCTTCTATATTGATTACTGATGGACTTTGAAATGATTTATTAAATACATTCTTAGGCTATCTCAGATATCTGTTCACTTTTATTCATTTTCAAAGTGTTATGCTAGTTCCTTACTGTATTATTGTAGCTTCATGTTATCAGCTCCTTTGTGGGAATTCTTTTCACTCTTCTTGCAGTTGAATTTTATAATAATTTTGATAGATTTAAAGAAAATAGTACTGCTGAAGTTTTTATTGTGATTTTAGTAGATGCATGTAATAATTTGGAAATATTTGACATCCTTACAATATTAAATTATCTTTTCAGAAATCATGAAATCTTTCTTCATGTTTTCAAGTCTTCTTTTATGTCTGTTAGTACTATTTTGATATTTATGCTTCCCTTTCCAGTCTCTTACTAAGTAATATTTTGTTGTTGTTATTTCCTGTGGGAATAGAACTATCCTAGAAGTATTTTATTCTTCCAGAATTTGCATAAAGATAGTGAAGGATATATTATTACTTTCTGTGCCTACTAGAGGTCTCCAAGAAGAATTAAAAAAAGCATTTGTGCATACATTAGAACATTATATGGCTGAATATATTTCAGTAGTTAATTGGTTTTTCTGAAGTATTTTGCATTCTCCCTGCAACAGTGATTTCACTTTTTAAAATACAAAAATACTGGGACGTTAACAAGAACATGAAACAATTCTTAAAGAGGAACAGAACCTCTCACTGTAATTAACAGACTTAATCTAACCTCTTGGTGTGACAGTAATATATCTTTGCCAGGAGAAAAGCAAAGGTACTATTATTCATTCTTTTGACCAATATTTTAGAGAGTGCCTTCTACTTTGCACCTGCTAATTCTAGAGGGGGGTACTAGGGACAAAAAGGAAGGGTCATGCAAATTTGTGTAGAATGTAGTTGCCACAGGTATGGAATCAGAATCTAGTAGAGGAGACAGACACATGAGTAATAAATGATAAGATGTGTGGTGTTTTTCATAGATCCACTGTGCTTTTTGGGACTGTCATGAAGGGAAGTATTAGTTTTGAGTAGAGGAAGGTCTTATGGATGGATGAGTAGAAATTCAATGGGCTGAACCTAATATGAATGAGACAAGTAGAGTATTGATGATGCCCTCATTTGCTCAACAAATGATGGACATTTAAGTTGTTTCTATGTTTTTGCTTTTGTGAACAATGCTGCAATGGACATGGGAATGGAGATATATCTTTGAGATCTCATTCGCATTTCCTTTGACTATATACCCAGAAGTGGGATTGCTGAATCACATGGTAGTTTTAGTTTTAACTGATTAAGGAACTTCCATACTGTCTTCATTGTAATTGTACCAATTTATGGCCCCACCAACAGTTCATGAATGTTCATTTTTTCCACATATCTTGACCAACACTTGTTATCTCTTGTCTTTTAGATGATAGCTATTCTGATAGGTCTGAGGTGCTCATTGTGATTTGATTTGCATTTCCCTGATAATTAGTGATATTGAGCACCTTTTCATTAATTTTATTCTTTAAGTAACTATGACTTGTTTTAAAGTTGATTGGAATCATAGTTGATATTTTGAAGACAGAAAGAAGAAGAAAAGATGGCACGCAAGAAATCAAGTTAGGAGGAGAGGATATGATGTTGGATAAGATACTTTTGGCCTAAATTAGGACAGTGGCTGTAGTGTGGGAGAGGAAGCAGTGGATTTGAATGTTATGCAGAAAGACTTGATAAGAATGTAAGCAGTATGAGAACAAGGATTTTTGTTTGCTTCTGTTTTGTTCATTGCCATATTCCCAAGTATCTAGAGTACTATTTGGCATGTGATAGATATTAGATAACTAGCTATTGGATGAATGATATATTTGGTGGCTGAATAATTGTTTTGGAGGAAAATTAATGAGAAGTATATTTGAGGGAGTAGCAGAAGATGACGTTGAGGTTTTCTAGTTGTGTGATAAGGTGGAAGATGATGCCATCAGTAAAGGTTGACAAATATGAAAATAAGATGGGCTAGGAATGTGAAGACCTTGAGGAGGGAGAATTGTGCCTTATAATTTTTAGGGTGAAATTTGTTGGAACTGGTTGGAATTTCTTATAATCTGTGTACATTCTGGAATTCCACTGTACACCTCTAGCATGAGTGGCTGCAAGATTTTTTCAGCATGGGCAACTTTACCTGGGTAATACTGTGATCTGTTGAGG
Source organism: Oryx dammah (assembly GCF_014754425.2). Taxonomy (NCBI): domain Eukaryota; kingdom Metazoa; phylum Chordata; class Mammalia; order Artiodactyla; family Bovidae; genus Oryx; species Oryx dammah. The sequence continues at coordinate 49,979,120 of NW_024070207.1, forward strand.
ATCATCTTTGGGAAAATGCAAAGAAGCAGAATAATGGGCAGAAGGGGCAAGCTAAGGAGCTGAAAAGTCCTACTACTCACTGGTGATGGTTAGTTGAGAAAGAAAAAATGAGCACCTCTAAACTGTTGGCTTTTACCCACTATTTAAATAAAATAGCGTGTTTAGCTATCAAGTGAGATCACCTGTTGATAGGGCAGGCTCCAATCCCAAGGAGGATTCAACAGCCCACGTGCATGTCAGAGTAAATACAAGGAGAAATTAATGTTAATTATACTATATGGAAGCCCTCTCTAGTTTCCATAAGCTTGAGACCTCTGTTAATCCTCCCATTAAGTACTTCTACTTGATGTTGGGTTTACTGGGAAGAGATTATGTACTGAGCTCAGAGAATAATTCAGCATTTTCTACTTAAGGTTAATAGTTCCTCCTGAAGAGGAATGAAAAATGTGAAAGGAAGAACATAGGAAAGTGATTAGATCTTTCCACCACATTTACCTCTCCAAGTTCTACGTCAACCAGGCACTTTTTGCTTTTGTTACATGGGCGAAAAGTCTCTTAGTTTTATAAACAACAGCCTAAGAGAAACATTTTCAGCCAAAGAAAGGCATTCTTTTTTTTTTTTTTTACTTTACAATATTAGTATTTTACTGTGTAAACTTTGATCTTTACAGATATGACTATATGAAAGCTTCCGGAGGCAGAGAAGTGGGGGAAGTGGTACTTCAGGAAGGAGAGGTGGCAGTGGATGAGGCAGCCTGTATAGAGCCAAGGCAAGCCCATGACTTTGTGCTACGCAGGCAGCTTCCCAGTCCAGCCATTCAGGCAATTGATTTCTGTGGCAACCATGGAAACACAGTAATGCCTCAGTCTTATCTTCAGTTCCAAGGACTCCCAGAGTTTATGAAAATTCCCCCAGACAATTCACCTACTGATGGATACAGGTTTCACTTTCAGTTGTCAAATGTGAATAAAAACAACCATCAAGACCATATGCAAAAAGATGTCTCCAGCTATTATCCTTTACAGCCCAGTTGCTTGCATCTGATGCAAGAAAACGAGATGGAGTGTACAGCAGTCTACTCTGAGCTGTTGATGCAAGTGAGAAAGAGCCAGGCAGACAAGGAATCCCACAACAAACGGAAATACATAAGACCATGTATAGCAAAAAGAATGCCAATTCGGAAAGCACCTCAAGTCATTCCAGATCCAGTGCCTGAGAGAAAAAGAACAGCTCCTGTTAACCTGGCTTACACAGTCCGTAAATCACGCGTGCCAAATAGTGTTCACACGCGACCCTATCGGGAGAGGGTGATTCACTTATTAGCACTGAAGGACTACAAGAAACATGAACTTCTTGTTCGACTTCAGAGAGACGGCATGACTGCAGAGGACAAGGATTCCCTTGGAAAACTTTTGCAGGAAGTAGCTCATCTGAATACTCGGGATCGTTCATATTCTTTAAAGAATTGTGTTTTTAAAGAGCTCCAAAGAGACTGGCCTGGGTACAATGAGCTGGACAGGCAGATATTTGAGTTAGTGCTTGCCAGAAAAGTACATCCACTTTTCAGTGTTATTGGAAGCGACCATCAACAATTTTCTATAGATTCTAGTACAGATGAAATATTTTTTCCTTCTCAGGAACAGCTTTACAATTCAGCTGACATTGATTATTCAAAGAACAAAAAAGTTAGAATATCTCACCTGACAACTAAACAACAGCCAGCATCAAGTGATTGTATGAATAACACCAGTGAAATATCTGCCATGGGTCACCCACCATACTCTGAATCTACCACCAGTCTTAGCTCTCCATCATTGCCCAACATCCACCTTCCAACTTCAAATTCTCTTCAGCCTGTCTATTCTAAGTGTAGTTATTCTAGCATTACAGAAGGACCTGAGACTCAAGACCCACATGTTGACAGTTTTAGTCAAAGCAGTAGAATTTTTGAGTGCCAGCAGGGTAAACACTCTCTGCAAACATTAACCTCTGTTTCGGTTACAATGAAGTATCCGAAGCATATGGAGAAACAGCATTCACTTACTGGTGAGAAATTCAAATACAAATTTACAGACTATAAAACAAAAAGCAAAGAGTACAGTATTAAGATTTTAGAAAAACAACAGACAGAGAGTGAAAGACAAGTTGAAGGTGCAAAACCAAATTCAAGTGAAGAAGTTACAAAGGTTTGCACTCCCACTGGGAAGAGTTGTTCAACATCTGAGCTTCCAGATTATCTGACTAGCTATGTCACTATAATTTCCTCTGAGCAACGTGAGCGTTATGAGCAGGAATTTAGAGTAGATTATGAGGAATATAAGGCCTTGCATGAAAAGTTGATGCCTTTTTCTAAAATATTTGTCTTTTTAACTTCACAAAAGGAGCAGTTTCCTCCAGATTCAAGAGAATATGAAGATATTAATAAAAAAATCTCACTAGAATATCAGAAGATGAAACAGATGAATCACAATTATTTTGAAGAAAAACTCAGATGCCACTATCTCTACAACAAGCTGGCTCACATTAAAGAGCTGATAAATAATTATGACCAGCAGTGAATACAGTCATAGCCTGAGAATAGTTCTAGGACCAGAGTAAATAAATGTAAGCTTATTTATTTAAAATTTCAAGTTACTTTCTCTAAGATTCTAAAAGGATGAAGGCTTCGCTGTTGAAACAATCAGTAGTACTATTGTAATTTTCCTTTTTCTTTTTATGATTTTTTTTAATTTTATATTTATTAGCTTTATGTTTCTTTATTTTTATTTGATTAGTTTGTTTTATGTTGATTTATGGTTTTTTTTTTGGTTTTTAAGTTTCTTTTTATTTATTCTTATCATTTACTTTTTATTTTATTTTACCTTTTATGTACTTCTGAAGCTGTTACATCTGTTCCCTTCTACATCAAAATTTGTCTTCATTCCTTTTGTTCTTTTCAAAACATTCTGAGGATCCAGTGACTTTGAAACAACCTTGTACACATTTAAAAAATAAAAGCTTATAATGAGCAATGGAAAGTACTTTTGAATAAACACAGCCTCTTTTGCTTTTTTAACACTTCTGCAAGTTCAGCCTTAAAACACAGATGTTCAGAAAATTATAGAAAATACTATGATTCTTCAAGCAGTACACATTTTCGTTTCATTAAGTTTATTTGTTGATCAAGCACGAAACTTGATTTTATCTTAGAGAGCACAATTTATGTGGTCAAACATGCAATGCTTTTAACTAACAATTCTATGTTATCTCTTCAAAGTACTGCCAGTTGAAACAGGGAATATTATGTTTGCAAATTTAAGTTTTTAAATCTTTTCCACAATATGAATATTGTCTTTAGTAAATGTTTGTTTCCATCGTCTAACAGAAAGTTAGTATATAGCAAAGAATGACAGTTTTTTGTACGATAGAAAGGCTAATAATAAAATGAATACTTAACAACTTGAAAACCAATTTAGGAAGCAGAAGATTCCCAAGTTCTTTGCAGGTACCTTTGTTCTCTTATCTTTCCTGTGTCCCTGTCCCACCTCCCCTGAAAGTGACAAACACTCCCCCAAATTTATGTTTACCTTTGATTTTCTTTTAAAATCAGTTCAGTTCAGTTCAGTTGCTCAGTTGTATCGGACTCTTTGTGATCCATGGACTGCAGCACGCCAGGCTTCCATGTCCATCACCAACTCCTGGATCTTGTTCAAACTCATGTCCACTGAGTTGGTGATGTCACCCAATCATCTTATCCTAGGTAGTCATCTTTTCCTCCTGCCTTGAATCTTTCCCAGCATCAGACTCCTTTTCCAATGAGTCAGTTCTAAGCATCAGATGGCCAAAATACTGGAGTTTCAGCTTCAGCATCAGTCCTTCCAATGAATATTCAGGACTGATTTCCTTTAGAATTGATTAGTTTGAACTCCTTGAAGTCCAAGGGACTCTCAAGAATCTTCTCCAACACCACAGTTCAAAAGCATCAATTCTTCAGTTCCCAGCATTCTTTATGGTCCAAATCTCACAACCATACATGACTACTGGAAAAACCATAGCTTTGACTAGACGGACCTTTGTTGGCAAAGTAACATCTCTGCTTTTTAACATGCTGTCTAGGTTGGTCAGAGCTTTTCTTCCAAGGATCAAGTATCTTTTAATTTCATGGCTGCAGTCCCAATAAGCAGTGATTTTGGAGCCTAAGAAAATAAAGTCTCTCACTGTTTCCATTGTTTCCCCATCTATTTGCCATGAAGTGATGGGATCAGATGCCATGATCTTAGTTTTTTGAATGTTGAGTTTTAAACCAACTTTTTCACTCTCCTTTTTCACTCTCCTTTTTCACTTTCATCAAGAGGCTCTTTAGTTCTTATTTGCTTTCTGCCATAAAGGTGGTGCCACCTGCATATCTGAGGTTATTGATATTTCTCCCCAAATCTTGATTCCATCTTGTACTTCATCTGACATTTCACATGATGCACTCTGCATATAAATTAAATAAGCAGGGTGACAATATACAGCCTTGACAAATTCCTTTCCCAATTGGGAACGAGTCTGTTCCATGTCTGGCACTAATTGCAGTTTATTGACATGCATACAGAGTTCCCAGGAGGCAGGTAAGTTGGTCTGGCATTCCCATTTCTTGAAGAATTTTTCACAGTTGGTTATGATCCACCCAGTCAAAGACTTTGGCGCAGTCAATAAAGCAGAAATAAATGTTTTCTAGAACTCTCTCTCTCTCTTTTTTTTTTTAATGATCCAGTGGTATTGGTAAATTGATCTCTGTTTCCTCTAGCTTTTCCAAATCCAGTTTGAACATGTGGAAGTTCATGTTTCACGTACTTTTGAAGCCTTGCTTGGAGAATTTTGAGCATTTCTTTGCTAGCATGTGAGATGAGTGCAATTGTGCGGTAGTTTGAACATTCTTTGGCATTGCCTTTCTTTGGGATTGGAATGAAAACTGACCTTTTCCAGTCTTGTGGCCACTGTTGAATTTTCTAAATTTGTTGACTTATTGAGTGTAGCACTTTCACAGCATCATCTTTTAGGATTTGAAACAGCTCAACTGGAATTCCATCACCTCCACTAGCTTTGCTCATAATGATGCTTCCTAAGGCCCACTTGGCTTCACATTCCAGGATGTCTGTTTCTAGGTGAGTGATCACACCATTGTGGTTATCTGGGTCATAAAATTTTTTTGTATAGTTCTTCTGTGTAGTCTTGACATCTCTTCTTAGTATCTTTGGCTTCTGTTAGGTCCATACCATTTCTGTCCTTTATTGTGCCCATTTTTGAATGAAATATTCCCTTGGTATCTCTAATTTTTTGATATCGCTAATATCTACTATATTTATAAGCATCTTTAAATAGTATATTGTTCACTTTTTTAATCTTTGGGAAAATGATGTCATACTGTAGCTACTTGTCATTTTGTTTTTTCAGCCAACCTTATATTTCTAGGATTTATTTGTGCTGATGTGCCAGGAGCCAGCATGAGGAATTCCACTCATGACAAGGTCATGCAGCAGAGCTCTGATGGCAAGGCAAATCAGACCTCAGGTTTTCCCCCTGGAATTTCCTGAGCATCCACCCCCCCAAAAAATAAGAACCTGCCTGCTTTTCCACTCTTCTAATATTCTTTGGAAAAAGTCAAATCAGGGCTTTAGTCTTCTGCATTTGAAAGGGATGTTTCAGTTAAAACCCCTCTGATAGCTCTCTAGCTTGCCTAACAGGTTCCCCCGGACCTCTTACAGCTTGTGAATTGCTCACAGCCCCCCAACCACGAGAGGCACAAAGCTTAAAAGCATCTTAAAGGTACAGAGCTTTTTCTAAAGAGCTAAAAATTATATTGGTAGAGGGTTTTCACTGTTGACTCAAATGACTGCTGCCAGGCCTCCATATTCTTTATCTTTTAGGCACCTGGGAGGATGTTAATCAATGTAAATGGGATATGGAAAAAGATATATAGTAGTTTTGATGTTAGCAACACTAGATTTTTCAGTTAATTACTTTTCTCTTTGTTATATATCACTGCACTCCTCTTGTGTCCTTGCTATGTAAGAATGTAACTTTATTTAGTACTTTCTGAGAATGGCACCAGACTTTGGGAAGATCAACACAAATAAGCCTTCTGGTTGACAAACCCTTATCAGAAAAAAGGCTGTAAAATGTTAATTGGCCTTTTTGGCCAGAAGATGATGTAAATCACCTAAGACTTGTGTATACAATTAGGTATGCACAGTGAAAAGCCTGGTTTTTGATAAGAGTCTGGGCTGCTAACACTGCATAACTTTCTATTACCCATTGACCTCCATGTTTTATCAAAAGTATAAAAGGCCTTCTGAACAATAGAGGACGGAGCCAGTCACTGGACTGGTTTCCCCCTTGTCTCTCTCTCTCTTTCTCCCTCTCCCTCCTTCTCCTCTTTACTCTAATTTCAGGCTGAATTCCCATCTGGGGCGTGGAGGCTCGCCAAGTCTACTTACTTGCCCTGGCTGTTAAGACCCACACGAAAGGGAGCCAAAGGTGAGGCACCCTTAGATATTCAAGCGAGCGTCAGTGGCCCAATGTAGATGGTGCAAGTTCCTTGTCTGGAATTTTATTGGTCTTCCACATAATCCAAGTTATTCAGCCTTCTTTCTCCACTTAATTTTCCTACTACACTATTGTTTCTTAATCTAATCTTATATTAATAAACAAATAAGTTTTTCTCACGCCAATGCCGTCCCCACTTCGAATTCCCTGGATCCACCGGGGCTGAACCCCGGCACCGATGTGTAAATAATTAGCTTATTTATTTTTTCACTTATATGTTGGATCATCACATGCCTTTCACATTATTTAGCCATTTTCTTGTTACTAGAGATTTTTTTTTCCTCTCTCTTTTCTTTTCTTTTTTTGTTATTACAATTTTGCTGCGAACATTTTTTTTTGCAAATTTATCCTTTTCCATCATCTGTGCTTTTATTTTCATTTAATTTTATTTTATAGCCTGTAGGAACTTACTACTTCTGTATGATCACTATTTATTTAGTTTTACATGAATTTTCCCTTGGTTTTCAGGCTTCCCTCTAGTTTCTGATTTCTGGCTCATATGAATTTCTTTTTTCTTGAAAGCTCCTTTTATTCTTTCATATGGGTTGACTGGCAGTGAATCCTCTCAGTTTTTTAGTTTGTATATGTTTTTAATCGATCTTTCCTTTTAAAGAACATGTTAATTATTAAATTGAAGAATTACAAGTCGATGATTATTTTCATTGGCAGTACAAGTATGCCTCTGCAATATTGCAGATTCCATTCCAGGCCATTGCAACAAAGTGAATATTGCAATAAAGCAAGTCACACATATTTTTTTTGTTTGTTTGTTTGTTTCCCTGAGATTCAAACTCCGTTCTAATTTAAACTCTTACATGAGGTAATCCAACAGCCATGCTACTGAGAGAGATTCTAAATGAGCACGTAATCAGGGCAATTAACAACAAAGACTTCCTGCTAATGCATTGTGGCATGGGACTAGGTTTTGAATTCATAACTCGAATTGAATTCCGACCCTGCCACTTTCTATGCAACTTTGGAGAGGTTGCATGATATCTTTGGAGGTTAGTTTTCCTATCTGTGTGTTGGTAATAATAATACTCAACTCAACTCAAAAAAAAAAAAAAAAAAAACCAAAAACACTTACCTCACAGAGTAATTGTGTCTAGTACAAGGTAAGTAATTAATGAAAAAAAAAGAGCTGATCTTGATATGATTACTTTTCCCTGTAGGCAACAAAAATACAAATCAGTGAGCAGCAGGATTAGCTTCCAAGTTATCTGAAGAACAAGGAATATTTACTGTGGCTTGGGATTCGTACAGAAAACACTTGAGTTAACAACATGAAAAAGATATCAAATGGACTGTTTGACGAATTCAGGTGCATGCTGTCTCTGGAAGTCAATATAAATTTGTGGAGGAAAGTTTCCCCTAGGCTATACAGAAAAAAAAAAAAATTGTTCTAATTCATGACCAAAACCTAAGTACAGCATATCAGCCAGGCATTTTCTTACAATGTCACATCACCTCTTAGAAGCAATATGAGCAAGCTGACAGTCCAGTTGATTAGTGACTCAGGTGATCAACATTCTAGTTTCTTTTGCTGAGTTTTTTCAAACAAGATATTTAACAGGGCTATGTCGATGTACCAATGTAGTGATGACCACATTAGATGGAAGAGCTAGTAGAGATGAATTAGCTGTGTGAGGTGGCATGAGGGATATGCTACTCATAGTGGTAGTTGACGCTATGAGGTAAGAGACTATAACTGCTAAGGAACACAATATTGAGAAGAAAGCCAGTGACTTGTTCTGTGCTGAAGAAGGCACGTACATTTAGGGTATAAGAGAAGGAACAAAAGTGAGCAGAATGGCCAGATAAAGAGAATGAAAACTTCAGTGACCAGGATCCAGAGCGAGAAGGTAATCCACAGTTGCAGTTGATAGAAAGAAGTCAAGACACTTAAGATCAGCTCCCCAGAGAGCAGCATGAAGATGCAGAACTATGGAGATGTTGCACAACTCCATTAGGATCCCTCATATTTCCCCAACATAAATCAAAATCTACATTGATTTCACTTTCAGAAACTTTCAATATATTTACCTAATTCAAAAAATATGAAATACCTACTTGGAGAAGGAAATGGCAACCTGCTCCAGTTTTCCTGCCTGTGAAATCCCATTTACAGAGAAGCCTGGCAGGCTACAGTCCACAGGGGTTGTAAAAGTGTTGGACTTGACTTACTGACTAAACAAAAACAAACACAAAAGTAAAAGCACTGGGCAGACTGCTCAGTTACTGCTCTGGAAGAATTATATAGAAAACTTAATACATAAAAAGGCCCATGATTCCCCAATACACCCCACATCTTCATCTTGTTGAAAAAAGGTTAAATTCAGTGTGCTAATTATAATGATGGCATTATATCATTTCAGATTACAAAGTTTCTTGTACCAATCAGCTTAAATTCAGTGTTATCATCTCTAAATAGTCTATCCCTGAATATATTTCACAGGCAGATGAGGACTGAAACTATTTTGTCTCGTTTGAGGGAGAATGGATTTTGTATGTGGAGAATGGTACTTGTATGGCTGAATCCCTTTGCTGTTCACCTGAGAGTATCACAACATTGTTAATCAGCTATACCCCAATACAAAATAACAAGTTTAAAAGAAAAAAAAAGCAAAGAAAAAATGAGATATCTAAATTTCACATGAAATTTTCAGTAATTAAGTTGATGGCACAGTGGTAAAGAATCTGCCTGCAATGCAGGAGACCAGGGTTCAATTCCTGGGTCAGGGAGATACCTTAGAGAACGAAATGGCAACCCATGCCAGTATTCTTGCCTGGAGAATACCATGGACAGAGGAGTCTGGCAGCCTACAATTCATAGGAAACACAGTCAGACACGACTGAAACAACTTAGCCACATGCATGCAACACTTCCTGTTTAAAATATAACATTAGAATTTAGAAGTAAATTACTTTGTAATTTCATTTTAAGTGGTCTTGCATCATAAACGTGACTAATTTTTTTTTCCTCTTTGCACATACATGAGTCTTTCCCAGGTATAGCTAAAGTTTCAAGTGGTACCTCTTTTTTAGCCAGCAAGCAATCCCTCTAATAGAATGTCTGTCCTTCTCTCAAGAAGATGAGATATCAAAACCCAACTTAAAATCACCCTTCTCTGGAGATGCAGATATAGAAAATAGACTTGTGGACACAGAGGGAGCAGGAGAGGGTGGGATGAATTGAGAGAGTAGTATTGAAACATACATTGCTATATGTAAAATAGATAGCCAGCAGGAATTTGCTGCATGACGCAGTGAGCTCAAACACAGGGTTCTGTGACAATTTAGACGGGTGGGATGGGATGGGAGGTGGTAAGGGGGTTCAGGATGGAGGAAACATATGTATATCTATGGCTATTCATGTTGATGTATGGCAGAAACCAACACAACATTGTAAAGCAATTATCCTTCAATTAAAGTAAGTAAATTTTGGAAATACATTCAATTTTAAAAAGTGAAATAAAATCACCCTTCTCAGATACATGTCCCTGTCTGCCATTTGTCTAATTGGGTGCTTACTTGATACAAAGCTGGCTTTCCTTATCCATTAAAGATGTTGGACCTGAAAAGTGTGTTTCTCCCTTTGCTTTTCACAACATCTCAAATTAACCTCCAGTTTAAAATAAAATAGAAATAGTGATGGTCTCAACTGCCTGTTTCAGGGATACTTTTTGTCAAATAATGGGTGGCTTAAAATTGAAACTAAATAATCTGTCACAACTAGTTCAGGAGCAGTTAGTAATCACTGTCTTGAATCTTCTAGCTTTATTTAATAAGGGTAATTCAGCTGCAATAGAGATGATAATTGGTAACCTATGCTTCCCATAAAGCCATCAGAGTAAGTTGGTTACTTAGATATGATGGACTTCTGAAACCCTTACATCTGTTTCTCACAACAAAAGTGTATATATACAGTACAAATATTTTGAACAGCTAAGCACTGTAAATTGTATCTTTATTGGGCTTCTGATGGTGTAACAGGAAGAGGCAGTGTGTGTGAACCTATTCCTCTTTAAGTACTTTATTTTGGCCACATGGTGTGACATGTGGGATCTTGGTTCTTGGATCAGGGATCGAACCCATGCCTCCTGCACTGGAAGCATGTTGTCTTAATTACTGGACACCCAGGGAAGTCCCCTTAAAGTACTTTTTTGTTTTGGAATTTTTTTTTTGCATTTTATTTATTTATTTTAATTTTTATTTTTACTTTATTTTACTTTACAATACTGTATTGGTTTTGCCATACATTGACATGAATCCACCATGGGTGTACATGAGTTCCCAATCCTGAATCCCCCTCCCACCTCCCACATCCCACCCCATATCATCTCTCTGGATCATCCCCGTGCACCAGCCCCAAGCATCCTGTATCCTGTATCAAACATAGACTGGCGATTCATTTCTTACATGATAGTATACATGTTTCAATGCCATTCTCCCAAATCATCCCACCTTCTCCTCCCTCAGAGTCCAAAAGTCCAAAATGACTACGATTTATACAGTTTGTAAGATTTGTATATATGGTCAATTCCCTAATAAGAGATTAATTCAATCAGTAGTAGATAAATAAAATATGCTATGCAATGTTATCCACCCCACTCCAGTACTCTTGCCTGGAAAATCCCATGGACTGAGGAGCCTGGTGGGCTGCAGTCCATGGAGTCGTGAAGTCAGACACGACTGAGCGACTTCCCTTTCACTTTTCACTTTCATTCATTGGAGAAGGAAATGGCAACCCACTCCAGTGTTCTTGCCTGGAGAATTGCAGGGATGGAGGAACCTGGTGGGCTGCCGTCTATGGGGTCACACAGAGTCGGACACGACTGAAGTGACTTAGCAGCAGCAGCAGCATGCAACGTTATCATTTTCCATAAAAGAACTCCATGGGACATAAAACTTTTGATACTGATCTGTAAAACGTGAAAGGTAGATCTGTGCAATCAATTATTCAATAGTACTGTGGCTTGGGGTTTATGGAGAAACACTTGAATTAGCAACACAGAAGAAAATCAAATGGACTGTTGGATAAACTCAAGTGCCTGAGGTCTCTGAAGGCAATCCAGAAATGAGAAGGAAAACTTTACTCACTCTATACAGATAAAATATTCAAAACAGGTATTGTATTGTATTAATAGTTTGTTACCAAAACATTCTTTTGCCAGGTTTTCTCAAGCAAGTCACATTTATCCTATCTCTGTATCAGATGCTTCTGAAATGGGTTTGAAAATAACTGCTGCTTCTAAGTCATTTTGAACTGTATTGAATGTCTTAATACTCTTCCACAAGTGAAGTTCATTATATCGAGCTTATTAGTGGAGAGTTTTTGAGACATGGGCTTCCCTGATGGCTCAGATGGTAAAGAATCTCCCTGCAATGCAGGAGACCCAGGTTCCATCCTTGGGTCAGGAAGATCCCCTGGAAAAGGAAATGGCTACCCATTTCAGTATTCTTGCCTGGCAAATTTCATGGACAGAGGAAACTGGTGGGCTATAGTCCATGGGGTCACAAAGAGTTAAACATGACTGAGCGATTAACACTTTGACACTTTTACTTTTGAGACATGGTGAAAATCTTTTGGAAACCAAAACCTAGAGAAAGTGATTTGCTTAATTCAGGGTTTCTTTTTTTCTTTCTTTCTTTTTTTTTTTCAGAAATTTATTTATTTATTATTATTATTTTTTACTTTACAATTCTGTAATCTTGGCACTACTGATGCCTTGAGCTGGGTAATTCCTTGTCCTAAGTGTCAGTGTGTCCTGCACGTTGTGGAATGTCAAGCAGCCCCTCTGGCCTCTATTCATTAGATCCCAGTGGCAACACCCTAATCGTGATTTATGAAAACTGTCTTCAGATATTGCTAACTGTCCCCTGGGGGGCAAAATAGGTTCCAATTGAGAACCAGTGGCCCAGGTCACACAACAGAATAGCTGCAAGAGTTAGGAATGGAGTTCAAGACCTCCTGACTCTTCAGTTCAGATCAGTCGCTCAGTTCAGTCGCTCTTTGCAACCCCATGAATCGCAGCACACCAGGCCTCCCTATCCATCACCAACTCCCAGAGTTTACTCAAATTTACATCCATCAAATTGGTGATGCCATCCAGCCATCTCATCCTCTGTTGTCCCCTTCTCCTGCCACCACTCCCTCCCAGTATCAGAGTCTTTTCCAATGAGTCAGCTCTTCGCATAAGGTGGCCAAAATATTGGAGTTTCAGCTTTAGCATCAGTCCTTCCAATAAACACTCAGGACTAACCTCTTTTAGGATGGACTGGCTGGATCTTCTTGAAGTCCAAGGAACTCCCAAGAGTCTTCTCCAACACCACAGACTCCTACTCTGATGTAAATCTTATTCAGCTACATTACCTTACATGTGTGTTGGTACTTTGAGTGAGGGTAGGTATCAAGTTAGCATCTTTAGTTTGCCAAGAGAGAAACTTCTTGAAATTTGAGTTTTCTCATGTCTGTGTCACATTGCCCTTGTTAGAATAATGAAAATGTGTAGATAGAAAAAAGTGAAGTTGACAAACATGAGTGATTTATTGAAAAGAGCCCTGATTGTTTACAATTATTAAAATGTAGTGTGTGTGTCTCATTAACAATGAATATACTTAGCAGTATCTGTCTGACAAAATTAGGCATTTCAGTAAACACGCCTTTCAGTATGCAAAAATCAGATTCAGTAGCTGCTTCATGCATACTTTCAAGCAGTAAAATTTCATCTCTGTGAATAAGAGTTAAATAGCTTCATAAAATGCATACAATATTCTAATAATATTTATATTCTATTTATACTTATGCCAAACATTATTATATTGCATTATATATTATATAATTACAAAATTATTACAAGATGTTATTTATATTTATATTCAAATTATATTTATGTGTCAAACTTTTTACGGTTTGACAGATGACCTGTGGATGCACAGGATGAGACTATGACACAGTGCAGGACAACAATTTGCTGAAACATAATTTACCACAATTTAAAAGAACTGAATGATGTGAAAAATTAATATTTATTCCAACAGAAAGATTTTTATATGTTAACTGAAAAGTAGGTGTTAATACAGTATTACAGTGTAATCTGAAAGCAGTATCAGGATGGTAAGGATGTGTCTTGGTGGTGAGGAGAGTGACGTCTCTTTAAAATTATTTTCCCTCTATCTATGTATTATTTTTATATTATAAGGTTCTATGGAGAGAACTAAAGTGTGGTAGAGGAGGATGGGGAGTGCCAGTTAGCAGGACAGAAATTACAACTTTAAATAGGGTGGCCGTGGAGAACCTCATTGAGAAGCTGATATTTGAACAAAACGTCAAGGAGGCATTGGAGTGTGTCATGCAGCTAGCTGGAGAAATAGCATTCTCAGGTATAGGTAAGGGTCAGTGCAACAGCCACAGAAGAGAAATAAGTTTCTGAAGTGCTTGACTGACTTTAGGAACAATAGTGTTTCTGAAAACAGTGTGAGTAAGTAGTTGGCTTGTGAAAGAGATGACACAGCCAAATCACAGAAAGCCTTATAGCCATTGCAAGGTCTTTGTTTTTTCTGAGTGAGATGAAGGGATACTGGAGGTTTTAATGGAGAAATGATCAGTTCAGTTCAATCACTCTGTCGTGTCCAACTCTTTGTGACCCCATGGACTGCAACACTCCAGGCTTCCCTGTTCATCACCAACTCCCGGAGCTTGCTCAAACTTATGTCCATCGAGTCGGTGATGCCAACCAACCATCTCATCCTCTGTCATCCCCTTCTCTTCCTGACTTCAACCTTTTCTAGCATCAGGGGCTTTTCCAATGAGTCAGTTCTTTGCATCAGGCAGCCGAAGTATTGGAGCTTCAGCTTCAGAATCAGGCCTTCAAGTGAATATTCAGGACTGATTTTCTTTAGGATGGATTGGTTGGATCTCCTTGCAGTCCAAGGGACTCTCAAGAGTCTTCTCCAACACCACAGTTCAAAAGCATCAATTCTCTGGTGCTCATCTTTCTTTATGGTCCAAATCTCACATCTGTACATGACTACTGGAAAAAAAAGCTTTGACTAGATGGACTTTTGTCAGCAAAGCAATGTCTCTAGTTTGTAATATGCTGTCTAGGAGAAATGCTAGGATCTACTTAGTTTTAGAAGCATTGCTCTGGCTGCTGTGTTCAGAATATACTGTAAGGGACAGTAATCAAAAGAGGGACAGCAGTTAGGATGATACTAAAATAACCCAGACAAAACAAAGTGACAGCTAGGTTGAAAAACAATCAGTGGAAGAAGTGGGGAAAATAATTCAATTCTGGATATTTTGAAGGTATAGCAAATACATTTTTCCTAACGGATTGAATATGGGATATGATAAAGTTAATAATAACTCTAAGTTTTTGGCTTGAGAAATATAAAGGATGGAGCTAAGACTGGGAAACCTATGTGAGAAACAGGCTTGAGAAAAAGAAGGTGCGTGATTGGTATAGGTTATGTTTGAGATGCCATTATTTATCCAACAGTATATATGAGTTTTGACTTCAGAGGAGAGGTTCAGGATGGAGATATGTATTTTGGAGTTGTCTGTGGATAGTTACATTTAAAGCTGCAAGGATGGACAAGATCACCAAATAAGTGATAAAACATTTTAAGAACGAGCCCTGAGGTCCTCCCACACTTGGAAGTTTAGTGAGATGAGGAGGAATTTGCTATGGAAACTGAGGAGAAATGACCACAGCCATAGAGAGGATATTAGGAGAGTGTGGTGTCAAGGAAGAAAAGTTAAGAGATTGTGCAAAGGTTTCATAGATCAAATGTGTCAAATGCTGCTCATAGGGTAGATAAGACAAGGAGTGAGACAATGACTGGGTTTAAATCCATGGAGGTAATCTGTTACATTGGCAGGTATGGTTTTGGTGTAATGGTGAGAGTTGAAGGCCTGACTGAAATTGGCCCAAGATAGCATGGGAGGAGAAGAACTGAAGACTTGGAGTGTAGGGCAAGAGATTTGAGGAAATTTGAGGTTAAGGGGAGCAGATAAGAAGGGCGTAGCTACAAGTAGATGTAAGGTCAGAAACAGTTTGAGATGATAGGAAAAATTATAGCATGTTTGTGTGCTGATGGGATAAATCCAATAGAGAAGAAAATTATGATTTTGGAAAGAGGGAGGATTGGAAGAGTGTTGTTCTCTTCCTGAGTTTGCATCTTGAGGCAAAGAGGAGGAGATTACCTTTCAGTGGGACGTGGGCAATGTGCTAGTATTAACAAGAAGAAAGGCAGAACTTATGTGTGTATTTATTGGGTATATATAATCTGGGTTGTCATAACTTGTGAGGTTCTTTTCTGGACTCACCTGTCTGACCCCCTTCTTTTATTTTTTTTCAAGCAATGCCATCATCTGAGAAAAGGTTGAGAAGGAAGTGTTGGATATTTGAAGTTCAAGGATAATGCACAAAATAAGTTTATATGAGAGTCTGGGAAGGAGTGAATTACAGAAATACCTTAAAATTGTCTAGCAGCATTAAGGACCTTGCCTAACTTCAAGAGGTATAGAATGATAATCTTTCTCAGTTTCCAGAAGTGTAAGAAAACCAGATATTAATAGATAGTTGTAATGTCTAACATACTGATGGACTGTGAAATTTAAACTAGAGGGAAATGAAGACATGAAAGGGCAAGGTATAGTGAGAAGTTACTAAGGATACTGGGCCTTGGTTGGGAGGAAATAATTGGAGCTAGGGTACTGGAAGAAGTGAACTGCAAATATAGGATGTATTCTGTAGACAGAATGGAATGTTTGAAATTATGGAGTGGTTACTTCTTTGGTTCTAATGAGGTCTTGGGTATACGCATGGGAGTAAGGGGATAACACAGGGTGGAAGATAAAAGCATTTGGGAAGAAGAAATCAAAGAAATGAACTTTCAGGGTATTTGAAGCATCATCCATGTGGATAATGAAATTACCAAGAATTATGGTTGGAGTAGTAACAGAGAGAGTGACAGCCAAGAGATAAAATCTCCAGGAATGATAGTGGGTGACACTGATGTCTACAAATGGTTGCTGCTACTGCTGCTAAGTCGCTTCAGTCATGTCCAACTCTGCAACCCCATAGACGGCAGCCCACCAGGCTCGGCCATCCCTGGGATTCTCCAGGCAAGAACACTGGAGTGGGTTGCCATTTCCTTCTCCAATGCATGAAAGTGAAAAGTGAAAGTGAAGTCACTGAGTCATGTCCAACTCTCAGCGACCCCATGGACTGCAGCCTACCAGGCTCCTCTGTCCATGGGATTTTCCAGGCAAGAGTACTGGAGTGGGGTGCCATTGCCTTCTCCTACAAATGGTTGCAACAGGGAGTAATTTAACCTGATAAAATAATATTCAAAGCAAGGAGATTTAGGGAGGGGGGAGGATAATAGAATTAAAACATTTTATAGTTTTAGTGGGAGCAGGCTTGGCCATTTTCAAGGTCATTACAAAGACAGAATATTGACTGTTATTCTGATGTCATCTCCTCCTCTGAATAACTAAAGCCACCATGGTTAATTTTATTCTCAGTCACCAAATTGTAACATTTTTTCAGATAATCAATAGAGTGTTCAGCAGTCATCCATAAGTGATCTGGAAATGATTCACTGAGTGTGGAGATTTTCATCAGAGTAAAAATATAAAACTGGAAATTGCAAAAAAAAAAAAAAAAAAAAAAAAAAAAAAAACTGAAAATTGCATATTATTAGTCTAGCTGAAGGAGAAGGCACTGGCACCCCATTCCAGTACTCTTGCCTGGAAAATCCTGTGGGCAGAGGAGTCTGGTAGGCTGGAGTCCATGGGGTCACTAAGAGTCGGACATAACTGAGCGACTTCACTTTCACTTTTCACTTTCATGCATTGGAGAAGGAAATGGCAACCCACTCCGGTGTTCTTGCCTGGAGAATCTCAGGGATGAGGGAGCCTGGTCAGCTGCCATCTATGGTGTCGCACAGAGTCGGACACGACTGAAGTGACTTAGCAGCAGCAGTCTAGCTGAAGAATTTGGAAATCCAAGGGAAAGCAATTCAACCAAGATCATACTGTTAATAAGCAGCAGAGTCAAGTATAGAACAGAAGTTTCTGAGTTAAGGTTAGAAGATTCAGCCAAAAAGCAAACTAAAACAAAAGCAACAACAGCAGTAACAATAAGTCAAAAGGAAAACTGGATGACCTGTTAAATTTGGGTTCCACATAACAGTGATTTTTTGAAAGAAGTAGTATGTTTCACATACTGCCATGGAACGTTCTTATATTATGTGTTAGCAACAAGGTCCTGAGTCAGTTCACTTGCTTTCTCCACTTCTGTCCCTGGTACTAGATAGCCTTAGTTGTTTAGGTTATGTGGGGGTTCGTGTGTGTGTGCTAAGTCACTTCAGTCATGTCTGACTCTTTGTGACCTCCCATGGACTGTAGCCCACCAGGCTACTCCATCCACGGTTTTCTCCAGGCAAGAATACTGGAGTGCCCTGCCTTCCCTCCATGGAATCTTCCGGACCCGAGGATCAAACCCACTCTCCTGAGTCTCTTGCATTGTCAGGCAGGTTCTTTACCACTAGCACCACCTGGGAAGCCCAGTGTGTGAGGGATGGTTGTTCTAATATCCATATAAGAAGCATATGTTTTTCCTTCGTGCTTAAGTGTGATAGCTTCATGATGTTTTATGATAGAGGCAATTAGAATAAAAAATCAGATGAGCCAAACAGATGTGGCAGGTAAAGTCTTTGTTTAAAGGCTTCATCATTAGACTAAATATGTATCTCTTACAAGCACTGCTTCTAGTTTCTTCTTCTGATATTATTGCAATTTAAGAGATTCCTGCCAAGAATAATTGCAATTTCTGGGAGAAAGAGAAATTTTTTTGAAAGGTCAGTCAAGTGTACTAATCTTTACCATTTTCTTTGCCATGATTGTTTGTATTTATTTAGTACCATATTATTAGCATACATAGATATTATTTATTACTAAGGACAATAAATGTTCACCAATTGACATGTATTTTCTATTAAACCTTTTTCTGTTCTCTTTCAGTGACAGACCCTTTGGTTCCACAGCCATTCAAATTATTTCTAAATGAGTTACCACATCATTAGAGATTACAACTCTCTCCTGGAGAAAATCGATCCATTTAAATAGGAAATGATTTGCTCCCAGATTAACACAACATTAACATTTCAAATTATTGACTAAAAATGTCAGCCTTTCACATTTTAAGTGAGTGGACTTGCAGTTATCAAAATGATGAGGTAGCCAAACAAATAGTGGTCAGTCTCTTGTTATTATCCACAAATGGCATTTTAAAAATAGATATGAAAAATATTATTTCCTTGCTGTTAGTTTGGCTCTGCTCATATGCTCTGCTTAATTTGAATTTGGATTAATCATATATTAGGCATTCTTTTTCTAACATTCTTCCACAAATTCTTAATCTTTAAGGACATGAGATAATGTTTTGGTTTTTAAGATGTTTTAAAAACAGTGATCATTTACAAATAGAAGAAAATGTCACATAAGGAAATATTCAATATTAATTAGTATGTTGAAAACCTCCATAAAAATGAATTAGTACCTAAATTTCTCAATGGTAGTAAGTTGAGTTTTCAGAAATTGGTATTAGCTTTCCTAAGTTGTTAATAATTTTCCCTTAACTTCTGGGTGCATGTATTGTAACATATATTTCTTATAATGAAGCTGTACAATTATTTTTATATCAAAATCAAGGCTCAGAAAGTTAAGTAACTTACTCAACATCATGTATCTGGTAGAGCTGGGATACAAATTCCAAAGCTTGTGATCTGTCTCCTGTGGAGTTACACAAACCTTTGAAAACTAACTCAATAGTAATGGGTGATGTGTTTTGCAAGATGTTTTCTGATTTTTCTGAGAAAAATCATTATTACCAATAGACAGTAACTCATTTGTACAATGCACTGCCATTCTCAAAATAATTTCATTTATATGACCACATTTGTATTGTACATGTAGGATATATGTACATACATTATGTATAGAGTAAAGTACTGATGCTACTTCAGTTTCATTTTAAACTCTTATCAACCGTCAGAGCTAGATAAGGTCAATATATATATGGCTCAATGTCTAAAAAAGTAGCCAAGATATTAAGTGATGGTGGCAAATTCATAGACAATGCAACAGAGCCAGGGGTCAGATCCAGAGCTCCCATTTCTAAGGTCTTGTACTACACCTTGCTGATCATGCCCTTTGGATGCCACACCCACTCTGCTTGTGTTCTGACAGACTGCACTGGCCATCCTTCTTTTGCACATACCCTCATTCTTCCACTTGCTTTCTGCTTCCCCAGGCTGGGCTTCCCTTCCATGGTGACACCCACCTCACATTAGTCAGGCTTGGACACCTTTCCTTGTGCCACCATAGCTTCTTTCAGATCCCAAACATGGGAAGCTGCCTTGCTTGGGTCGTTTACTATTTTGAGGAATGAATTGTTCTGTAATAGAAGGAGAAAAGGAAACTCTTTTAAGGGATGTGGTCCCTGGAAAAAGGGAAGCATGCATGAGCAGCTGAAAACACTTCCTACTTGGCTGAAAACAAGTGG
Organism: Oryx dammah; assembly: GCF_014754425.2. Taxonomy (NCBI): domain Eukaryota; kingdom Metazoa; phylum Chordata; class Mammalia; order Artiodactyla; family Bovidae; genus Oryx; species Oryx dammah. The sequence goes on from NW_024070207.1 coordinate 49,999,268, forward strand.
CGGCCTTACTGGACCAATCCTCTAGAAGCCAGTTTGTGGCTGTTAGAGTGAATGGATACTGATGGGGGAAATCAGAGGGGAGAGAATTATAGAATGAGAAATCTTCCAATATGTTTCCCATTAAAAATATAACTGGCTCACTCCAGATCTGCACAAAAGCAGGCAAGCAGCAGCTAACAACTGGGAGGCTAAAGTCCTAAACAGAGATTTCAACAGCTCTGTTTCAAGGTGTTCTGCTTCTGTAATGTTTTGTCTATTTTTTTCTTACCATGTGAAAGAAACTTTATGTGATTCTTTCCCCTCCCATCAACCTCTGGATTTCATAAACCATATTAATGCAGTATAGCTATCAGTACTCATTACTTTCAAAAAATCATGTTTTACCACTATATGTCTCTTCTGTAACAATTATTTTTACATGGAAATAAGGCTTCCCTTGTGGCTTAGCTGGTAAAGAATCCACTTGCAATGCGGGAAACCAGCGTTCGATCCCTGGGTTGGGAAGATCCCCTGGAGAATGGAAAGGCTACCCACTCTGGTCTTCTGGCCTGGAGAATTCCATGGACTGTATAGTCCATAGAATCTCACAGAGTTGAACATGACTGAGAGCCTTTCACAGAGTTTCATAAATAATTTAAGTTTGAAGACTATAAATCTCAATGATACTTGATTATGGTGAACTCTCTGTGCAGTTCTCTGTGTGTTAGGTTAAATATTTGAAATTAATCATCTTAATAGTTTGATTCTGTATCCATGGGTTACATGCTTATATTTTCTAAGAGAGGTAGGGATATTTTTGGTTGTGGGTATTTGGGTTTGGGGATACTCTGAGACCTTGACTCTGTATCCTTGCTATTATCTATGACCAACTTGCTTCTGTTCATTGCTATAACATTTCTAGTATGGAATGGGTGAGGCTGTGTATTTAATTGCAGTTGTGGTTTGGCAACTCACAGGATCACATTAAGTATTGGGTTTTCTTCTTAACCCCATAAACGTGAGAGACAATAGATTTGTTTAGCATCATGGTCTTATAAATCCTTCCCTTGATTATAGATATAGGGATTTGAAAATCTTGTTCTCTTTCCATAAGATGTCCAGAGCTGTTGGAAGCAGCCACATCTGCGCCAGGGTCCTTGAATGTCTGCCTGTGTCCTAAAAAGTGACATCACTCCCCCCAAATTTTACCTTCAATGATTAACACATTCAGTATGCCTAGAAGCCTAATTTAATAATGTGCTTTGTCACTGTATGCCATGGGATACTGGATTTTATCTGAAAATATTCATAGGCTCTATCATGGCATTCAGTCTACACTGAGTAATCCTAGCTTTTAGTATATCCCTGGGTACCTGTGGCATGGAACTCACTGTTCTGCTCTCAGTCTCAGTTGATGTTTTTGGTTGCAAACAATAGAAACAAATTCTAGTTGACTTAAGCAAAAAGATAAAAGGTATTGAAAAAACACCAGTTATCCCACAGAACTGACTGTGGAATAGAGAAGCAGCCTCAAAATATACATAGAAAAAAAGGATACTAGGGTTTGCCTTCAAGTGCATTCAGATGACAGCTGAAAACGAACTATATGACAAGTATAGTGAGTAAAGATGTGATTTTAAGTTCTAGTATGTGATATCAACAGGAACTGGCCAAACAATGAAGCAAGTTGCTTTAAGAAAGTAAAGAACATCAGGAAAAGTGAAAGTGGCTCAGTTGTGTCCAACTCTTTGCGACCCTATGGACTATACAGTCCATGGAATTTTCTAGGCCAGAATACTGGAATGGGTAGCCTTTCCCTTCTCCAGGGGATCTTCCCAACCCAGGGATCAAACCCAGGTCTCCCGCACTGCAGGAGGATTCTTGACCAGCTGAGCAAGGGAAGTCTGGAGCATCAGGATAGCCAGTCCAAATAGGACATTAACATATTTACAAAGTAATCAGATACAGGACACAAGATAGGAGCTCAATCCAAATTGGAAAGAAAGAGACAAATACAAATTCACTTCCAATAAGTCAGCAGACTCTTTTGAATAGTGTATTAGAGCTATGGCTATAACCGAATGGGTAAAGCTTTGCAAGATTATGTTCTAATCTCCAAAGACCACTCTACTTTGTGTAGAAAGTTAAGTGGTTGTATCCTGAAAGTAAGAGGTAGAGTCCGCTTTTCACCTCTCTTGGGACTCTAGCAATTGCCCCCTAGCAGATACAAAACAACTGAATAGCAAGGGGTTAGGTTAAGTTAGATCAGAACCATAACATGGTTTTGCTGTGAAAACTTTATTACAAAGGAGCATGAAAGCACTAAAAGAGTCTTTATTGTACTGGAGGCAAAGCTCTGGGATTTTGGTTTTTAGATTTCCTACTCTTCCTTTCTAGTAAAGCTCCTCAAAACACATTTAAGCACTTGCCCCTTAATAATCACTACCTGTTTTCCCATTTGAACTCTCTTTACCTAATTAGGCAATTCCCCTAATATCCATCATTCTCAGCACCATGAGCCCATTAATTAACCTGGAGAGGGACAAACAGGTGAAACCGTGTTCCCTCTTTCTCCCTTGTCCTCTTGTATAGTTTGGTCCAATTAGAAGAGACCTTTGGGAGAAATGGTTATACTTTGAGCTCAAAACATGATATTTGAGTAGTACAGCATTGGGGGATAACAGTAATTCTCAACAGCTATGAAGTTAATCCTCTAAAGGGCAATTATAAAACCCATTTTAAATTGAAATATTATTTTCAGGAAGCTAAACTGAAAACCAGGTTAAGTTTAAAATCTGATTTCGAAAGCATCATTCCTGTTTCAATATGCCAGTTTTGAAATATAGGTTTGCCTTAAGCATTCTGTTTGACTTTTTCAGTGTTAACCTCAAATGCCATCTTCTCTGAGATTGATATTAAAAATTTAACTTCTTTCTTGTCAAAATGATTTTAAAAAATTGTAAACAACAGCTCTTCAGATTTGTCAGCCTTTATTCCAAAAGCAAAATTAGGATAAGGTGAGTGTTTGGGGGGTTTAAATCCGTGTTGTATCTTAGGTTTTTGGTGAAGAATAATTGGAAATGTCTAGTTTTCTCTAGGGATAGCCAAATCTAAGGATTAAAAATTGTATGCCATTGTGCTTATCATACTGTTTTAGAATTACATGATATGAGCTGTTTGGAAAGAAGGTATAGAAACAAACTTCAATATGGTTTCCGGTTATCTTTGTGTTTTGTGTTTATACCCCTACACTTTCCTCTCCCATAGTAAATCAGGGCTGACTGTAATCAATAGGATATGACAAAAGTGGTAGTTTATGATTTCCAAGGCTGTTGTAAAAAATAACATGGCTCCACATTGTTCTACTATCACTTGCAATGGGAAAAGTCAGCTGCCATATGAGAAGAACACTCAAGTAGCCCTGTGGTGAGGACCACATAGAGAAGAACAGTACTCTCCTGCTCTCAGCCAGCATGAACTTGCTAGCCATGCAATTGAGTGACCTTGGAAACTTATATCTCAGCCACAGTGAAACCTTCAGACGATTGACATCTGATTGAGAAACATATAACCATAATTGTCCAGTGAAGTGAACACTGGAATTTCTGACCTAGAGAAACAATAAGGGATAAAATTTACTGTTGTTTTAAGCCACTAAGGTTTGGTGTTATTTGTTAAACAGCAATAGATAACTAATCAATAAGGCAATGTGTCTGACTTATTAACAAGAGTTGGCAACCAATAAATGTTTTCTTTTAAATGAATGAATGTTGATAGAAGTAGAGAATCTCTAAAAGGCAATGGTGATTATAAATATCTACTTCCCTTTCAGAAGGGAAAAAAGGTTGAATCTTTCCCAGTCCATCATACACAGTTAATATTATCAATTGAAATGAAGACGATAGTGCTATTTTTGTTTTCTTCCTGGTCTTCCTGTGGTATCAGGATGTTTCATTGGCTAAATTATACTAAGATGACCTGATTTTTAGCATTCTGAATAGTTTTGTAGTTGCAAGGGTACTTTCTCATTTTATGGGAATAAGCTGCATTTGCCTGCATTTGTCTTCTTTTCCATTATGTCATATTGTTATGCAAAAGTTAAAACCATTTTAGAAAGCAGTATTTTAGATAGGGAAGAATCTGCCTATTTTCCCCTCTCTTTTGCCTAATGAAAGATGACCATTGATAAATCTGTTGTTCTAATGGAAAATTATTCCAAAGCTATTCTAATGAGGCTGCTTATGAAATGTTACTTGCAACTTACTAAAGTATGCACAATCCTATCTCATGATAGCCATTTAATAATTTCTACTTAATAAACTAGTCAAAAAGCAATAAATTCTCCAAATGATGCTTTTTTATGTTTATTTTTCCTCCTATATTGACTAATCTTGGACTAAATCAACTGAATCATCTGGATGTTTTACTGTAACATATACACAGTATTGAGAAGATTCCCCTGGAGGAAGTCATGGCTCCAGTATTCTTGGGGCTTTCCTGGTGGCTCAGTGGTAAAGAATCTGTCTGCAATGCAGGAAACCTGGGTTCCATCCCTGAGTTGGGAAGATCACCTGCAGGAGGGCATGGCAACCCACTCCAGTATTCTTGCCTGGAGAATTCCATGGACACAGGATCCTGGCAGGCTACATACATTTATGGGGTCACAAAGAATCAGACACGACTGTGTGACTAACACTCTAACACTGAGAAAGCAGGCAAGGGAAGATTTGGCTGAGCATACACATGAGTAATGCCATGAATAGTCTGTCCTGCTCTTCCATATGAATTATTGGATCAGCTTTTCAGCCTTTGAGAAAGCCTGTTGGGTTTTTTGACTGAGATCTAGAGATTGAATTCATGTTTTGAGAACTGTCATATGATTATTCTCATTCTAGAACATAGATATTTATGTCTGCTCATGTTTTGGATAAAATTTATGAATTTCTTCATAAGGGGCTCGAACTTTTAAATATTCATTCCTAGGTATTTATTGTCTTGCTATTAATGCAATTTTCATATTTTAAATAGATTCATTTTACCTTTTATTGATGTACAGGAGTACTACTGATTCCTGTGTGTTTGCTGAAATATAAATTTCATGAGGGAAGGAATTTTTGTATGTATTGCTGGGTTCTCAGTATCTATAACTATGCCTAGTATATAGTTTGGTTTAATAAATATTTTTTCAATGAATGAATTAAATGATTGGTCTAATATCTGGGACATTTTGAAGCTCCTTTTATCTTTATAATATAAAATGCTGTCTTGTAGATCGTCTTGCTGAAGCTTACCTGTGAATAATAACTTTGCTTTTTTTTTTTCCTTTCTAAAGCTAATACAGAGGGGCAGTCCTAAGGTGGTGGAGGAATAGGATGGGGAGACGACTTTCTCCCCCCAAAATTCATCAAAAGAACATATGAACGCTGAGAAAATTCCACAAAACAACTTCTGAATGCCAGCAGAGGACATCAGGCACCCAGAAAAGCAGCCCATTGTCTTCGAAAGGAGGTAGGAAAAAATATAAAAGATAAAATGAGAGACAAAAGAGGTAGGGATGGAGCTCCGTCCTGAGAAAGTGAAGTGAAAGTGAAGTCGCTCAGTCATGTCCGACTGTTTGGAGCCCATGGACTGTAGCCTATCAGGCTCCTCCGTCCATGGGATTTTCCAGGCAAGAGTGCTGGAGTGGATTGCCATTTCCTTCTCCAGGGGATCTTCCTGACCCAGGAATAGAACCTGGGTCTCCTGCATTGCAGACAGATGCTTTGCCATCTGAGCCACCAGGGAAGCCCCAGGAAGGGAGTCTTAAAAAAGAAGTTTCCAAACACCAGGAAACACTCTCACTGCCGAGTCTGTAGCGAGCCTTGGAACAACAGAGGGCAACATAACCGGGAGGAAAAAGAAATAAATAATTAAAACCCACAGATTACGTGTCCAATGGTAACTCCCCTAGCGGAGAAGCAGCACAAATGCCTGCATTCGCCACTAGCAAGCGGGGGCTGGGCAGGGAGGTGTGCGCTGCATTCCTTAGAGTAAGGACTGGGCCTGAATGCCCTGAGGACAATCTGAGGGAACTAACTCGGGATAGCAAACCAGACTGTGGGATAACTACCGTGCGAAAAGCCCTAACCTAAGACACCGTCAGGCCCACTCACAAAACAAAGGACTGAGCGGAGCTAGTGGGCTGCAGGCCGGCCCATCCCCCTCTGGAGACAGGCAGGCAAGGGCAACCAGAGCCAGAAGAGGGCAATCGTGGCCCCAGAGAGGCATTATCTACCAAACTGCAAGCAGGCTTTGTTGCTAACCAAGATTTCTTGGGATTCTGGATGGTCAACATCTGCCTGAGAAGCTGTGCCAGTTGTACACCCAGAAAACTGAGTGGCAGGGACGGGGGAGGTGATAAGTCACAGCAACTTTGCTCGCCTAACACCTGGTCACCTGAGCTGCTCGGATCTGGGAAGGGCACAAAACACAGGCCCAACTGAATCTGCACCTCCAAGGACTACCCGAGTACCTGAACCTGAGTGGCTTAGACCTGGGAAGTGTATACAACACAGGGCTGGCCTCAGACAGTTCCCAGCAGAGCAACATAGAGCCTAGGCAGTGTAGACAGGGAAAGCACATACGCCATGAGCGGGGGCAAACCCAGTGTGGCTGAGACACGGTGAGCACACGCCAGTGTTATTTGTTTGCAGTGTCCCTCCCTCCCCACAGCACGACTGAACAAGTGAGGCTAAAAAAGTGTCCGCCACCGCCCTTTTGTGCCATGGTGGAAGTTAGACACTGAAGAGCCAGCAAACAGAATAAGCTAAAAGAGAGGGACCCGCCTTGGAAGTGACAGGTGCAATAGATTAAAACCCTGTAGTTAGTACAGACTCCATAGGAAGGGGCCTATAGATCTTGAAAAATATAAGCCAGATCAAGGAACTATCTGAAAATGAACTGACCCCACACTGCCCACAACAACACCAGAGAAAGTCTTAGATATATTTTTAATATCATTCTTTATTTTTTTATTTTAAGTCCTATATTACTCCTTTAATTTTCATTTATATTACTTACAATTACTTTGCAAAAAAAAAAAAAAGAAAGGAGCTCCTATTTTGTAAAGCAAACTTCATATATATATATTATAATTTTTATGACTTTTTTCTCTTTTTCTTTATAATACTATTTTTGAAAATCCAACTTTTACTCTAGATTTTTAATCTTTGCTTTTTGGTATTTGGTATCAATTTTGTACCTTTAAGAACCCAATCTTCAGTACTCATTTTTCCTTGGGAGCAAGATTACTGGCTTGACTGCTTTCTTCCCCTTTCAGTTCAGTTCAGTTCAGTTCAGTTCAGTTCAGTTGCGCCGTCGTGTCCGACTCTTTGCGACCCCAAGAATCGCAGCATGCCAGGCCTCCCTGTCCGTCACTATTTCCCAGAGTTCACTCAGATTCACATCCACCGAGTCCGTGACACCATCCAGCCATCTCATCCTCGGTTGTCCCCTTCTCCTCCTGCCCCCAATCCCTCCCAGCATCAGAGTCTTTTCCAATGAGCCAACTCTTCGCATGAGGTGGCCAAAGTACTGGAGTTTCAGCTTTAGAATCATTCCTTCCAAAAAAATCCCAGGGTTGATCTCCTTCAGTATAGACTGGTTGGATCTCCTTGCAGTCCAAGGGACTCTCAAGAATCTTCTCCAACACCACAGTTCAAAAGCATCAATTCTTTGGTACTCAGCCTTCTTCATAGTCCAACTCTCACATCCATACATGGCCACAGGAAAAACAATAGCCTTGACTGGACGGACCTTAGTCAGCAAAGTAATGTCTCTGCTTTTGAATATGCTATCTAGGTTGGTCATAACTTTTCTTCCAAGGAGTAAGCGTCTTTTAATTTCATGGCTGCAGTCACCATCTGCAGTGATTTTGGAGCCCCACAAAATAAAGTCTGAAACTGTTACCACTGTTTCCCCATCTATTTCCCATGAAGTGATGGGACCGGATGCCATCATCTTCGCTTTCTGAATGTTGAGCTTTAAGCCAACTTTTTCACTCTCCTCTTTCACTTTCATCAAGAGGCTTTTTAGCTCCTATTCACTTTGTGTCATAAGGACGGTGTCATCTGCATATCTGAGGTTACTGATATTTCTCCCAGCAATCTTCATTCCAGCTTGTGTTTCTTCCAGTCCAGCATTTCTCATGATGTACTCTGCATTTAAGTTAAATAAGCAGGGTGACAATATACAGCCTTGACGTACTCCTCTTCATATTTGGAACCAGTCTGTTGTTCCATGTCCAGTTCTAACTGTTGCTTCCTGACCTGCATACAGATTTCTCAAGAGGCAGGTCAGGTGGTCTGGTATTCCCATCTCTTTCAGAATTTTCCACAGTTTATTGTGATCCACACAGTCAAAGGGTTTGGCAAAGTCAGTAAAGCAGAAATAGATGTTTTTCTGGAACTCTTGGTTTTCTGATGATCCAGCGGATGTTGGCTATTTGATCTCTGGTTCCTCTGCCTTTTCTAAAACCAGCTTGAACATCAGGGAGTTCACGGTTCATGTATTGCTGAAGTCTGGCTTGGAGAATTTTGAGCATTACTTTACTAGCATGTGAGATGAGTGCCATTGTGCGGTAGTTTGAGCATTCTTTGGCATTGCCTTTCTTTGGAATTGGAATGAAAACTGACTTTTTCCAGTCCTGTGGCCACTGCTGAGTTTTCCAAATTTGCTGGCATATTGAATGGAGCACTTTCACAGCATCATCTTTCAGGATTTGAAACAGCTCAACTGGAATTCCATCACCTCCACTAGCTTTGTTCGTAGTGATGCTTTCTAAGGCCCACTTGACTTCACATTCCAAGATGTCTGGCTCTAGATTAGTGATCACATCATCATGATTATTTGGGTCATGAAGATCTTTTTTATACAGTTATTTTGTGTATTCTTGCCACCTCTTCTTAATATCTTCTGCTTCTGTTAGGTCCAGACAATTTCTGTCCTTTATCGAGCCCATCTTTGCATGAAATGTTCCCTTGATATCTCTAATTTTCTTGAAGAGATCTCTAGTCTTTCCCATTCTCTTCTTTTCCTCTATTTCTTTGCATTGATCACTGAAGAAGGCTTTCTTATCTCTTCTTGCTATTCTTTGGAACTCTGCATTCAGATGCTTATATCTTTTCTTTTCTCCTTTACTTTTCACCTCGCTTCTTAGCTATTTGTAAGGCCTCCCCAGACAGCCATTTTGCTTTTTTGCATTCCTTCTCCATAGGGATGGTCTTGATCCCTGTGTCCTGTACAATGTCATGAACCTCATTCCATAGTTCATCAGGCACTCTATCTATCAGATCTAGGCCCTTAAATCTATTTCTCACTTCCACTGTATAATCATAAGGGATTTGATTTAGGTCATACCTGAATGGTCTAGCAGTTTTCCCTACTTTCTTCAATTTGAGTCTGAATTTGGTAATCAGGAGTTCATGATCTGAGCCACAGTCAGCTCCTGGTCTTTTTTTTGTTGACTGTATAGAGCTTCTCCATCTTTGGCTGCAAAGAATATAATCAATCTGATTTCGGTGTTGACCATCTGGTGATGTCCATGTGTAGAGTCTTCTCTTGTGTTTTTGGAAGAAGGTGTTTGCTATGACCAGTGCATTTTCTTGGCAAAACTCTATTATTCTTTGCCCTGCTTCATTCCACATTCCAAGGCCAAATTTGCCTGTTACTCCAGATGTTTCTTGACTTCCTACATTTGCATTCCAGTCCCCTATAATGAAAAGGACATCTTTTTGGGTGATAGTTCTAAAAGGTCTTGTAGGTCTTCATAAAACTGTTCAGCCTCAGCTTCTTCAGTGTTACTGGTCGGGGCATAGATTTGGATAACTGTGATATTGAATAGTTTGCCTTGGAGACGAACAGAGGTCATTCTGTCATTTTTGAAATTGCATCCAAGTACTGCATTTCGGACTCTTTTGTTGACCATGATGGCTACTCCATTTCTTCTGAGGGATTCCTGCCCGCAGTAGTAGATATAATGGTCATCTGAGTTAAATTCACCCATTCCAGTCCATTTTAGTTTGCTGATTCCTAGAATGTCGACGTTCATCCTTGCCATCTCTTGTTTGACCACTTCCAATTTGCCTTGATTCATGGACCTGACATTACAGGTTCCTATGCAATATTGCTGTTTACAGCATCGGATCCTCCTTCTATCACCAGTCACATCCACAACTTGGTATTTTTTTTTTTTTTTTTGCTTTGGCTCCATCCCTTCATTCTTTCTAGAGTTATTTCTCCATTGATCTCCAGTAGCATATTGGGCACCTACTGACCTGGGGAGTTCCTCTTTTGGTATCCTATCATTTTGCCTTTTCATACTGTTCATGGGGTTCTCAAGGCAAGAATATTGAAGTGGCTTGCCATTCCCTTCTCCAGTGGACCACATTCTGTCAGATATCTCCACCATGACCCGCCTGTCTTGGGTTGCCCTGCAGGCATGGCTTGGTTTCATTGAGTTAGACAAGGCTGTGGTCCTAGTGTGATTAGATTGACTAGTTTTCTGTGAGTATGGTTTCAGTGTGTCTGCCCTCTCATGCCCTCTTGCAACACCTACCATCTTACTTGGGTTTCTCTTACCTTGGGCGTTGGGTATCTCTTCACGGCTGCTCCAGCAAAGCACAGCCACGACTCCTTACCTTGGACGAGGGGTATCTCCTTACCACCACCCTTCCTGACCTTCAACGTGGGATAGCTCCTCTAGGCCCTCCTATGCCTGCACAGCCACCACTCCTCAGGTTGCTCCTCCAGGCCACCAGCCCTGGCCTTGGGCATGGGTGGCTCCTCCCAGCTGCTGCCCCTAGCCTCGGGCTCGGGGTGGCTCCTCAGGGTCACTGCCCCTGGCCTCAGGTGCAAGGTGGCTTCTCCCAGCCACCCCTGACCTCGGACGCAGGGTAGCTCCTCTCGGCTGCCGCCCCTGACCTCAGACGCAGGGTAGCTCCTCTTGGCCATTCCTGCGCCGTCGCAGCCTGGCACTCTAGGCCGATGCCCCTGACCTCGGACGTGGGGTAGCTCCTCTAGGCTGCTCTCAGTGTGCTAGCTCACAGCCACTTGCGCTCAGTGCGCCGGCTTGCAGTCACCTGAGCACAGTGTGCCTCTATCTACTCCATCCACATTCTCCTCTCTACCCAACTCTGTGAATCTCTTTGTGCGTTCCAGACGGTGGAGAACACTTAGGGAACTGATTACTGGCTGGATCTGTCTCTCTCCTTTTGATTCCTCCCTTTTTCCTTCAGGCCACCTCTGTCTGCTTCCTCCCTCCTCTCTTCTCCGTATAAGTCTGTGAACATCTCTGAGGACTGTGGAGCACACATAAGGAAGTGGTTACTGGGTAGCTTGCTCTCTCCTCTTTTGATTCCACCTCATCTCATCCTGGTCACCTCTATCTCCCTCCTCCCTCTTCTCTTCTCTATGTAAATCTGTGAAACTCTCTGGGTGCCCCTCACTGTGGAGAAACTTTTCATCTTTAACCTAGATATTTTATCATCATTGCTGTATAGATAGAGAAGTCTTGA
>NW_024070207.1:50010808-50023367 GCF_014754425.2 Oryx dammah
AGGAGGCTTAAGTCCAAATCCTGAGAACACCAGAGAACTCCTGACTCCAGGGAACATTAATCGACAGGAGCTTACCAAATTCCTCCATACCTACACTGAAACTAAGCACCACTGAAGAGCCAACAAGTTCCAGAGCAAGACATACCATGCAAATTCTGCAGCAACACATCAACATAACCCTGAGCTTCAATATACAGGCTGCCCAAAGTCACTCCAAGCCCATTGACATCTCATAACTCATTACTGGACAATTCATTGCACTCCAGAAAGAATAAGTCCAGCCCCACACAAGCTTCAAGCTTCCCTAACCAGGAAGCCTTGATAAGCCACCTGTACAACCCCACCCACAGTGAGGATGCTCCACAATGAAGAGAACACCACAAACTGCCAGAATACAGAGAGGCCACGCCAAACACAGCAATATAAAAAAGATGAAGAGACAGAGGAATACCCAGCACGTAAAGGAACAGGATAAATACCCAACAAACCAAACAAAAGAGGAAGAGATAGGGAATCTACCTGATAAAGAATTCATAATAATTATAGTGAAAATGATCCAAAATCTTGAAAACAAAATGGAGTCACAGATAAATAGCTTGGAAAAAAAAATAGCTTGGAGACAAGGATTGGGAAGATGGAAAAAAAGGTTTAACAAGGACCTAAAGAAATAAGAAAAGACTCAGTATATAAGGAATAATGCAATAAATGAGATCAAAAACACCTGAAGGGAACAAATAGTAGAATAATGGAGGCAGAAGATAGGATTAGTGGGGTAGAAGATAGAATAGTAGAAATGAATCATAGAAGAAAAATAAAACCAAATTAAAAGAAATGAGGGCAATCTCAGAGACCTCTGGGACAATGCTAAATGCCCCAAAATTTGAATCATAGGAGTTCCAGAAAAAGAAGACAAAAAGAAAGACCATGAGAAAATACTTGAGATAATAGTTTAAATATTCCCTAACATGAGAAAGAAATTATCACCCAAGTCCAAGAAACCCAGAGAGTCCCAAACAGGATAAACCCAAGGAAAAACACCCCAAGACACTTATTAATAAAATTAACAAAGATCAAACACAAACAGAAAATATTGAAAGCAGCAAGGGAAAAACAAAAAATAACACACAAGGGGATTCCCATAAGGATAACAGCTATCTGTCAATAGAAACTCCTCAGGCCAGGAGGGAATGGCAGGACATATTTAAAGTGATGAAAGAAAATAACCTACAGCCCAGATTACTGTACCCAGCAAGTATCTCATTCTAATATGAAGGATAAATCAAAAGCTTTATAGACAAGCAAAAGCTGACAGAATTCAGCACCAAAAAAACAGCTCTCCGACAAATGCTAAATGGTCTTCTACAGACAGGAAACACAAAAAGGGTATATAAACACAAACCCAAAGCAATAAAGTAAATGGCAATGAGATCATACTTATTAATAATTACCTTAAACGCAAATGGGTTGAATGCCCCAACCAAAAGACAAAGACTGTCTGAGTGGATACAAAAACAAGACCCCTATATATGTTGTCTACAAGAGACCCACCTCAAAACAAGGGACACATACAGACTGAAAGTGAAGGGCTGGAAAAAGATATTCCACACAAATAGAGACCAAAAAAGAGCAGGAGTAGCAATACTCATATCAGAAAAAAATAGACTTTAAAACAAAGGCTGTGAAAAGAGACAAAGAAGGACACTACATAATGATCAAAGGATCAATCCAAGAAGAAGATATAACAATTATACATATATATGCACCCAAAAATAGGAGCACTGCAATATGGAAGACAAATGCTAACAAGTCTGAAATGGGAAATTAACAACAAAACAAAAATAGTGGGAGAATTTAATACCCTACTCACACCTATGGATAGATCAACTAAACAGAAAATTAACAAGGAAACAGAAACTTTAAATGCTACAATAGACCAGTTAGGCCTAATTGATATCTATAGGACATTTCACCCCAAAACAATGAATATCATCTTTCTCAATAGCCCACACGGAACCTTCTCCAGGATACATCACATCCTGGGCCATAAATGTAGCCTTGGTAAATTCAAAAAAATTGAAATCATTCCAAAAATCTTTTCTGACCACAATGCAGTAAGATTAGATCTCAATTACAGGAGAAAAACTGTTAACAATGCCAACATATGGAGGCTGAACAACACGCTGCTGAATAACCAACAAATTGCAGATCAGTTCAGATCAGTTCAGTCGCTCAGTCGTGTCCGACTCTGCGACCCCATGAATCGCAGCACCCCAGGCCTCCCTGTTCATCACCATCTCCCGGAGTTCACTCAGACTCATGTCCATCGAGTCTGTGATGCCATCCAGCCATCTCATCCTCAGTCGTCCTCTTTTCCTCCTGCCCCCAATCCCTCCCAGCATCAGAGTCTTTTCCAATGAGCCAACTCTTCTCATGAGGTGGCCAAAGTACTGGAGTTTCAGCTTTAGCATCATTCTTTCCAAAGAAATCCCAGGGTTGATCTCCTTCAGAATGGACTGGCTGGATCTCCTTGCACTCCAAGGGACTCTCAAGAGTCTTCTCCAACACCACAGTTCAAAAGCATCAATTCTTTGGCGCTCAGCCTTCTTCATAGTCCAACTCTCACATCTATACATGACCACAGGAAAAAACATAGCCTTGACTAGATGGACCTTAGTCATGAAAGTAATGTCTCTGCTTTTGAATATGCTATCTAGGTTGGTCATAACTTTTCTTCCAAGGAGTAAGTGTCTTTTAATTTCATGGCTGTGGTCACCATCTGCAGTGATTTTGGAGCCCCACAAAATAAAGTCTGACACTGTTTCCACTGTTTCCCCATCTATTTCCCATGAAGTGATGGGACCAGATGCCATGATCTTCGTTTTCTGAATGTTGAGCTTTAAGCCAAGTTTTTCGCTCTCCTCTTTCACTTTCATCAAGAGACTTTTTAGCTCCTCTTCACTTTCTGCCATAAGGGTGGTGTCATCTGCATATCTGAGGTTATTGATATTTCTCCCGGCAATCTTGATTCAAGCTTGTGTTTCTTCCAGTCCAGCGTTTCTCATGATGTACTCTGCATAGAAGTTAAATAAGCAGAGTGACAATATACAGCCTTGCTGTACTCCTTTTCCTATTTGGAACCAGTCTGTTGTTCCATGTCCAGTTCTAACTGTTGCAGAAGAAATCAAAAAAGAAATCAAAATATGCATAGAAATGAATGAAAATGAAAACACAGCAACAAAAAACCTGTGGGACACTGGAAAATAGTGCTAATGGGAAGGTTCATAGCACTACAGGCATACTTCAAGAAACAAGAAAAAAGTCAAATAAATAACCTAAATCTACACCTAAAGCAACTAGAAAAGGAAGAAATGAAAAACCCCAGGGTTATTAGAAGGAAAGAAATCTTAAAAATTAGGGCAAAAATAAATACAAAAGAAACAAAAGACACCATAGGAAAAATAAACATAGCCAAAAGCTGGTTTTTTGACAGGATAAATAAAATTGACAAGCCATTAGCCAGACTCATCAAAAAACAAAAGGAGAAGAATCAAATCAATAAAATTAGAAATGAAAATGGAGAGATCACAACAGACATCACAGAAATATAAAGGATCATAGGAGACTACTATCAGCAATTATATGCCAATAAAATAGACAACTTGGAAGAAATGGACAAATTCTTAGAAAAGTACAACTTTCCAAAACTGAACCAGGAAGAAATAGAAAACCTTAATAGACCCATCACAAGCATGGAAATTGAAACTGTAATCAGAAATCTTCGAGCAAAAAGAAGCCCAGGTCCAGATGGCTTCACAGCTGAATTCTACCAAAAATTTAGAAAAGAGTTAACACCTATCCTACTCAAGCTCTTCCAGAAAATTGCAGAGGAAGGTAAACTTCCAAACTCATTCTATGAGGCCACCACCACCATAATACCAAAACCAGACAAAGATGCCACAAAAAAAGAAAACTACAGGCCAATATCACTGATAAACATGGATGCAAAAATTCTTAACAACATTCTAGCAATCAAAATCCAACAATACATTAAAAAAAATCATACATCATGACCAAGTGGGCTTTATCCCAGGGATGCAAGGATTCTTCAATATCTGCAAATCAATCAATGTACTACACCACATTAACAAATGGAAAAATAAAAGTCATATGATTATCTCAATAGATGCAGAGAAAGCCTTTGACAAAATTCAACATCCATTTATTATAAAAACTCCCAGAAAGCAGGAATAGAAGGAATATACCTCAACATAATAAAACCTATGACAAACCCACAACATTATCCTCAATGGTGAAAAACTGAAAGCATTCCCCCTAAAGTCAGGAACAAGACAAGGGTGCCCACTTTCACCACTACTATTCAACATACTTTTGGAAGTTTTGGCCGCATTAATCAGAGCAGTAAAAGAAATAAAAGTGATCTGGATTGGAAAAGAAGAAGTAAAACTCTCACTCTTTGCAAATGACATGATCCTCTACATAGAAAAGCCTGAAGACTCCACCAGAAAATTATTAGAGATAGTCAATGAGTATAGTAAAGGTGCAGGATATAAAATCAACACACAAAAATCCCTTGCATACTATACACTAATAATGAGAAAATAGAAAAAGAAATTAAGAAAACAATTTCATTCACCATTTCAACAAAAATAATAAAATACTTAGAAATATATCTACCTAAAGAAACAAAAGACCTATATATAGAAAACTATAAAACACTGGTGAAAGAAATCAAAGAGGACACTAATAGATGGAGAAATATACTGTGTTCATAGATCAGAATAATCAATATAGTGAGAATGAGTATACTACCCAAAGCAAACTATATATTCAATGCAATCCCTGTCAAGCTACCAATGATATTTTTCACAGAGCTAGAACAAATAATTTCACAATTTGTATGGAAATGCAAAAAACCTTGAATAGCCAAAGCAATCTTGAGAAAGAAGAATGGAACTGGAGGAATCAACCTGCCTGACTTCAGGCTCCACTACAAAGCCACAGTGATCAAGAGAGTATGGTGCTGGCACAAAAACAGAAATAGAGATCAATGGAACAAAATAGAAAGCCCAGAGATAAATCCACACACCTATTCTGAAGGAGATCAACCCTGGGATTTCTTAGGAAGGAATAATGCTAAAGCTGAAACTCCAGTACTTTGGCCACCTCATGAGAAGAGTTGACTCATTGGAAAAGACTCTGATGCTGGGAGGGATTGGGGGGCAGGAGGAGAAGGGGACAACCGAGGATGAGATAGCTGGATGGCATCACAGACTCAATGGACGTGAATCTGAGTGAACTCCAGGAGATGATGATGGACAGGGAGGCCTGGTATGCTGTGATTCATGGGGTAGCAAAGAGTTGGACATGACTGAGCGACTTAACTGAACTGAACTGATGGACACCTGATCTTTGACAAAGGAGGCAAGAATGTACAATGGAGAAAAGACAGTCTCTTTAACAAATGGCGTTGGGAAAACTGGCCAATCACTTGTAAAAGAATGAAACTAGAACACTTTCTAACACCATACACAAAAATAAACTCAAAATGGATTAAAAATCTAAATGTAATACCAGAAATTCTAAAACTCCTAGAGGAAAACATAGGCAAAACATTCCCAGACATAAATCACAGAAGGAACTTCTATGATCCACCTCCCAGAATATTGGAAATAAAAACAAAAATAAACAAATGGGACCTAATTAAAATTAAAAGCTTCTGTACAACAAAAGAAACTCTAAGCAAGGTGAAAAGACAGCCTTCAAAATGGGAGAAAATAATAGCAAATGAAACAACTGACATATAATCTCAAAAATATGCAAGCAACTCCTGCAGCTCAATTCCAGAAAAATAAACGAACCAATCAAAAAAATGGGCCAAAGAACTAAACAGACATTTCTCCAAAGAAGACATACAGATGGCTAACAAATACATGAAAAGATGCTCAACATTACTCATTATCAGAGAAATGTAAATCAAAGCCACAATGAGGTACCATTTCATGCCAGTCAGAATGGCTGCTATCCAAAAGTCTATAAGCAATAAATACTGGAGAGGGTGTGGAGAAAAGGGAACCCTCTTACATTGTTGGTGGGAATGCAATCTAGTTCAACCACTATGGAGAACAGTGTGGAGATTCCTTAAAAAAAACTGGAAATAGAACTTCCATAGGACCCAGCACCCCCACTGCTGGGCATACACACCAAGGAAACCAGAACTGAAAGAGACACGTGTACCCCAGTGTTCATCACAGCACTGTTGGTAATAGCCAGGACATGGAAGCAACCTAGATGTCCATCAGCAGATGAATGGATAAGAAAGCTTTGGTACCTATAAACAATGGAATATTACTCAGCCATTAAAAAGAATACATTTTAATCTGTTCTAATGAGGTGGATGAAACTGGAGCCTATTATACAGAGTGAAGTAAGCCAGAAGTAAAAACACCAATACAGTATACTAACACATATACATGGAATTTAGAAAGATGGTAATGATAACCCTGTATGCAAAACAGCAAAAGAGACACAGATGTATAGAACAGTCTTTTGGATTATGTGGGAGGGGGAGAGGGGGGTATGATTTGGGAGAATGGCATTGAAACATGTATAATATCATATGTGAAATGAATCTCCAGTCCAGGTTCGGGGCATGATACAGGATGCTCGGGGCTGGTGCACTGGGATGACCCAGAAGGATGGTATGGGGAGGGAGGTGGGGATGGGGGTTATGGGGGAGATCAGGATGCAGAACACGTGTACACCCGTGGTGGATTCATGTTGATGTATGGCAAAACCAATACAATATTTTAAAATAATTAGTCCCCAATTAAAATAAATAAATTTGTATTTAAAAATAAATAAATAAATAATAAAGCTAATACAGTTATCCCTCCATGTCTGTGGGTTCTCCATCTGCTGATATGGAGGACTGATTGTATTTATTTTCTTGTCTTACATTATCGAGGATATCCTGTATTATCTTGCTAAGGACAATATTAGATCATTTAGAAGTGAGTATTCCTATAGTTTCACAATTAAGTGAGACACATACTGCTAATATTTGATATATACTCTTTCTCGTGTTTAGGAAGTTCTTTCCATTATGAGTTTGATGTTTTTTTTTAAAAAAAAATAAATTATCTATTAATATAATTCATAGATTTTTTTAGTTGAATTAAATTAATATATTTTCTGTTGTTATCTTTGTATTCCTGCCTTCAATATATTTGGCCATGATATATTATTTTTTAAACATTGATGGAAACACTTGGCTAGTATTTAGTGTTTTAAGTATATATATAATTATTATCTGCAAGGAGATCCAACCAGTCCATTCTGAAGGAGATCAGCCCTGGGATTTCTTTGGAAGGACTGATGTTGAAGCTGAAACTCCAATACTTTGGCCACTTCATCCAAAGAGTTGACTCATTGGAGAAGACTCTGATGCTGGGAGGGACTGGGGATAGGAGGAGAAGGGGACAACAGAGGATGAGATGGCTGGATGGCATCATTGACTCGATGGACGTGAAGAAGTCTGAGTGAATTCTGGGAGTTGGTAATGGACAGGGAGGCCTGGCGTGCTGTGATTCATGGGGTCGCAGAGTCGGACACTACTGAGTGACTGAACTGAACTGATAATTATTATCAGAATTTACTTATAATTTTTGTTTCTTGATAGTCCTTGTCTGATTTGATATCAGGTTTGTTCTAGCCTCAAAATGAGTTGGAGGAGTTTCTTTAGTGTGCATGCGTGGGGCTGACATGGTTCACAGAGAGACTCTTTTGTGTTATTATACTCTCCAGAGGAATGCTGACAGTCATAACAATAGCAGTGGTGGTGGGTGGGTGGAAATGGCAACCTACTCCAGTTTCCTTGCCTGGAAAATCCCATGGATAGAGGAGGCTGGCGGGCTACAATCCATGGGGTCACAGAGTTAGACATGACTGAGGTGACTAAGCATGCTCAGCTGTGAATTTGCTAAGAACCAACATAGGAAGTGGCCTGTCATGTTTACCTTTTAATATGTGTAATATTTAAACTTATGGCTCTGGAAGCAGGCTGTCTTCTTAATCACAAGTTTGTGACTTAATAGATTGGTATCCTAGTCAAATTACTTAAAATTCAGTTCAGTTCAGTTCCGTCGCTCAGTCGTGTCCGACTCTTTGCAACCCCATGAATTGTAGCACACCAGGCCTCCCTGTCCATCACCAACTCCTGGAGTTTTCCCAAACTCATGTCCATTGAGTCAGTGATGCAATCCAGCCATCTCATCCTCTGTTGTCCCCTTCTTCTCCTGCCCCCAATCCCTCCCAGCATCAGAGTCTTTTCCAATGAGTCAACTCTTGGCATGACATGGCCAAAGTATTGGAATTTCAGCTTCAACATCAGTCCTTCCAAAGAACACTCAGGACTGATCTCCTTTAGGATGGACGGGTTGGATCTCCTTACAGTCCAAGGGACTCTCAAGAGTCTTCTTCAACACCACAGTTAAAAACCATCAATTCTTCAGTGCTCAGCTTTCTTCACAGTCCAACTCACATCCATACATGACCACAGGAAAAACCATAGCCTTGACTAGACAGACCTTTGTTGGCAAAGTAATGTCTCTGCTTTTCAATATGCTATCTAGGTTGGTCATAATTTTCCTTCCAAGGAGTAAGCGTCTTTTAATTTCATGGCAGCAATCACCATCTGCAGTGATTTTGGAGCCTCCAAAAATAAAGTCTGACACTGTTTCCACTGTTTCCCCATCTATTTCCCATGAAGTGATGGCACTGGATGCCATGATCTTCGTTTTCTGAATGTTGAGCTTTAAGCCGACTTTTTTGCTCTCCTCTTTCACTTTCATCAAGAGGCTTTTTAGTTCCTCTTCACTTTCTGCCATAAGGGTGGTGTCATCTGCATACTTGAGGTTATTGATATTTCTCCCGGCAATCTTGATTCCAGCTTGTGCTTCTTCCAGTCCAGCGTTTCTCATGATGTACTCTGCATATAAGTTAAATAAGCAGGGTGACAATATACAGCCTTGACGTACCCTTTTCCTATTTGGAACTAGTCTGTTGTTAAATGTCCAGTTCTAACTGTTACTTTCTGACCTGCATGTAGGTGTCTCAAGAGGCAGGTCAGGTGGTCTAGTATTCCCATCTCTTTCAGAATTTTCCACAGTTTATTGTGATCCACACAGTCAAAGGCTTTGGCATAGTCAATAGAGCTTAAAATTACTTAAAATTACTGTATCATAATTTCTTCATATATAATACAGAGAATATTATAGTACATAATTCATGAAGTGCTTGTGAAGATTAAATGAGCTATCATAATTAAAATTCTGTAATAGCCTCTGGCACATAATAATTGCTCAGTGACTGTTAGTTTCCTTTCTTCACCTCTTTGACCTCTTTCTTTTCTTCTCCTTTCTTTCTTCCCATTATGGTTTCCTCTTCTCTTTCCTTATTTTTTGTATGGTGTGCCTACTACCAGTTGTGCCTGGTATTACACAGTCTCTTTGCTTTAACATCTCCTGGAAGTATACTCTTTTGCCAGATTGATGAAGGTATAGTCACCTACTTTTTGTAAGATAGGTATATGAACCTACTTCTTCTACTGACTTTTAGTTAACTTTCCAGTTTTCAGTTCCACCCATTTATACTTACTTTCAATTCTGACTCACTCTGGGACTCTGTGGCCCAAATTAACTGGCTTCTTATCTTCCTATATTACTGGTATTACTGTATTACTGGTCTCTTAAATCATCTATTCCCATGTTGTATGCTTTCCAGCTTTAAAAATTTTTGTTGTCTCTTCTCACTTTTTTTGTAAGTTTATATCTTTTCAACTTTAAAATATAGTTTTACTTTTGAAGAAGTAATGAATACATTCATATAGTTAACAAAACAGAGTAAAGTGATTCAATAAAATATTTCATTCCTCTCCTATAACACACATAGATTCCTACTTTTATCAGTTTCTTCTCCATCATTCCAGAATTTTATTAAGGAAAAATAAGCAAATATGAACATGTGCTCTTATTTTTCTTATTTTTTATTATGGAAAAGATAACATACACATAATGTATTACACTATACTTTTGGACATTGCCTTTTCTTTTTAATTTTTTAATTTATTTTTTAATTGAAGGATAATTGCTTTACAGAATTTTGTTGTTTTCTGTCAAACCTCATCATGAGTCAGCCATAGGTATATATATCCCCTCCCTTTTGAACCTCCCTCCCATCTGTCTCCTCATCACACCCCTCTAGGTTGATATAGAGCCCCCCTGTTTGAGTTTCCTGAGACACATACCAAATTCCTGCTGGCTATCTATTTTACATATGATAATGTAAGTTTCCATGTTACTCTCTCCATATATTTCACCCTCTCCTCCCTCTCCCCATTGGACAGTGCCTTTTCTTTTTAAATTTCACATGGTATACTGAAGAGCTTTCCATGTATGTGTATAGAGAGCTCCCTCACTGAATTGCTAAATAGAAATCCATTGCATGATTGTATTCATTCAATTATTCCCTATGGATGAACACTTGGACTGTTTCTTATTTCCCACATTGTAAATCATGTAGCAGTGAATAAACTTATACCTTTCTAATATCTAATTCTTACATTCATATCTGTAGAATAAAATGTCCAGAGGAAAGATCACATCAGAAAGGATAAATGCATTTGCAATTTGAATAGATATTGATATTTACAAATTGCCCTTTAGGGGAATTTTACCATTTTGCATTTCTGTCAGCAATGTATGGCAGAATGCATGTTCCCCTTGAATTTGGCAATAGAGCTGTCAAACTTTTATATTATTGGCAATTTGATAGGTAAAATATATTACCACAAATTTTCATTTCTAATTGGTATTTGTCTTATTTTGAATGATGTTGCTCCTGCTGCTGCTGCTAAGTTGCTTCAGTCATGTCTGCTTCTGTGAGACATGGCAGGCCAATAGACAGCAGGCCATCAGGCTCCCCCGTCCCTGGGATTCTCCAGGAAAGAATACTTGAGTGGGTTGCCATTTCCTTCTCCAAAGCATGAAAATGAAAATTGAAAGTGAAGTTGCTCAGTCATGTCTAACTCATTGCAACCCATGGAATGCAGTCTATCAGGCTCCTCCATCCATGGGATTTTCCAGGCAGGGTGGGTTGCCATTGCCTTCTCTGATTTGAATGACACTAAGACCATCCCCATGGAAAATAAATGCAAAAAGCAAAATGGCTGTCTGGGGAGGCTTTACAAATAGCTGTGAAGAGAAGAGAGGTGAAAAGCAAAGGAGAAAGGGAAAGATATAAGCATCTGAATGCAGAGTTCCAAAGAATAGCAAGAATAGATAAGAAAGCCTTCCTTAGTGATCAATGCAACAAAAAAAGAGGAAAACAACAGAATGCGAAAGACTAGAAATATCTTCAAGAAAATTAGGGATACCAAGGGAACATTTTACGCAAAAATGGGCTCAATAAAGGACAGAAATGGTATGGACCTAACAGAAGCAGAAGATATTAAGACGGGGTGGCAAGAATACACAAAATAACTGTACAAAAAAAGAGCTTCATGACCCAGATAATCAAGATGGTGTGATCACTCACCTAGATCCAGACATCCTGGAATGTGAAGTCAAGTGAGCCTTAGAAAGCATCACTAGGAACAAAGCTAATGGAGGTGATGGAATTCCAGTGGAGCTATTTCAAATCCTGAAACATGATGCTGTGGAAGTGCTGCACTCAATATACCAGCAAATTTGGAAAACCCAGCAGTGGCCACAGGACTGGAAAAGGTCAGTTTTCATTCCAATTAAAAAGAAAGGCAATGCCAAAGAATGCTCAAACTACCACACAATTGCATTCATCTCACACGGTAGTAAATAATGCTCAAAATTCTCCAAGCCAGGCTTCAGCATACGTGAACCGTGAACTTCCAGATGTTCAAGCTGGTTTTAGAAAAGGCAGAGGAACCAGAGATCAAATAGCCAACATCCGCTGGAACATCAAAAAAGCAAGAGAGTTCCAGAAAAACATCTATTTCTGATTTATTGACTATGCCAAAGCCTTTGACTGTGTGGATCACAATAAACCGTGGAAAATTCTTCAAGAGACGGGAATACCAGACCACCTGACCTGCCTCTTGAGAAACCTATATGCAGGTCAGGAAGTAACAGTTAGAACTGGACATGGAACAACAGACTGGTTCCTAATAGGTAAAGGAATACGTCAAGGCTGTATATTATCACCCTGCTTATTTAAATTATATGCTGAGTACATCATGAGAAACGCTGGACTGGAAGAAGCACAAGCTGGAATCAAGATTGCTGGGAGAAATATCAATAACCTCAAGTATGCAGATGACACCAGCCTTATGGCAGAAAGTGAAGAGGAACTAAAAGCCTCTTGATGAAAGTGAAAGAGGAGAGTGAAAAGTTGCCTTAAAACTCAGCATTCAGAAAACGAAGATCATGGCATCCCGTCCCATCACTTCATGGGAAATAGATGGGGAAACAGTGGAAACAGTGTCAGACTTTTTTTTTTGGGGGGGGGG
>NW_024070207.1:50023467-50078723 GCF_014754425.2 Oryx dammah
GGGGGGGGGGCTCAAAAATCACTGCAGATGGTGATTCTAGCCATGAAATTAAAAGAAACTTACTCCTTGGAAGAAAAGTTATGACCAACCTAGATAACACATTGAAAAGCAGAGACATTACTTTGCCAACATTGGTCTGTCTAGTCAAGGCTATGGTTTTTCCAGTGGTCATGTATGGATGTGAGAGTTGGACTGTGAAGAAAGCTGAGTGCCAAAGAATTGATGCTTTTTAACTGTGGTGTTGAAGAAGACTCTTGAGAGTCCCTTGGACTGCAAGGAGATCCAACCAGTCCATCCTAAAGGAAATCAGTCTTGAGTGTTCATTGGAAGGACTGATGCTAAAGCTGAAACTCCAGTGCTTTGGCCACCTCATGCCAAGAGTTGACTCATTCGAAAAGACTCTGATACTGGGAGGGATGGGTGGCAGGAGGAGAAGGGGACGACCGAGGATGAGATGGCTGGATGGCATCACGGACTCAATGGACGTGAGTCTGAGTGAACTCTGGGAGTTGGTGATGGACAGGGAGGCCTGGCGTGCTGCAATTCATGGGATCGCAAAGAGTTGGACAGGACTGAGTGACTGATCTGAACTGAACTAAACCATTCTTTTATGTTTAATGGCAATTTGTAATTTCTATAACATGTTTATTCATATACTTTCCTCATTTTTATTGAATTATCACTCTCTTTTATGCTATTTTAGGGAGCTAAAACCTTTGTATGTAATATAATTTTCAAGTTATTTCTGAATTTTTCATTATCATTTGATACTGATAATTTTTTCTATGCAGAAGTTAATGGGTATTTTAACAGACTACTTTATCAATCTTTGATAACTTTTGGATTCACAGTCATTAGCAAGGCTTTTTCTACTCTAAGGTTGTAAAGAAATTTTACACTTGTTGTTTCTTTTATGTTCTCTTTGGTTTCTTTTAATCATCCTGCACATGTAGAGTTGATCATGGCACTTGATGAAAGAAGTGGATTCAGTGTTTTTTATTCATGTGTCTGCATAGTTATTTCAAAACCATTTACTAAAAAAGACATTTTTCAAACCAATATATTATGCCATTTCCATATATAACTTTGAGTATTTCAGGAACTTTCATTTTGTTGCATTGTTCTGTTGGTACTGTTAGGTCGTTAGATGGGAAACAGGAGTCCCAAATGGCGGTGGCTAAAAGACAAGGAAGGGAAAAGCCCACGAAAATAGAACAAAGGAAGGTCCGAGGACTGGAGTGAGGACCTCAGGTAGAACAAACAGCTCTCCTGGCTATGCCCAATTTATACAGGGCATACCCAGGGGGAGGAAAAAAAAACATATAAAAAGAGGAGCCAAAGCACGCTCTCTCTCTCTCTCTCTCTCTCTCTCTCTCTCCCACGTGCTGGTGCACTCCCCCATTCTCTTCTCTTTGTATCTTTGGGTCGGCATGCCCTCATGCCTCGAGGATGGATTCTTTTGTTATTTTCTAAATAAAATAGAGCTGTAACACTGATTTGTCTAAGAGCTATAACACGGTCTGTCCAAGACCCAAGAGCTGTGATGCACTGAGGGCTTTAATGTCCGTCACTCCAAATCTTTGTTGTGATGAGACACAACCGAGGAGCATACACTCTCCTGACATCTGTGGTGCCATGACTCAGGTTTAACCTGGCTGAAACAACCTTGGCACATCCCCTGCATGGAGGAGGCCAAGCACAGCAAGAGACCAACTCAGTGAAAGCTCCCACAGTAGAAGCTGAACATGAAGAAAACCCAGTGCAAGGGAAGTGACAAGAGGCCCTTCGTGCTGGATACCAGGACAGTGAAAAACAAACTCATCAGAAAGCTCATGCAGCTCAGTCTCAGATTCCAGAAGACCACAGGTTAAGGTAGGAGGTCCCGAATCCTATGGCTGGAGGGACATATGCCTAACAAAATCTTAATTCCTTTACAATCTCTCATTTCTTGTTTCCTTGAACCCCCTGCAAACAAGTGGGTGGTGGTGGGTGCAACTGAGAGACTCTGGAGAGGCTACTCTGTCCCAAAGGCACTATATGCTGAGCCCCAGAAGCTGTTACCCAAGCCAGTGGGAGTTCTTCTGTCCTTAATCTTCTCTGTGCCAAGGATCAGGCCAATGAAAATTGTGAGCACAGGTCAGATATTTAGCAGATTTTCCGGCAGGCTATGAAGGGGATCCTTTGGCACGGTTTTCCCACTGCTTTTTCCTCCTGTCCTTCAGCTCTCTCCCAGCATTCGAGCCCTGCCAAAATCCAGGATGCCTGGCTTCAGGACCAAATGAAGCTCAGGCTCTGATGTCTCATTGCAAAAATTCAGTGAGAGACAAAGCAATAAATAAGAGGTGGATTTGTTAGGAATCAGAGAAAAGCACACTCTTCAGGGTGTGGGCCATGGCTGAGGGCAAAGGCTGGGGCCATAGAATTAGGTACGGCTAGGTTTTGCTAGTGGGGTGAATTCATATGCTGATGAGTGGGAGGATCATCCCAACTGTTGGGGAACCACCATTCCTCCAATTTTTGACAGTGCCTAAGAGCTGTCCTGGTTTTAGAAAACACCCTCTTCCAACAACACAAGAGAAGACTCTACACATGGACATCACCAGATGGTCAACATCGAAATCAGATTGATTATATTCTTTGTAGCCAAAGATGGAGAAGCTCTATATAGTCAACAAAAACAAGACCAGGAGCTGACAGTGGCTCAGATCATGAACACCTTATTGCCAAATTCAGACTTAAATTGAAGAAAGTAGGAAAAACTACTAGACCATTCAGATATGACCTGCTGTACTCAATATGCCAGTAAGTTTGGAAAACTCAGCAGTGGCCACAGGACTGGAAAAGGTCAGTTTTCATTATAATCCCAAAGAAAGGCAATGCCAAAGAATGCTCAAACTACCGCACAATTGCACTCATACCACATGCTAGTAAAGTAATGCTCAAAATTCTCCAAGCCAGGCTTCAGGAATACGTGAACCATGAACTCCCTGATGTTCAAGATTGTTTTAGAAAAGGCAGAGGAACCAGAGATCAAACTGCCAACATCCGCTGGATCATGGAAAAAGCAAGAGAGTTCCAGAAAAACATCTATTTCTGCTTTACTGACTATGCCAAAGCCTTTGACTGTGTGGATCACAATAAAATGTGGAAAATTCTGAAAGAGATGGGAATACCAGACCACCTAACCTGCCTCTTGAGAAATCTGTATGCAGGTCAGGAAGCAACATTTAGAACTGGACATGGAACAACAGACTGGTTCCAAATAGGAAAAGGAGTACGTCAAGGCTGTATATTGTCACCCTGCTTATTTAACTTCTATGCAGAGTACATCATGAGAAATGCTGGACTGGAACAAACACAAGCTGGAATGAAGATTGCTGGGAGAAATATCAATAACCTCAGATATGCAGATGACACCACCCTTATGGCAGAAAGTGAAGAGGAACTAAAAAGCCTCTTGATGAAAGTGAAAGAGGAGAGTGAAAAAGTTGGCTTAAAGCTCAACATTCAGAAGATTAATATCATGGCATCTGGTCCCATCACTTCATGGGAAATAGATGGGGAAACAGTGGAAACAGTGCCAGACTTTTTTTTTGGGGGGGGGGCTCCAAAATCACTGCAGATGGTGACTTCAGCAATGAAATTAAAAGACACTTACCCCTTGGAAGAAAAGTTATGGTCAACCTGAATATAGATAGTATATTCAGAAGCAGAGACATTATTTTGCCAACTAAGGTCCGTCTATTCAAGGCTATGGTTTTTCCTGTGGCCATGTATGGATGTGAGAGTTGGACTGTGAAGAAGGCTGAGCACCAAAGAATTGATACTTTTGAACTGTGGTGTTGGAGAAGACTCTTGAGAGTCCCTTGGACTGCAAGGAGATCCAACCAGTCCATTCTGAAAGTGATCAACCCTGGGATTTCTTTGGAAGGAATGATGCTAAAGCTGAAACTCCAGTACTTTGGCCACCTCATGCGAAGAGTTGGCTCATTGGAAAAGACTCTGATGCTTGGAGGGATTGGGGGCAGGAGGAGAAGGGGACGACAGAGGATGAGATGGCTAGATGGCATCACAGACTCGATGGACCTGAGTCTGTGTGAACTCGGGAGATGGTGATGGACAGGGAGGCCTGGTGTGCTGCAATTCATGGGGTCACAAATAGTCGGACATGATGGAGTGACTGAACAGAACTGAACTGAATGATTATACAGTGGAAGTGTGCAGTAGATTTAAGGGACTAGATCTGATAGATAGAGTGCCTGATGAATTATGGATGGAGGTTCGTGAAATTGTACAGGAGACACGGATCAAGACCATCCCCATGGAAAAGAAATGCGAAAAAGCAAAATGGCTGTCTGGGGAGGCCTTACAAATAGCTGTGAAAAGAAGAGAATCGAAAAGCAAAGGAGAAAAGGAAAGATCAAAACATCTGAATGCAGAGTTCCAAAGAATAGCAAGAATAGATAAGAAAGCCTTCCTCAGTGATCAATGCAAAAAAAAAAAAAAAAAAGAAAAAAAAGAGGAAAACAACAGAATGCGAAAGACTAAAAATCTCTTCAAGAAAATTAGAGATACCAAGGGAACATATCATGAAAAGATGGGCTCGATAAAGGGCAGAAATGGTATGGACCTAACAGAAGCAGAAGATATTAAGAAGAGGTGGCAAAAATACACAGAAGAACTGTACAAAGAAAGAGCTTCATGACCCGGATAATCACGATGTTGTGATCACTCATCTAGAGCCAGACATCTTGGAATGTGAAGTCAAGTGGGCCTTAGAAAGCATCACTACGAACAAAGCTAGTGGGGTGATGGAATTCCAGTGGAGCTATTTCCAATCCTGAAAGATGATGCTGTGAAAGTGCTGCACTCAATATGCCAGCAAATTTGGAAAACCCAGCAGTGGCCACAGGACTGGAAAAGGTCAGTTTTCATTCCAATTAAAAAGAAAGGCAATGCCAAAGAATGCTCAAACTACCACACAATTGCATTCATCTCACACGGTAGTAAATAATGCTCAAAATTCTCCAAGCCAGGCTTCAGCATATGTGAACCGTGAACTTCCAGATGTTCAAGCTGGTTTTAGAAAAGGCAGAGGAACCAGAGATCAAATAGCCAACATCTGCTGGATCATCAAAAAAGCAAGAGAGTTCCAGAAAAACATCTCTTTCTGCTTTATTGACTATGCCAAAACCTTTGACTGTGTGGATCACAATAAATTGTGGAAAATTCTTCAAGAGACGGGAATACCAGACCATCTGACCTGCCTCTTGAGAAACCTACATGCAGGTCAGAAAGTAACAGTTAGAACTGGACATGGAACAACAGACCGGTTCCAAATAGGAAAAGGAATACGTCAAGGCTGTATATTATCACCCTGCTTAGTTAACTTCTATGCAGTGTACATCATGAGAAATGCTGGGCTGGAAGAAACACAAGCTGGAATCAAGATTGCAGGGAGAAATATCAATAACCTCAGATATGCAGATGACACCACCTTTATGGCAGAAAGTGAAGAGGAACTAAAAAGCTTCTTGATGAAAGTGAATGAGGAGAGTGAAAGAGTTGGCTTAACGCTCAACATTCAGAAAACGAAGATCATGGCATCCTGTCCCATCACTTCATTGGAAAGAGAAACGGAAACAGTGGAAACAGTGTCAGACTTTATTTTTGGGGGCTCCAAAATCACTGCAGATGGTGACTGCAGCCATGAAATTCAAAGAAGCTTACTCCTTGGAAGAAAAGTTATGACCAACCTAGATAGCATATTCAAAAGCAGAGACATTACTTTGCCGACTAAGGTCTGTCTAGTCAAGGCTATGGTTTTTCCTGTGGTCATGTATGGATGTGAGAGTTGGACTGTGAAGAAAGCTGAATGCTGAAGAATTGATGCTTTTGAACTGTGGTGTTGGAGAAGACTCTTGAGAGTCCCTTGGGCTGCAAGGAGATCCAACCAGTCCATTCTGAAGGAGATCAGTCAGCCCTGTGATTTCTTTGAAGGGAATGATTCTGAAGCTGAAACTCCAGTACTTTAGCCACTTCATGCGAAGAGTTGACTCATTGGAAAAGACTTTGATGCTGGGAGGGATTAGGGGCAGGAGGAGAAGGGGACGACAGAGGATGAGGTGGCTGGATGGTATCATCGACTCAATGAACATGAGTTTGAGTAAACTCCGGGAGTTGGTGATGGACAGGGAGGCCTTGCATGCTGCTATTCATGGGGTTGCAAAGAGTCAGACACAACTGAGCAACTGAACTGAACTGAACTGACTAGAGCTGTCCTGCCACCTCTGGGTGTGTCTTTTGTCTTACAGATTGAGGATTAACTTTTACTTGAATTTAACTTGTCATCCTGGACCCAACTGATTTTAATCAGTTTATGTTACACCCTTGTGTTATGTAATTCTCTTAAAAGTTGTGACCTGTCCCCTTCCTTCCTGTTTCATGCTCTTTTCCTCAGCCCCACTACTAGGCCCACAATGTCGCCTCTATAATCTTATGGAGGGACAACCAAAAAATAGCTGGCTGTTGGGAGGGAAATACTATACAATACCCAAGCCCTCTAGATATTTAGGCCTTCATCTTCCATGTTTCCTACAACATGTGCAACACCAGCATCTCTCAGTGAACCCTCTAGGGGAGGCAACAGGCACACAGTGCCTGCTAGAAGTCCATCAGTTGGCATTCCTTCAAAGGCAATTGGGCTTCCAGCGATAATGTTTGCCACTTTGGGAGTTAGCCCCATAGGCCTTGGGCGCAAACCCTTACCACCCTTCTCCTAAAGTTACAAACATACCCCCAGATCAAATCTCCACTCCACTTTTATGGAACATTTGGTCTGTTGCCTCTTAAAAATTTGTTCTTAAGCCAATTACTAACTCCTACAATCAGGACCCTGCTCTCTTGTAGACAACAAGCCTATTGCTCCACCCAGCCTATTAAAATACCTTATTGTCCCTAACAGGGCCAGATGACCCACTCCTTTGTCACTACTTCTGTTATTACCTAAAGTGGGTCTATGACAATGAAATGTTTACCATTGGAGACACCCTAACCTGGTTTTATGAGGACTAGGGGAAGAAATCAGTGATTTACAGTCCCTTAGATTAAAAGGATAAGGCTTATGACTGTTACACTATTCCCCAGTCTCAGGGAAAAGCCTTGGATTGCTTTACATCATGATATCTATTCCCACCTGTGGTAAACAAACCAGCAATGCATTAAGATTACAACCCCTTAATCCTACCCAGCACTGGTCATGCTGGAGACCTTGGGGACACCGAACTCCAGTCTGGGGATCCCAGGAGGTCAACCTGCCTTGACTTGCCTAGGGATCTGGTCCTCGAAAGGTTGTCATGCCTCAACCTGCTCGGGGATCTGCTAGTTCAGGGGTCTCAGGAGGTCATCATGCCTTGACCTGCCCAGGGATTCTATCGCCAGGAAGCTGTCATGCCTCAGCCTGCCTGGGGATCTGCACCCTGACCCAGGGACGCCTGGCTCTTAGGTTGGAACATTAGTAGGTAGGATAAGCTTCAGAAAGACTCACCCCTAAGGAAGTTCACCCATGGAAACAGAAGGAAGCCTATTACTTGTGGGACGGTGTGCAGTCTCAGCAATAACTCAGGAGCCCAATGAGAACCCCATTGCCTTTCTGGAAAGGCTAAAAGAGGCCCTCCAAAAGTTTACCAATCTGGACTTAGACTCTTACGAGGGACAGGTGATTTTAAAGGACAAATTCCTGTCCCAATGTGCATCAGATATCAGAATTAAGTTACAACAGCTACAGCAGCAGGACCCTGCTTCCTCTTTAGATGAGATGGTCTAGACAGCCACCAATACCTTTTATAACAGAGAACAGGAGAAAGAGGTCAAGGCCAAGGAGAGGGAGAGAAGGAAAGAGACAAGGCATGCCCAGGTGCTGGCTGCCCTCCGGGGAAACCCTATGGCAAACCCCGAGTCCTTGAAGGACAAGGCACTAGGCAAATGCCTAATATGTAGACAGGCGGGACATTGGGCCAGAGAGTGTCCAAACTGTGAAAAGTCTCCTAAAATGGCTTGCTACAAATGCCATCAATTGGGACATTGGGTAGCACTCTGCCCTTGGGACCCAAGAGCCTCAAGGTCAAGCTCCAAGCCTTCCCTCACAGTGGTTCAACAGGACTGAATAGGCCCGCTCCAGCCAGCCCACCTGTGACAGATAACCATCACAGAGCTGGAGCCAAGGGTGCAACTGGATGTGGCAGGTAGGTCCGAGAATTCTGGGTTGACATGGGGCTACCTACTCTGTCTTGATCTCCTACTCTGGAGCCTTCTCCTCCCAAACCTGTACCATTTTGGGTGATACAGGGAAAACAACTACTAAAAAATTCACCCAAGCACTTCTTTGTTGCTGGGATGGACAAATATTTTCCCACCAGTTTCTGGTGGTCCCTGAGTGTCCTACTCCCATAATGGGAAGAGATATACTCACTAAACTGGGGACCACTCTTGTGATAGGAAGCTTTTCAGCCCCTAGGGCCTTACAGCTTCTGGTTACTACTGAATAACTCATTACACCTTCTCCAATAGAGAGGGACCAAAAACTATGGAAGGACAAAATTAACCCCCAGGTGTGGGACCAGGGAATTCCTGGATGAGCCCACCAAGCTGAACTGGTCATCATTTTCCTCCGAGATCCCACTCGGTTTCCTAACAGGAAACAATATCCCCTCAAAAGAGAGGCTCGGGAGGGACTACAGCCTTTAATAAATAAATTCCTTGCTTGTGGGCTATTGGTCCCCACCAATTCACCATGTAAAGCCCCAATCCTCTCCGTAAAGAAAAAGGATGGGGCCTGGCAAATGGTTCAAGATCTCCAGGTCATAAATGAAGCTGTAGTCCCCCTCCATCCCACAGTACCCAATCCCTATGTAATCTTGGGAGAAATCCCACCCAGTGCCAAGTGGTTTACAGTCTTGGATCTCAAAGATGCATGTTTTGTTTGCATACCACTGGCTAAAGAATCCCAATATCTTTTTGCCTTTGAGTGGGAGGCCCCAGGAGAAAACAACAACAACAACAACAACAACAACAACAAAAAAAAAACAGATGACTTGGATAGTATCACCTCAGGGGTTCAGAGATAGCCCCCACTTATTTGGACAAGCCCTTAGTTGGGATCTCCTAGACCTGGACCTGGGACCTAATGGGAAAATATTATAATACATAGATGACCTACTAATCTGCTTTCCAAATTAAAAAAAAAAAAAAGCCCAACAACATGCAATTCAGTTTCTAAACTTTTTGGCAGAAAAGGGGATATAATGTCTCTCATGCTAAGGCACAGATGGTCGAGACAAAGGACACTTACCTGGGAGTTCAGATTACACACAGGTCCAGGAAGTTGTCTTTTGATCGGGTACAAGGAATCCTCCAGTTGACCTCCCCCACAACTCAATAATAATTGTGAGCTTTCCTGGGGCTAACTGGGTATTGTAGAATCTGGATACCCAACTATGGTCTAATTGCCCAGCCCTTAAATGAAAGCTTAAAGGGACAGGATGATTCAATCCCGCTGATGTGGGAAACTCCTCAAAAGAAGGCAAAGGCTGTACTAAAACAGGCCTTAACTCAAGCACCTGCCTTGAGGTTGCCAGACCCAGAAAAAATCATTCCAACTTTATGTCTATGAAGTAGAGGGAATAGCCTTGGGTGTCTTAACTCAAAGGTTGGGATCTGAGCCCCAGCCTGCTGCTTACTTATCCAAAAGGCTTGATCCAACCACCTGAGGCTGGCCTCGCTGCCTTCGAAATCTTGCAGCTATTGCAATCATGATAGAAGATGCTTTGAAACTCTCCTTTGGGGGCAAACTATTTTTACCAGCCACCAAGTAAAACAACTCCTAAATGGGAGAGGCCATTTATGGATGTCTGATCAAAGAATCCTCAGATATCAAGTAATGCTGATGGAAAATCCAGGCCTCACTATATCCCCTTGTGAAGTTCTTAACACAGCCACCCTGCAGCCTACCCGCGAGGGCTCTCTTCCCTTTCACTCTTGTCTAGAAACCTTGGGCCATTGGACAAAACCCCGAGAGGGATTGTCAGAAGATCCTCTGATCAATACTGAGGAAATCTGGTACAATGATGGAAGCAGCTTTGTCTCAGATGGAAAAAGAAGAGCCGGGTATTCAGTAGTCTCCAATTTTGAGATCATAGAGGCTAAGCCTCTGCCACCTGGTCCCAATTAGCTGAGCTCATAGCCCTGACTCAAGCTTTAGAACTGGGTAAAGGAAAAATAATAGCCCTTTACACTGACTCCAAGTATGCCTTTCTAGTGCTACATGCACATGCTGCTATTTGGAAAGAAAGGGGCCAATTAACCACCCGAGGGTCCCCAATCAAATATGGTGATCAAATTCTTAGACTCTTGGAGGCAGTCCATCAGCCCACTGACGTTTCAGTCTCCCACTGTAAAGAACACCAAAAAGGGAACATACAAGTGGCACGAGGGAACCAAGCAGTTGATCAGGCAGCTAAGAGAGCAGCATTATGGAACAATGACCTAATAGCGGTTGCCACCCTAGTTCCACAGACGAATTTGCCAGAAACTCCTTCATATACTAAAGGTGAGACTCTTAAAACTAAGAGTGAGGGCTTTCAAGAAGATCATATGGGGCAGTTCCAAAAGAAGGGACTCCTTTTTCTGCCTGGGACCTCCAATGGAAGTTGGTTAACTCCTTACATGCCACCACTCATTTAGGAAAAAAGGCTCTCCAAAAATTACTAGAAAGGTACTTCAGAAGAACAGGCCTCCAAACAACTATAAGGCAAGTGGTCTCCTCTTGTCCCACTTGCCAATTAAACAACCCCCAATGAGCTCGAGGACCCCAGCTGGACCACCCCATCCAAAGGTGAGGAACCTACCCAGGAGATGACTGGCAGATGGACTTCACCCAGATGCCAGTTTCTCAAGGGTATAAATACCTATTAGTCATGATAGATACATTCACAGGATGGATCGAAGGCTTTCTCACACGGACTGAGAAGGCTGAGAAGGTGGTAAAAAAAAAAAAAAACCTCCATGAAATCATTCCAAAATTTGGTCTGCCCAGGTTATTACAAAATGACAATGGGACATCATTTACTTCCAAGCTCACCCAAGGTGTCTCTAAAGAATTGGGCATTACTTATTATCTCCATTGTGCCTGGAGGTCTCAGTCTTCAGGAAAAGTAGAAAGACCCAACCAATTCTTAAAATCAGTGATGAAAAAGATAACCCAGGAGACCTTTCTGGGATGGAAGGAGGCTGTACCAATACTCTCCTCTGCACCCGTATTGCTCCTAAGAAACAGGTTGGTCTTAGTCCTTATGAGATGCTATATGGGAGACCTTTTGTTTATGTCAATGACCTGTTCCTAGATCCAGAGGTTCAGACTGTCCAGTCTTATGCCATGGCCATTGGGCAATTCCAACAGGATATACATTTGTGAGGTATGAACCAGGACCTAAAAGATTGTAAGGAGTCACAACTATATGCTCTAGGGACTCAAGTCCTAGTTAAAGTCTGGAAAAATGGGTCCCCAAAGGCTCAACTCCAGCCCACATGGAAGAGTCCCTACCCTGTAATACTTTCTACCCCCACAGCAGTCAAGATACCAGAACATGACTACTGGATTCACTACTCACGAGTCAAGCCGTGGAAGAAAACAGAAGACACTCAATACACTTGTGAGCCCCTGGGAAATCTCAGAACTACAAATGAGTGCCATTCTAATGAACACCCCCAAAATCTGGTTACTGGGGATAAAGTTTCTCAGGATAGCTCTAAAAAGCCAACATAGCTTGGCCAAGATTGTACTCCAAAATAGACAGGAGATAGATCTTCTGATCCCTGAACAAGGAGGGACTTGAGCCATCCTGGGGATTGAAATTTGGAATTGGCTAATGCCCCTACTAGTCCTTGTTATGCCATATTGATGCTGCTTATGATTGCTCCATGTATTATCAATTGTCTAACCTGTTTTGTCTCTGCTCAGGTCAACAAGCTACAACATGCAGTGCCAGTTCAACAAAAATATAAAACTATGGCAGACCATGGAAAATATCACTCACCCTTAGATAGACACCTCTATAAGGACACTGAGGCTTGAGACTGGCAAGAGGGGTAGGCCCAATACCCCTCGCCATCCCAGTTCAGCAGGAAGTAGCCAGAAATAACTTGACGCCCCTATTCCCAAAGAATTGGGCCTCCTATCTCTTGAGGGGGGAATGTTAGGTAGTTAGAATAGGAAACAGGAGCCCAAAATGGCGGTGGCTAAAAGACAAGGAAGGGAAAAGCCTGTGAAAATAGAACAAAACAAACACACTCTCTCTCTCCCGCGTGCTGGTGCACTTCCCCACTCTCTTCTGTTTGCATCTTTGGGTCAGCATGCCCTCACGCCTCAAGGATGGATTCTCTTGCTATTTTCTAAATAAAATAGAACTGTAACACTGATTTGTCTAAGAGCTATAACACGGTCTGTCCAAGACCCAAGAGCTGTGATGCACTGAGGGCTTTAATGTCCATCACTCCAAATCTTTGTTGTGACAAGACAGAACTTAGGAGCATACACTCACCTGACAGTACATTCTTCATATAATTTCTTATCAATAAGGCTTTATACAATGTTTTATTAGCTGGTAGGGTTAATTTCCCCTCATTGATCTCTTTTCAGAGTTTTACTGCTGTTTTAACTTTTTATATTAATGTTACAATTATATTAATTCATAATTCTCTAAGCAGGATTGACATAATTATGATATTGTCTTCTCTCTTAATAACAGTATGGTAAGGGCATTATCTAGAAGATTTATTATAGGTTATATTTATACATAAGTACAATAAAGAAATCCTTAATGCACAACTTCCTATTAGAAGACTGCAGTTAAAAAAAAATAATGAGCCCATATAGTAAGATGCACATACAAATGACAGAACAAGTACCAGACTTATCTGTCATATTATTAAATTTAATTGGGCTTAATTCACTGGTTAAGAGCAAAAATTTTATATCATGAAACCAATCTTGGAGAAGGCAACGGCAACCTACTCCAGTATTCTTGCCCGGGGAATCCCATGGACGGAGGAGCCTGGTGGGCTACAGTCCGTGAGGCCTCAAGAGTCAAAACACACCTTAGCAACTAAACCACCACCCAGGCGGGTTAGCTGAGAACTAGAGCCACCTGGAAGTTAAGTGGGAGGTTGGACGGAGGGGCAGAGTTCTCTCTGGGGTAGAGAGTAGCCTTGGACTAACCGGGGCAGGGAGCTGTGAGAGACACTGCTCAAGAAGTTGCTCCCATCAAGAGAAAGGTCAAGTTCAGATTGTAGGCTTAGAAAAATAGGTGACTTGACCAAAGGCAGCAGATCAAGCCAGCCCAACTGGTTCATGAATGTAGTTCAACTAAATGAATCCAGATGGGAACAGAAATAGATTAGAGTGGAGAAGGCTCAGCAGGGTCTGGCTGACCTCACCCAAAGCCTAGGTGAGGAATCTGGGACCAGGCAGAGAAGGCCCGTAAAGGCAATTGGGAAGTACTTTGGGGAGGTTTTGGAAGGCAATCTGACTTCTCTTCGGAGGAAGTTTCGAGCTGGTTGGGTTAGCAGCCAAGAGAAATGGGATGGAAAATGGAATTGGAGCCTCCGTACCCTTGGTGTCGGCCCAGCAAATATTTCTTAGTTGCCACTGGCCTGAAGAAGCTATGTTGTAAACTCTTTCATTCCTTTGATTGTGTACTTTATATCCCCCCCCCACCCTGTTTCTTAATAAATTCCGTTGTAAAATGTGAAAAAAAAAAAAAAAAAGAAACCAATCGAGTTTTATAATGTACATGAGATAGTTGTTTTTTTTTTTTTTTTAAGTTACTTGAAAGGTTAAAATTAGAATGATGGGCAAATGTATACTGCTGCTGCTAAGTTGCTTCAGTAGGCCGACTCTGTGCGACCCCATAGACAGCAGCCCACCAGGCTCCTCTGTAAAAATCAGGTCTCAACATCTTAACATTAAATTCAGTGTAATTTGAGCCTTCAATACTTTAAGTAAGACAAAAAAGGACAACTTATAATGCTAAAATATATAACAGCATTAAGAACATGTTTTGTGTGTGTGTGTGTGTATGTGTGTGTGTGTGTTTACACATTTTCCTGAAAATGTCCTTTTATCTTAATTCTTGCATAAAATCTCAGCTGGGTGTAGAATTTTGGGAAACCAGTTATTTTCTCCCATCCCTTTAAAGATTTATTCCTGATTATCAGTCATTGTTCTAAGACACTGTTAGTGCCATTGAGCTAGCTGTCATTGGTTTATCATTCCTTTGTGGGTAAACTCCTTTTTCTGCAGTTGCTTTTCAGTTTTTCTACTTGTTTGTGGAATGCTATATTATGTTAAATGTGGATTTAATTTTATTTATCCTACTAGGAATACCTATTTTGTTGCTTCCTTCCAAAAATCATTTATTTCATCAATTCAGGAAAGAAGCATCATTCATCCTTTCCATTCTCTGTTTCTGACATTTGATTAGAAGTATGCTTATTTCCTGATTCTCTCTTCCATATCTAATAATTTCTTAGTTTATTTCTTTCCTCTCCATTATGTGTTCTGGCTAACTGTGAAAGATTGTTGCTAACCCACAAAAAGATGCCGGGATTCTTGGCCTCTGGAAGAGTTCAATCCGGGTCCAAAGACGAGGCTTGGTAGCTCAGAGTTTTTATGCAATTGAATTTTATTAAATTATAAAAGGGATAGAGAAAGCTTCTGACATAGACATCAGAAGGGGGCAGAAAGAGTACCCCCTTGCTAGTGTTAACAATGGAGTTATATACCTTTTAATTTGTTATTACAATGAATCTAAAGAATGTCTCAAGTTTGTGAAAATTTTACCAGACCTTCTCCAGCAATTTACATTTTAGGATAACAAGATTATAATTTAACAGTAGAAAGATCCTCCAGACAGTATTAGTCAGAAGGTTTTCAAGAAGGAGAAACTGTCCTCCAGTATTGTTGTTGTATAATCCCTATACAGAGTTTAAACTCAGTTTTGTAATTGACTGAGACTAGAGAATGCAAAGGGAAAAAAGTTTTTCCTTTCCTCCTCTTTGAGAATTCCAGACTCCCAATCTCCACTTTGAGAGCCCCAGACCTTTCCCCTCCTTGGGGACCCTGAACTTCTTTTCAATCTGCCTAGGGATTGACTCTCTCAACTGAATCATATGTAGCTTCTTATTTAGAACTTTTTGTTATGTTTGATAACTTAATTATTCTATTTTTCCACCTTAAACGATCAGTTTAATTGTTTTCTTATCTACTCGTTATTCTTCAGTGAGATTTTATATTACAGTGGGTAAGAACCCAGCTTCTGTAGCCAATCTGTTTTCACCATTTACTAACTATGAGAACTCAGTCAATTCACTTCTCTTGATAACTCTTTTACCATAAATTTACCAAACTCCTCTCAGCCATAAAATTAGGATGTGGTTTCCTGATGAAACTAATCTCTTGGTTTATTCACTACACCCTACTTTTCTTTCAGCCCTTTCATCTATTATGTAACCAGTTTCCTAATTCAATTACTTGTTTTATTTTCAATAGTAGTTTCTATTTTCCTGAATGTCTGGATTCAGCTTCTTCTAGGTTTTTAATCCTCTATTCATTTTTATAACAGGAAATTACTATTTATTTCTTATAAATGTAGCAATGCATGCTTATAAAATTGTTATATTCTGCTTCATATTTCTGGATTTCTACCATGAAAGCATTTTCAGGTTACCTTTTTTGGACATTATGCCAAACATGTGCATTTATATTATATATTAGTTACCAAAGGAAGTTATTGTCATAATATCATCAATGCATTAGGCTCATGGAAATAAAAGGCAAACAATTAATGTGAAAGTCACATCAGGCTCTTTACAACCCCATGGACTGTAGCCTGCCAAGCTCCTCTTTCCATGGAATTCTCTAGGCAAAAATACTGGAGTGGATAGACATTACATGGAAGGGATCTTCCCAACCCAGGGATCAAACCCGGGTCTCCCATATTGCAGACAGGTTCTTATAAAATCTGCACCACCAGGAAAGCCCAAGAATACTGGAGTGGGTAGCCTGTCTCTTCTCCAGGGAATCTTCCAAATCCAAGAATTGAACTGGGGTCTCCTGGATTGCAGGTATATTGTCACCTTGCTTATTTAACTTATATGCAGAGTACATCATGAGAAAGGCTGGGCTGGAGGAAGCACAAGCTGGAAATTAAGATTGCCAGGAGAAATATCAATAGCCTCAGATATGCAGATGACACCACCCTTATGGCAGAAAGTGAAGAACTAAAGATCCTCTTGATGAAAGTGAAAGAGGAAAGTGAAAAAGTTGGCTTAAAACTCAACATTCAGAAAGCTACGATCATGGCATCTGGACCCATCACTTCATGGCAAGTAGATGGGGAAACAGTGTAAACAGTGACAGATTTTATTTTTTAAAAAACTATTTTGCAAAAATCCTCAACAAAATTCTAGCAATCAGAATCAAACAACACATTAAAAAGATCATACACCATGACCAAGTGGGCTTTATCCCAGGGATGCAAGGATTCTTCAATATCCGAAGAATATCCAAATCAATCAATGTAATTCACCACATTAACAAATTGAAAAAATAAAAGCCATATGATTATCTCAATAGATGCAGAGAAGGCCTTTGACAAAATTCAACATCCATTTATGATAAAAACTCTCCAGAAAGCAGGAATAGGAGGAACATACCTCAACATAAGAAAAGCTATATATGACAAACCCACAGCAAACATTATCCTCAATGGTGAAAAATTGAAAGCATTTCCCCTAAAGTCAGGAACAAGACAAGGGTACCCACTTTCACCGCTACTATTCAACATAGTTCTGGAAGTTTTGGCCACAGCAATCAGAGCAGAAAAAGAAATAAAAGGAATCCAGATTGGAAAAAAAAAAAAAGAAGTTAAATTCTCCCTGTTTGCAGATGACATGATCCTCTACATAGAAAACCCTAAAGACTCCACCAGAAAATTACTAGAGCTAATCAATGAATATAGTAAAGTTGCAGGATATAAAATCAACACACAGAAATCTGTTGCATTCCTATACACTAGTAATGAGAAAGTAGAAAAAGAAATTAAGGAAACAATTCCATTCACCATTGCAACAAAAAGAATAAAATACTTAGGAATATATCTACCTAAAGAAACTAAAGACCTATATATCGAAAACTATAAAACACTGATGAAAGAAATCAAAGAGGACACTAATAGATGGAGAAATATACCATGTTCATGGATCGGAAGAATCAAAATAGTGAAAATGAGAATACGACCCAAAGCAATCTACAGATTCAATGCAATCTCTATCAAGCTACCAGCGGTACTTCTCACAGAACTAGATAAAATAATTTCAAGATTTGTATGGAAATACAAAAAACCTCGAATAGCCAAAGCGATCTTGAGAAAGAAGAATGGAACTGGAGGAATCAACTTGCCTGACTTCAGGCTCTACTACAAAGCCACAGTCATCAAGACAGTATGGTACTGGCACAAAGACAGAAATATAGATCAATGGAACAAAATGGAAAGCCCAGAGATAAATCCACACACCTATGGACACCTTATCTTTGACAAAGGAGGCAAGAATATACAATGGAGTAAAGACAATCTCTTTAACAAGTGGTCCTGGGAAAACTGGTCAACCACTTGTAAAAGAATTAAGCTAGATAACTTTCTAACACCACACACAAAAATAAACTCAAAATGAATTAAAGATCTAAATGTAAGACCAGAAACTACAAAACTCCTAGAGGAGAACTTAGGCAAAACACTCTCCGACATAAATCACAGCAGGATCCTCTATGATCCACCTCCAAGAATACTGGAAATAAAAGCAAAAATAAACAAATGGGATCTAATTAAAATTAAAAGTTTCTACACAACAAAGGAAAATGTAAGCAAGGTGAAAAGACAGCCTTCTGAATGGGAGAAAATAATAGCAAATGAAGCAACTGACAAACAACTAATCTTAAAAATATACAAGCAACTTATGCAGCTAAAGTCCAGAAAAATAAATGACCCAATCAAAAAATGGGCCAAAGAACTAAATAGACATTTCTCCAAAGAAGACATACGGATGGCTAACAAACACATGAAAAGATGCTCAACATCACTCATTATCAGAGAAATGCAAATCAAGACCACAATGAGGTACCACTTCACACACCAGTCAGAATGGCTGCGATCCAAAAGTCTGCAAGCAATAAATTCTGGAGAGGGTGTGGAGAAAAGGGAACCCTCTTACACTGTTGGTGGGAATGCAAACTAGTACAGCTACTATGGAGAACAGTGTGGAGATTCCTTAAAAAATTGCAAGTAGAACTGCCTTATGACCCAGCAATCCCACTGCTGGGCATACACAACAAGGAAACCAGAATAGAAAGAGACACATGTACCCCAATGTTCATCACAGCACTGTTTATAATAGCCAGGACATGGAAACAACCTAGATGTCCATCAGCAGATGAATGGATAAGAAAGCTGTGGTACATATACACAATGGAGTATTACTCAGCCATTAAAAAGAATACATTTGAATCAGTTCTAATGAAATGGATGAAACTGGAGCCGATTATACAGAGTGAAGTAAGCCAGAAAGAAAAACACCAGTACAGTATACTATCACATATATATGGAATTTAGAAAGATGGTAATGATGACCCTTTATGCAAGACAGCAAAAGAGACATAGATGTGTAGAGCAGACTTTTGGACTCTGAAGGAGAGGGAGAGGGTGGGATGATTTGGGAGAATGGCATAGAAACATGTATACTATCATGTAAGAAACGAATCACCAGTCTATGTTTGATGCAGAATGCAGGATGCTTGGGGCTGGTGCATGGGGATGATCCAGAGAAATGATATGGGTTGGGAGGTGGGAGGGGGGTTCAGGAGTGGGAACTCATGTACACCCGTGGTGGATTCATGTCAATGTATGTCAAAACCAATACAATATTGTAAAGTAAAATAAAGTAAAAATAAAAATTAAAAAAATATTTTTTTTTTTTCCCAAATCACTGAAGATGATGACTGAAGCCATGAAATTAAAAGACACTTGCTCCTGGAAGAAAAGTTATTACCAACCTAGACAGCATATTAAAAAGCAGAGCCATTACTTTGCCAACAAAGATCTATCTAGTCAAAGGTATGGTTTTTCTAGTAGTCATGTATGGATGTGAGCTGCTGCTGCTGCTGTCACTTCAGTCGTGTCCGACTCTGTGCGACCCCATAGATGGCAGCCCACCAGGCTCTGCTGTCCCTGGTATTCTCCAGGCAAGAACACTGGAGTGGGTTGCCATTTCCTTCTCCAATGCATGAAAGTGAAAAGTGAAAGTGAAGTTGCTCGGTCTTATCCAACTCTTAGCGACCCCATGGACTGAAGCCTACCAGGCTCCTTCGGCCATGGGATTTTCCAGGCAAGAGTACTGGAGTGGGTTGCCATTATGGATGTGAGAGTTGGACTATAAAGAAAGCTGAGTGCCAAAGTATTGATGCTTTTGAACTGTGGTGTTGGAGAAGACTCTTGAGAGTCCCTTGGACTGTAAGGAGATCCAACCAGTCAATCCTAAAGGAAATCAGTCCTGAATATTCATCGGAAGGAAGTCAAGAGATACCTGGAGTAACAGGCAAAATTTGCCTTGGAGTACAAAATGAAGCAGGGAAAGGCTAACAGAGTTTTGCCAAGTGAATGCATTGGTCATAGCAAACACACTCTTCCAACAACACAAGAGATGAGGCTACACATGGATATCACCAGATGGTCAATACTGAAGTCAAATTGATTATATTGTTTGCAGCCAAATGCAGAGAAGCTCTATACATTCAGCAAAAACAAGACCAGGAGCTAATTGTGGCTCAAATCATGAACTCCTTATTGCAAAATTCAGACTTAAATTGAAGAAAGTAGGGAAAACGACTAGGCTTTTTAGGTATGATCTAAATCAAATCCCTTATGATTATCCACAGGAAGTGACAAATAGATTCAAGGGATTAGATCTGATAACCAGATTGACTGAAGAACTATGGACGGAGGTTGTGCCATTGTACAGGAGGCGGTTATCAACACAATCCTCAAGAAAAAAGAAATGCAAAAAGGCAAAATGGTTGTCTGAGGAGGCCTTACAAATAGCTGAGAAAAGAAGAGAAGCTAAAGGCAACAGATAAAAGGAAATATATACCCATCTGAATGCAGAGTTCCAAAGAATTGCGAGGAGAGATAAGAAAGCCTTCCTCAATGAACAATGAAAAGAAATAGAGGGAAACAATAGAATGGGAAAG
Source organism: Oryx dammah (assembly GCF_014754425.2). Classification (NCBI taxonomy): domain Eukaryota; kingdom Metazoa; phylum Chordata; class Mammalia; order Artiodactyla; family Bovidae; genus Oryx; species Oryx dammah. Next base: position 50,043,824 of record NW_024070207.1, read on the forward strand.
ACTAGAGATCTCTTCAAGAAAATTAGAGAATCTAAGGGAACAATTCATACAAAGATTGGCACAATAAAGGACAGAAACAGTATGGAACAGAAGCAGAAGTGATTAAGAAAAGGTGGGAAAAATACGCAAAAGAACTATACAAAAAAAAGATCTTCATGACCCACATAACCACGATGGTGTGATCACTAACTTAGAACCAGATATCATAGAATGTGAAGTCAACTTGGAAGCATCACTACAAAGAAAGCAAGTGGAGGTGATGGAATTTCAGCTGAGCTATTTCAAATCCTAAGAGATGATACTGTGAAAGTGCTGCACACCATATGCCTACAAACTTGGAAAACTCAGCAGTAGCCACAGGACTGGAAAAGTTCAGTTTTCATTCCAATCTCAAAGAAAGGCAATACAAAAGAATGTTCAAACTACCTCACAGTTTCACTCATCTCACACACTAGCAAGGTAATGGTCTAAATTCTCCAAACGAGACTCCAACAGTATGTGAACCGAGAACTTCCAATGTTCTAGCTGGATTTAGAAAGGCCAGAGGAACCAGAGATCAAATTGACAACATCTGTTGGATCGTTGAAAAAGCAACAGAGTTCCAGAAAAACATCTACTTCCGATTATTGACTATACCAAAGTCTTTGACTGTGTGGATCACCACAAACTGTGGAATATTATTAAAGATGTGGGCATACCAGTCTACCTTACCTGATTATGAGAAATATGCATGCAGGTCAAGAAGCAAAAATTCTATCCACACATGAAACAATGGACTGGATCCAAATTGGGAAAGTTGTAAGTCAAGACTGTATATTGTCACTCTGCTTATTTAACTTATTTGCAGAGTATATCATGTGAAATTCCAGGCTGGATGAAGCACAAGCTAGAATCAAGATTGCTGAGAAAAATATCAATAACCTCAGATATGCAAATGATACCACCCTCATGGCAGAAAGTGAAGAGGAAATAAAGAGCCTCTTGATGAATGTGAAAGAGGAAAGTGAAAAAGCTGACTTAAAACTCAACATTCAAAAATCTAAGATCATGGCACCCAGTCCCATCACTTCATGGCAAATAGGTGGGGAAACAATGGAAACAGGGACAGACTTTATTTTCTTGGGCTCAAAAATGACTGCAGATGATGACTGCAGCCATGAAATTAAAAAACGTTTGCTCCTTGGAAGAAAAGCTAGGACCAACCTAGACCACATATTGAAAAACAGAGACATTACTTTGCCAACAAAAACCTGTCTAGTCAAAGCTATTATTTTTCCAGTATTAATGCATGGATGTAAGAGTTGCACCATAAAGAAGGCTTAGCACTGAAGAATTGATGCTTTCAAACTGAAGTGCTCGAGAAGACTGGTGAGAGTTCCTTGGACTGCAGAGAGATCAAAGCTGACAATCATAAAGGAAATCAGTCCTGAATATTCATTGGTGTAACTGATGTTGAAGCTCAAACTTCAATACTTTGACCGCCTGATGGAAGAACTGACTCATTGGAAAAGATCCTAGTGCTGGAAAGATTGAAGGCAGGAGGAGAAGGGGTTGACAGAGGATGAGATGGTTGGATGGCATCACCGAGTCAATGGACATGAGTTTGAGCAAGCTACTGGAGTTGGTGATGGACAGGGAATCCTGGCATGCAACAATCCACGGGTTTGCAAAGACTCAAACAGGAATTAGTGACTGAACTGAAGTGTACATAGTATCAGAGAAATTAGCAAGCTAATGAAATAAAATTATGTCATACTTCTAATCTTTGTTTTTCATTTAGCTACTCAATTGCAATATCATGTTATTTTCAGGTGTACAGCTTCACATTCTTTTCCATTATAGGTTATACAAGATATTGAATTGGAGAAGGAAATGGCAACCCCCTCCAGTGTTCTTGTCTGGAGAATCCCAGGGATGGGGAAAACTGGTGGGCTGCCATCTATGGGGTCGCACAGAGTCAGACATGACTGAAGCGACTTAGCAGCAGCAAGATATTGAATATAGTTCCATGTGCTATTCTGTAAATCTATGTCTTTGAATCTGTTTCTGTTTTTTAAAATGTTCATTTGTATCAGGTTTAGATTCCATATATGTGATATCTATGATATTAATTTTTCTCTGCCTGACTTAGTATGATGATCACTAGGTCCATCCATGTTGCTGCTAATGGCATTATTTCATTCTTTTTTATGGCTGAGTAGTATTCCATATTGTGTATATCTGTGTGTGTGTGTTTGTATGTATACATATCCATTCATCTTTTGATAGACATTTAGGTGGCTTCCCTGGTGGCTCAGAGGTTAAAGTGTCTGCCTGCAATGTGGGAGACCTGGGTTTGATCCCTGGGTTGGGGAGATCCCCTGGAGAAGGCAATGGCAACCCACTCCAGTATTCTTGCCTGAAGAATCCCATGGATGGAGGAGCCTGGTGGGCTACAGTCCTCAGGGTCACAAAGAGTCGGACACGACTGAGCAACTTAACTAACTAACTAGGTTGGTTCCATATCTTAGCTACTGTAAATAGTGCTATTATGAACGTTGGTATGTGTGTTTCTTTTTGAAATAGTTTTTGTCTTTTCTGGATATATGCCCAGAAGTGAGATTGCTAGACAGAGAAGCCTGGTGGGCTACAGTCCATGGGATTAGAAAAGAGTCAGACACAACTTAGTGACTAAACAACAACAGTGTAGGAGAATTTCCTTTTCTCCACACCCTCCCCAGCATTTGTTATTTGTAGACTTTTTGATGATGGCCAGTCTTACAGGTGTGAGGTGGTACCTCACTGTATTTTTGATTGGCATTTCTCTATCATTTCATGGTAAATAAATGAGGAAACACGGGAAACAGTGTCAGACTTTATTTTTTTGGGCTCCAAAATCATTGCAGATGGTGACTGCAGTCATGAAATTAAAAGACGCTTACTCCTTGGAAGAAAAGTTATGACCAACCTAGATAGCATATTTCAAGAGCAGAGACATTACTTTGCCAACTAAGGTCCACCTAGTCAAGGCTATGGTTTTTCCAGTAGTCATGTATGGATGTGAGAGTTGGACTGTGAAGAAGGCTGAGTGCCGAAGAATTGATGCTTTTGAACTGTGGTGTTGGAGAAGACTCTTGAGAGTCCGTTGGACTGCAAGGAGATCCAACCAGTCCATTCTGAAGGAGATCAACCCTGGGATTTCTTTGGAAGGAATGATTCTGAAGCTGAAACTCCAGTATTTTGGCCACCTCATGCGACGAGTTGACTCATTTTGGAAAATACTTTGATCCTGGGAAGGATTGGGAGCAGGAGGAGAAGAGGACGACAGAGGATGAGATGGCTGGATGGCATCACTGACTCAATGGACGTGAATCTGAGTAAACTCTGGCAGTTGGTGATGGACAGGGAGGCCTGGCATGCTGCGATTCATGGGGTCACAAAGAGTCGGACATGGCTGAGGGACTGAACTGAACTGAATATTTAACGGCATAGAGCATCTTCTCATGTGCTTGTTGTCTATCCGGATGTCTTCTTTGGACAAATATCTATTTAGGTCTTCTGCCCATTTTTTGATTGGGATTTTTTTTTTAATATTGAGTTATATGAGCTGTCTCTATAAAAAGTCACACTTCTTAATTATTTTTGATAGAATGCAAGAGGCAGACTGTCATCCTTTCATTGAAGAATTAGTCAAGACAATAATTCATGTCAAAACAGAATGTCAAAGATTCTCATAAATGAAGCTCAATTATCATATATGTGAAACATCTTTCTAATTATCACATGAGTTATTTGTATTTCAGTAATAATACATTTAAAGATATTTAAAATCTGGGCTTTCTTGGTGGCTAATATGGTAAAGAATCCACCTGCATTGCAGGAGACTTGGGTTCAATCCGTGGCTTGGAAACATCCCATGGAGGAGGGCATGGCAATCCACTCCAGTATTCTTGCCTGGAGAATCCCCATGGACAGAGGAGCCTAATGGACTACAGTCCATGTTGTTGCAAAGAATCAGACATGTTTGAGCAACTAGGCACAGAGCACTTCTAGGAATTTTAAAATGTCAGGACTAAATATAATCTGGGATAATAGTGGAGCTGAGATTGCAGAATAACCAGGAACTCTCTTAATTTTATTCCTTCACAAATATAGATAGTAATATATTGCATGTTTTACAAATCACTGGATCTTTCAAGTCATTTCATTAGAAAGAAAATGTTCAATGTGATTGTTCTTCCTCATAATGTAAATTTCACTTATTAGGAATTTGGTGTAGACTTTTTATTCTCCAAAGAGATGCTGAATTTCTTAGGCAACAAAGACATGCAGGATTAACCTCAATAAATGTGATATCTGCTAACATAAGTAGAAGATATTAAGAAGAGGTGGCAAGAATACACAGAAGAACTATAAAAAAAAAATCTTTATTACCCAGATGACCATGATGTTGTGATCACTCACCTAGAGCCAGACATCCTGGAATGCAAAGTCCAGTGGGCCTTAGGAAGCACCACTAAAAACAGAGCTAGTGGAGGTGATGGAATTCAAGTAGAGCTATTTCACATCCTAAAAGATGATGCTGTGAAAGTGCTTCACACAATATACCAGCAAATTTGGAAAACTCAGCAATAGCCACACGCCTGGAAAAAGTCAGTTTTCATTCAAATCCCAAAGAAGGGCAATGCCTAAGAATGTTCAAACTACTGCACAATTGCACTCATCTCACAAACTAGCAAAGTAATGCTCAAAATTCTCCAAGCTAGGCTTGGACATTATGTGAACCATGAACTTCCATATGTTCAAGATCAATTTAGAAAAGGCAGAGGAGCCAGAGATCAAATTGCCAACATCCTTTGGATCATAGAAAAAGCAAGAGAATTCCAAAAAAACCTCTACTTCTGTTTTATTGATTATGCCAAAGCCTTTACCTATGCAGATTACAAAAAACTGTGGAAAATTCTCTAAGAGATGGGAATACCAGACGACCTGACCTTTCTCCTGAGAAATCTGTATGCAGGTGAAGAAGCAAAGTTAGACTCAATCAAAAAATGGGCAAAATAACTAAATAGGCATTTCTCCAAAGAAGACATACAGATGGCTAACAAACACATGAAAAGATGATCAACATCACTCATTATCAGAGAAATGCAAATCAAGACCACAATGAGGTACCATTTCACACCAGTCAGAATGGCTGCGATCTGAAAGTGTACAAGCAAAAAATGCTGGAGAGGATGTGGAGAAAAAGGAACTCTCTTACACTGTTGGTGGGAATGCAAACTAGTACAGCCACTATGGAAAACAGTGTGGAGATTCCTTAAAAAATTGCAAATAGAGCTACCTTATGACCCAGCAAACCCACTGCTGGGCATACACAACAAGGAAACCAGAATAGAAAGAGACACATGTACCCCAATGTTCATCGCAGCACTGTTTATAATAGCCAGGACATGGAAACAACCTAGATGTCCATCAGCAGATGAATGGATAAGAAAGCTGTGGTACATATACACAATGGAGTATTACTCAGCCATTAAAAAGAATACATTTGAATCAGTTCTAATGAGATGGATGAAACTGGAGCCGATTATACAGAGTGAAGTAAGCCAGAAAGAAAAACACCAATACAGTATACTGACACATATATATGGAATTTAGAAAGATGGTAATGATGACCCTTTATGCGAGACAGCAAAAGAGACACAAATGTATAGAACGGGCTTTTGGACTCTGAGGGAGAGGGAGAGGGTGGGATGATTTGGGAGAATGGCATAGAAACATGTATACTATCATGTAAGAAACGAAGTGCCAGTCTATGTTCGATACAGGATACAGGATGCTTGGGGCTGGTGCATGGGGATGATCCAGAGAGATGATATGGGGTGGGAGGTGGGAGGGGGGTTCAGGATTGGGAACTTGTATACACCCGTGGTGGATTCATGTCAATGTATGGCAAAACCAATACAGTATTGTAAAGTAAAATAAAGTAAAAATAAAATTAAAATAAAATAAAATAAAACAAATAAAAATGAAAAATCTTTAGGCTTTAATAACAGATTTACTTCCTTCATACTTTTATTATTTAACTTCAAATAAATGGTTAAAATATAAGTTTCAAAAAAAAAAGAATTGGACATGGAAAAACAGACTGGTTCCAAATTGGGAGAGGAGTACATGAAGTCTGTATATTGTCACCCTGCTTATTTAACTTATATGCAGAGTACATCATGCAAAATGCTGGAGTGGATGAAGCACAAGCTACAATCAAGATTGCTGGGAGAAACATCAGTAACCTCAGGTACTCAGATGACACCACCCTTATGGCAGAAAGTAAAGAGAAACTAAATAGTCTCTTGATGAAAGTGAAAGAGGAGAGTGAAAAAGCTGGTATAAAACTCCACATTCAGGAGGCAATACTAAGATGGTGGAAGAATAGGACAGGAAGCCTGCTTTCTCCCCACAAATTCATCAAAAGAACATTTGAATGCTGAGCAAATTCCACAAAACAACTTCTGAATGCTGGAAAAGGACATCAGGCACCCAGAAAGGCAGCCCATTGTCTTCCAAAGGAGGTAGGACAAAATATGAAAGATAAAAAGAGAGATAAAAGTGGTAGGGATGGAGATCAGTCCCAGGAAGGCAGTCTTAAAAGAGGAGAAGTTTCCAAACACCAGGAAACACTCTCACCAGCGGGTCTGTGGGGTGTTTTGGAATCTCAGAGAGCAACTTAACAGGGAGGAAAAATAAATAAATAAATAAACCCCACAGATTACATGTCTAATGGCAATTCCTAGCATTTGCATCCAACACCAGCAAGCAGGGCTGAACAGGGAGGCACGGGCTGCATTGCTTAGGGTAAGGACCAGGCCTGGATGGCCTGAGGACAATCTAAGGGAAATAACTTGAGATAAAACCCAACTATCTGAGAGCCAGAGAGAGAAGGAGAGACAAAGAGAGAGAGAGAACTATCCCACAAAAAGCCGTAAGGTAAGGCACTGCCAGGCCTGCTCACAGAACAAAGGACTGAGTGAACACCAGTGAATACCTGCTGTGGACCGGCCCATTCCCCGCCAGAGATAGGGAGGCAGGTGGGGGGCAGCCAGAGCTGGAAAAGGGCAATTTTTCCCCCAGAGAGGCATCCTCTAACAAACTGCAAGCAGCCTCCCAGTTGCTAACCAAGACTTCTTGGGCTTCTGGACGGTTGACATCCACTGGGAGGGTCACAGCCAGCGATCAGCTCCCCAGAAGAGACACAAGACACAACTGAGACGGGCGCGCCGGCTGCCACCCAGGACTCCAAGTGGCTGAGACTGGGGAGGTGATAAGACTCACTCCCCACCTGGGGAGACTGAGCTTGCCAAGCCCTTGGTCACCTGAACTGCTCGGAACTGGGACAGGCACAAAATGCAGGCCCAACCGAGTCTGTGCCTTTGTGGAGTACCCGAGAACCTGAACCTGATCAGCTTAGACCTGGGAAGTGCACACAACCCAGGGCCCACCTCAGACAGTTCTCCAGCAGAGCAATCTAGAGCCTGAGAAGTGTAGACTGGGAAAGCACGCACGCCATGAGCGGGAGCAAACCCAGTGTGGCTGAAACACCGTGAGCACTCCCCACACACGCCAGTGATATTTGTTTGCAGTGTTCCTCTCTCCCCACAGCATGAATGAACAAGTGAGCCTAAATAAGTGACCACCTTCGCCCCCTTGTGTCAGGGTGGAAATTAGACACTGAAGAGACCAGCAAACAGAAGAAGCTAAAATAAAGAGAGGGAACTGCTTTGGAAGTGACAAGTGCAACAGATTAAAACCCTGTATTTAACACCAGCTACATTGGAAGGGGCCTACAGATCTTGAGAAGTATAAGCCAGATCAAGGAACTATTTGAAACTGGACTGACCCCACACTGCCCACAACAACTCCAGAAAATTCCTAGATATACTTTTGCTGTTATTATTTTTTAATTAGAATTTTTTTAAAAAAATTTTAAGTCCTCTATTACTCCTTTATTTTCATTTTTATAACCTACTATTACTTTGCAAAAAAAGATCCTATTTTTAAAGCAAACTTCATATATATATATATTATCATTTTTGTAACTTTTTTTTAACTATTGTATTTTTGAGAGTCTAACCTCTACTCTAGATTTTTAATCTTTGCTTTTTGGTATTTGTTATCAATTTTGTACCTTTAAGAACCCAATCTTCAGTACCCATTTTTACTTGGGAGTGTGATTACTGGCTTGATTGCTCTCTCTCCCTCTTGACTCTTCTTTTTCTCTACCAGGTCGCCTCTATCTCTTCCCTCCCCCTTCTTTTCTGTACCTAACTCTGTGAATCTCTTTGTGTGTTCTGGGCTGTGGAGAACACTTAGGGAACTGATTACTGGCTGGATCTGTCTCTCCTTTTGCATCCCCCTTTTCTCCTCCTGGTCACCTCTGTCTTCTTCCTTTCCCTTCTCTTCTCTGTGTAACTTTGTGAACTACTCTGAGGGGTCCAGACTGTGGAGAGCACATAGGGAAGTGATTACTGGCTACCTTGCTCTTTCCCCTTTTAATTCCCCCACTTCTCCTCTTAATAACCTCTATCTTCCTCCTCCTTCTTCTCTTCTCCATGTAACTCTGTGAACCTCTCCAGGTGTCCCTCACTGTGGAGAAACTTTTCATCATTAACCTAGATGTTTTATAGTCAGTGCTATATAGATGAAGAAGTCTTGAGGCTACTGTAAGAATAAGACTGAAAACCAGAGACAGGAGGCTTAAGTCCCAAACCTGAGAACTCCTGATGCCAGGAAACATTAATTGATAAGAGCTCATCCAAAAGTCTCCATACCTACACTGAAACCAAGCACCACCCAAGAGCCAACAAGTTCCAGAGCAAGACATACTGCACAATTCTCCAGCCACACAGGAACATAGCCCTGAGCTTCAATATACAGGCTGCCCAAAGTCACACCAAACCCACTGACATCTCAAAACTCACAACTGGACACTTCATTGCACTCCAAAGAGAAGAAATCCAGCTCCACCCACCAGAACACCGACCCAAGCTTCCCTAACCAGGAAACCTTGATATGGCACCTGTCCAACCCCATCCACAGTGAGGAACCTCCACAATAAAGAGGAACCACAAACTGCCAGAATACAGAAAGGTCACCTGAAACACAGCAATCTAAACAAGATGAAAAGGCAGAGAAATACTCAGTAGGTAAAGGAACAGAATAAATGCCCACCAAACCAAACAAAAGAGGAGGGATTAGGGAATCTACCTGAAATGAATTTAGAATAATGATAGTAAAAATGATCCAAAATCATGAAAACAAAATGGAGTTACAGATAAATAGCCTGGAGACAAGGACTGAGAAGATGCAAGAAAATTTTAACAAGGACATAGAAAAAAACAAAAAAGAGTCAATCAATAATGAATAATGCAATAAATGAGATAAAAAACAATCTGGAGGGTACCAATGAGAGTAGAATAACGAAGGTAAAATATAGGATAAGTGAGGTAGAAGATAGAATGGTAGAAATAAATGAAGCAGAGAGGAAAAAAGGAAAAAAAAAAGAATTGAAAGAAATGAGAACAACCTAAGAGACCTCTGGGACAATGTTAAATGCCCCAACATTCACATCATCAGAGTCCCAGAAGAAGACAAAAAGAAAGACCATGAGAAAATACTTGAGGCAATAATAGCTGAAAACTTCCCTAAAATGGGGAAAGAAATAGTCACCCAAGTTCAAGAAACCCAGAAATTCACAAACAGGATAACCCCAAGGTGAAACCCCCCAAGACACATATTAATCAAAATAACAAAGATCAAACACAAAGAACAAATATTAAAAGCAGCAAGGGAAAAATAACAAATAACACACAAGGGGATTCCCATAAGGATAACAACTGATCTGTCAATAGAAACTCTTCAGGCCAGAACGGAATGACAGGACATATTTAAAGTGAAGAGAGAGAAAAACCTACAACCAAGATTACTGTACCCAGCAAGGATCTCATTCAAATACGAAGGAGAAATCAAAAGCTTTACAGGCAAGCAAAAGCTGAGAGAATTCAGCACCACCAAACCAGCTCTCCAACAAATGCTAAAGGAACTTCTCTAGACAGGAAACACAGAAATGGTGTATAAACGTGAACCAAAAACAACAAAGTAAATAGTAATGGGATCATACTTATTAATAATTCCCTTAAATGTAAATGAGTTGAATATCCAACCAAAAGACAAAGCCTGGCTGACTAGATACAAAAACAAGACCCCTATGTATGTTGTCTACAAGAGACCCACCTCAAAACAAGGGACACATTCAGACTGAAAGTGAAGGGCTGGAAAAAGATACTCCATGCAAATAGAGACCAAAAGAAAGCAGGAGTAGCAATACTCATATCAGATAAAATAGATTTCAAAATAAAGACTGAAAAGAAACAAAGAAGGACACTACATAATGATCAAAGGGTCAATCCAAGAAGAAGATATAACAATTATAAATATATATGCACCCAACATAGGAGCACCACAATATGTAAGACAAATGCTAACCAGTATGAAAGGGGAAATTAACAATAGCACAATAGTAGTGGGAGACTTTAATACCCACACTCAAATCTATGGATAGATCAACTAAACAGAAAATTAACAGGGAAACACAAACTGATACAATGGACCTTAGATCTAATTGATGTCTATAGGGCATTTCACCCAAAACAATAAATTTCACCTTTTTCTCAAGTGCACATGGAAACTTCTCCAGGATAGATCACATCATTGGTCATAAACCTAGCCTTGGCAAATTAAGAAGAAAAAAAAAAAAAAAGGAAATCATTCCAAGCATCTTTTCTGACCACAATGCAGTGAGATTAGATGTCAATTACTGGAGAAAAACTGTTACAAATTCCAACATATGGAAGCTGAACAACACGCTGCTGAATAACCAACAAATCACAGAATAAATCAAAAAAGAAATCAAAATATGCATAGAAATGAATTAAAATGAAAACACAACAACCCAAAACCTATGGGACGCTGTAAAAGCAGTGCTAAGCTTCATAGCAATACAGGCTTACCTAAACAAACAAGAAAAAAGTCAACTAAATAACCTAACTCTACACATAAAGCAACTAGAAAAGGAAGAAATGAAGAACCCCCAGGTTAGTAGAAGGAAAGAAATCTCAAAAATTAGGGCAGAAATAAATTCAAACAAACAAACAAAAAAGAGACCATAGCAAAAATCAACAAAACCAAAAGCTTGTTCTTTGAGAGGATAAATAAAATTGACAAACCATTAGCCAGACTCATCAAGAAACAAAGGGAGAAGAATCAAATCAACAAAATTAGAAATGACAATGGAGAAATCACAACAGACAACACAGAAATACAAAAGATCATAAAAGACAACTATCAGCAACTATATGCCAATAAAATGGACAACTTGGAAGATATGGACAAATTCTTAGAAAATTACAACTTCCCAAAACTGAACCAGAAAAAAATAGAAAATCTTAACAGACCCATCATAAGCATGGACATTGAAACTGTAATCAGAAGTCTTCCAGGAAAAAAAGACCCAGGACCAGATGGCTTCACAGCTGTATTCTACCAAAAATTTAGAGAAGAGCTAGTACCTATCCTACTTAAACTCTTCCAGAAAATTGCAGAGGAAGGTAAACGTCCAAACTCATTCTATGAAGCCACCATCACCCTAATACCAAAACCAGACAAAAATGCCACAAAAAACAATGGCCAATATCACTGATGAACATAGATGCAAAAAATCCTTAACAAAATTCTAGCAAACAACGAAAATAATAAAATACTTAGGATTATATCTGCCTAGAGAAACAAAAGATCTATATAGAAAAAAAACTATGAAACACTGATTAAATACATCAAGGATGACACACATAGATAGAGAAATATACCATGTTCATGGATTGGAAGAATCAATATAGTGAGAATGAATACTACCCAAATTAATCTACAGATTCAGTGCAATCCCTATCAAGCTGCCAATGATATTTTTCACAGAAATAGAACAAATGATGTCACAATTTGTATGGAAATACAAAAAAGGGCAAATAGCCAAAGCAATCTTAAGAAAGAAGAATGGAATTGGAGGAATCAACCTGCCTGACTTCAGGCTCTACTACAAAGCCACAGTCATCAAGACAGTATGGTACTGGCACAAAGACAGAAATATAGATCAAAGGAACAAAATAGAAAGCCCAGAGATAAATCCATGCACCTCTGAACACCTTATCTTTGACAAAGTAGGCAAGAATATACAATGGAGAACAGACAAATATATTTAACAGTGGTGCTGGGAAAACTGGTAAACCACTTGTAAAGGAGTGAAACTAGAACACTTTCTAACACCATACCCAAAATAAACACACAGTGGATTAAAGATCTAAACGTAAGACCAGAAACTATAAAACTCTTAGAGGAAAACATAGGCAAACCCTCTCTGACATAAATCACAGCAGGATCCTCTATGATCTACCTCCCAACATAATGGAAATAAAAGTAAAAATAAACAAATGTGACCTCATTAAACTTAAAAGCTTTTGCAGAATGAAGGAAACTATAAGCAAGGTGAAAAGACAGCCTTCAGGATGGGAGAAAATAATAGCAAACAAAGCAATGAACAAAGAATTAATCTCAAAATATACAAGCAACTCCTGCAGCTCAATTCCAGAAAAATAAATGACTCAATCAAAAAATGGGCCAAAGAACTAAACAGATATTTCTCCAAAGAAGACATACAGATGGTTAACAAATGCATGAAAAGGTGCTCAATATCACTCATTATCAGAGAAATGCAAATCAAAACCACAATGAGGTACCATCTCAAGATGGTCAGAATTGCTGCTATCCAAAAATCTACAAGCAATAAATCCTGGAGAGGGTATGGAGAAAAGGGAACCCTCTTAAACACTGTTGGTAGGAATGCAAACTAGTACAGCCACTATGGAGAACAGTGTGGAGATTCCTTTAAAAAGCTAAAAATAGAACTGCCATATGACCCAGCAATCCCACTGATGGGCATACACACAAAGGAAACCAGAATTGAAAGAGACACGTGTACCCCAATGTTCACTGAAGCACTGTTTATAATAGCCAGGACATGGAAGCAACCTAGATGTCCATCAGCAGACAAATGGATAAGAAAGCAGTGGTACCTATACACAATGGACTATTACTCAGCCATTAAAAAGGATTCATTTGAATCAGTTCTAATGAGGTGGATGAAACTGTAGCCTATTATACAGAGTGAAGTAAGCCAGAAAGAAAAACACCAATAGAGTATACTAACGCATATACATGGAATTTAGAAAGATGGTAATAATAACTGTATATGTGAGACAGCAAGAGAAACACAGATGTATAGACAATCTTTTGGACTCTTTGGGAAAAGGTGATAGTGAGATGATTTGAGAGAAGCATTGAAACATATGTATTATATATGAAACAGATCGCCAGTCCACGTTTGATGCATGAGACAGGGTGCTCAGGGCTGGTGCACTGAGATGCCCAGAGGGGTGTGATGGGAATGGAAGTGGGAAGGGGGTTCAGGATTATAAAAACATATACACCCAAGGCTGGTTCATGTCAATATATGGCAAAATCACTACAATATTGTAAAGTAATTAGGCTCCAATGAAAATAAACTTAAAAAACAAATAAAAAAACCTCAGAATTCAAAAAACTAACATCATGGCATCTGGTCTCATTCAGTTCAGTTCAGTTCAGTCGAGTCGCTCAGTGCTGTGTGACTCTTTGAGACCCCATGAATTGCAGCACGCCAGGCTTCCCTGTCCATCACCAACTCCCGGAGTTCACCCAAACTCATGTCCATCCAGTCGGTGATGCCACCCAGCCATCTCATCCTCTGTTGTACTCTTCTCCTCTTGCCCTCAATCCCTCCCAAAATCAGAGTCTTTTCCAATGAGTCAACTCTTTGCATGACGTGGCCAAAGTATTGGAGTTTCAGCTTCAGCATCAGCCCTTCCAAAGAACACCCAGGACTGATCTCCTTCGGAATGGACTGGTTGGATCTCCTTGCAGTCCAAGGGACTCTCAAGAGTCTTCTCCAACACCACAGTTTAAAAGCATCAGTTCTTCGGTGCTCTGCTTTCTTATAGTGCAACTCTCACATCCATACATGACCACTAGAAAAACCATAGCCTTGACTAGACGGACCTTTGTTGACAAAGTAATATAGCTGGGTTTGAATATGCTATCTAGGTTGGTCATAACTTTCCTTCCAAGGAGTAAGCATCTTTTAATCTCATGGCTGCAATCACCATCTGCAGTGATTTTGGAGCCCCTAAAAATAAAGTCTGACACTGTTTCCACTGTTTCCCCATCTATTTCCCATGAAGTGATGGGATCAGATGCCATGATCATTACTTCATGGAAAATAGATGGGTAAACAATTGAGACAATGAGAGACTTTATTTTCTTGTGCTCCAAATCCTTGTTTATGCTGACAGTAGCCTTGTAATTAAAAGACACTTGCTCCTTGTTAAAAACGCTATGACCAAGCTAGACAACATATTAAAAAGCAAAGACATTTGACTATGTGGATCACAATAAACTGGAAAATTCTGAAAGAAGTGGGAATAACAGACCACCTGACCTGCCTCTTGAGAAACCTATATGCAGGTCAGGAAGCAACAGTTAGAACTGGACATGGAACAACTTATATGCAGAGTACATCATGAGAAACATTGGGCTGGAAGAAGCACAAGCTGGAATCAAGATTGCCGGGAGAAATATCAATAACCTCAGATATGCAGATGACACCACCCTTATGGCAGAAAGTGAAGAGGAACTAAAAAGCCTCTTGATGAAAGTGAAAGAGGAGAGTGAAACAGTTGGCTTAAAGCTCAACGTTCAGAAAAGTAAGATCATAGCAACTGGTCCCATCATTTCATGGCAAATAGATGGAGAAACAGTGGAAACAGTGGCAGATGGTGATTGCAGCCATGAAATTAAAAGACGCTTACTCCTTGGAAGGAAAGTTATGACCAACCTAGATAGCATGTTAAAAAGCAAAGACGTTACTTTGCCAACAAATGTCCGTGTAGTCAAGGCTATGGTTTCCAGTGGTCACGTATGGATGTGAGATTTGGACTGTGAAGAAAGCTGAGCACTGAAGAATTGATGCTTTTGAACTGTGGTGTTGGAGAAGACTCTTGAGAGTCCCTTGGACTGCAAGGAGATCCAACCAGTCCATTCCGAAGGAGATCAGCCCTGGGTGTTCTTTGGAAGGAATGATGCTAAAGCTGAAACTCCAATACTTTGGTCACCTCATGCAAAGAGTTGACTCATTGGAAAAGACCCTGATGCTGGGAAGGATTAGGGGCAGGAGGAGAATAGGACGACAGAGGATGAGATGGCTGGATGGCATTACTGACTTGATGGACATGAGTTTGGGTAAACTCTGGGAGTTGGTAATGGACATGGAGGCCTGGCGTGCTGCGATTCATGGGGTCGCAAAGAGTCAGACACAACTGAGTGACTGAACTGAAGTGAACTGAAATGAGATATTGAAGGTTTGTCATATGTATGTGTGTTTCTGTGTGTGCACGCACGTGTGTGCTATGTGCTCAGTCGTGTCCAACCCTTTCGTGACCCCATGGACTGTAGCCCACCAGGCTCTTCTGTCCAAGGGCTTTCCCAGGCAAGAATACTGAAAAGGGATCCTTCTCCAGGGCATCTTACTGACCCAGGGATAGAAACCATGTCTGCTGTATTGGCAGGAATATTCTTTACTACTCTGCTGAGGGAAACTCAACAAAGCAGAGTAAAATGAAAATTAACAAAATCAGTTTGAAAATTCAATGAGGCAAAATAATTTATAATTATTGAGTAAAGCTTAATGTACTTTTATGGTTTCTTTGACTTCTGTATGATGATTTATTTTTCTATAGATAAACATTATATCTTGCAGTTAGATTTATATAACTGCGCAGGTTCTCACTTCATTCTGTGGGGTTTCTTCCAAAAGGTCTAATTCGATGTTAACTTTTCCCTTTTTTTTTTTTTTAAATTCAGGAGTTTTTCTGATCCCAGTAAGCTCTTCAACCGTTAAAGTTCAATTGAATTGTTTTCAACGTTATCTCCTATATAAACTGAGAGAATTTAAATACTCTTGAAAATTATAAGGTTAATTTGTTGGTATCAATAGAAATATATAATTTGAAAGAGCTACTGAGGAATCTAAATATAACCATAGTTCAAATCTTATGATAATGAAGCAGTTTTTAAGAAAAATAATATCACAGTCTGACCAAAAGACAGTTTTAGCTGTGATTTCCATAACATATTGGGATGAAGTTTCCTGTCCCATTAAAAATGAATTAAAAATTAAGTCATTAAATTATCAAAATAATAATTATGTTCAAATAGTTTGATGCTTTGAGAAATACAACAGTAAAAGTAACAGTGTGTTGTGTATTAATCATATCAGGAAGAAAATTCAATTATGAATCATGGACCTACTCTCTAATTAACATAATGTGGCCATGTTGCAGATACACAACAAATTCCAATCTTCAATCTATATATTCAGGATAACTGGATAAATCAGACATGTGTTTATTTTGGTAAGATCACAATAAAGATTTTTCAAGACTAAAATCAATCCTAATTTTTTTGGCAACTAATTTAATAACAAGTTATCCCAAAATATGTACTATCATTAAAGTCCCCTTTCTAAGAAGTTTACTGAGATCCAGGATTTTATACTAAAGTAGGAAATGGGGTAACCTTAGAGGGTCTGCGTTTCTGGAGAAGTCACATGACTGAAATGGTCCCAGCTGTGGGGAAGACTGCAGAGGCAAGGCCTGTCAGAGTACACTTGTCATTCCTAAGGATTTAATGTTAAAATTTGTACTTATTAAGAATATAAATATACAGAATGGAATGCATGTTGTTGTTCAAGATATCTTTGACCTTTATACAGTATGAAAATTTGATAGTGGAAATTTTCATCATTTTATGTAACTTTGTCAGTTGTCTTTCATTTTATTGGATATAATGTAGGTAATCAGTTGTAATACATAGTGATTTTGAAGACAGATGCATTTCTATCACCATTATTGCATTTATTAACCATGTAATCTTGAGTAACCTTGACCCACTGGGTCTTCAATTTGCTATCTTTGCAACAAGAATAACAATACGTACATCACATCAAAAGAGATAAGGCATATACCATGTCAAACGGAGTGCTAGCATATATAAAAGACTCAAAAATGTTAGTAATTGACTTTTAAAGAGTTTACTGGAATGTCTTTTACCACTGGATGAGTTATCCACCCCCTTCTCCTTTCTCTCTACATCAACCTGAAATTGCCATTCCCAGAGTCACTTGCCTCTACCATTCTGGGTTATATTCTCCTTCTTCTAGCCACTCACTTTGGCCACCTGATTTAAGAGCCAACTCATTGGAAAAGACCTCGATGCTGGGTAAGATTGAAGGCAGGAGAAGAGGATGACAGAGGATGAGATCATTGGAAGGTATCACCAACTCAATTGACATGAATTTGAGCAAACTTTGGGAGACAGTGAAGGACAGGGGAGCCTAGCAGGCTGCAGTCCATGGGGTCGCAAAGAGTTGGACATGGCTGAGCAACTAAACACCAACAAAGCCACTCACATGAGATTTGGGATGTGGACTAGAAAGAGAAGTCATTATTCTCTGTTGGCATGTGTGGGCAGAAGTTTAGAAATTGGCAGACTCTGGATCATCTTCAGGGTTGAAAGCAGATGAAATTATTGGTGGTGTTGGGGTCCTAGTAACCACTCTTTTTCCAGATTTCCTATAAAATCAGCTATAGCCCTCTTTTCTCCCCTAGGCTTTCAATAGGTGCATAAGCCTCTAAATCCCTATATTTTCTCAGAGTACCTAGGATAGCTAGTGTTCTCATGACAGAACTCTGGCAGATTCTTCAAAGACACCATTGTCCTTCTAGTTGTGCCTCCTGATGGTTAGTGCCATGACATCTCTGTTGAGCTTGATGATGTTGCTATTTCGCTTCTTTGACTGGTTTCTGGCCACTGCTTAGCATGAGCTTATGTGAGAGCCTTTTTCTTTAGTCTCTTCTTAAATATTGTTGCAGCCCTGAGTTCCATTCTTGAGTCTTCTTTTACTGTAAGCATTATCCTTATGTCATTATCCACTCGCTCACTATCTCAAGAATCTGCATCTCTCGCTCAGAAAAAATTTAAATGAATGTGTAAATGAAGTAGAGAAAGAAAATCGAATAGAAAGAGGAGTGTACCTTTAATATACATTATTTTAAATGAGTGTATTCATCCTATCTACAGGAAGGAGAACACCTAAATTCTAGAGTTATTTTAATCATATGGAAGTTTCAATTTGCTGAAAATATTTCTAGTGAGGAAAAATGTAACCAAATAAAGATGTTGATTTCAGGAAGCTAAGAGGAAATTTTAGCTTTTAAGGAATCATAGAAAAATGTGTTTTCTAACTCAACTTGCTATTCTTGAGGATTAATAACAGATAATGACAACCGAGGGTGAACAAAGTAGACCCTTCTGTAACGTTACTTTACCAAAAAATAGCATTCACCCTGACAAATTAGTACCCTTGTCAAAAGCAATCCATGATCATGTAAGATGGGGATTTTCAAATTGGGATATGAGGAACTCTAGGGTTCCAGGCATCTGCCCAAGTATTCTAGGCAGAATTCTAAAATGTTTTCCAAGATTCTCATCTCCTAATATATGTGCCCTGTGGAATCTCTGAAACTTTGAACATGATTTGTTACCAGTCCTGTATTTAGGTTATGTTTTATGCCACAGTCAACTTTGTTAAGGGAGGTGGTCTAGATGGGGCCAACCTAATCATGCTAGCACTTTATATCTGGATCTTATTGGTCAGAGAAACTCTCCTGCTAGTCTGGAAAAAAGCAAGCAGCCTTATTGTGACCTACAAAGTTCCATTTGTCAAACCCTAGGTTCAGAACTCTTGAAGCCAGGAGCTGCGGGGAATGGTAAATGGGGAAGGATGGTCAAAGGGAACACAGTTTTAGTCATACAAGATGTATAACTTCTGGAGATCTACTAATGACCATAGTGCCTATAGCTAACAAAATTACATTGTATACTTAAAATTTGCTAAGATGATAGATTTTATGTTAAGAGTTCTTACCACAACACACACACACACACACACACACACACACACACACACACACACAAATAACAGCAATAAAACAGGCAAGAGGAAACCTTGAGAAGGAATGGATGTGTTTATGACAGAGATGGTCGTGATGATTTAACAGGCATATCTTATCCCCAGAGTTGTGTACACTAAATAAGTACAGCTCTGTATGTGTCAATAAATCAATAAAGCAGTTTAAAAAATACATTAAAAAGAACCCTAGAGGCACCCCAAGTATGTGCCAAGGCATTGTGAATAATGTCTGCGTGGTGTGCCTATGGAGATTCCCAGTGTTTCCACCAATATCTGCCATAAGAGTGACACCACTCTTATGGCAGAAAGTGAATAAGAACTAAAAAACCTCTTGATGAAAGTGAAAGAGGAAAGTGAAAAAGTCGGCTTACAGCTCAACATTCAGAAAATGAAGATCATGGCATCTGGTCCCATCACTTCATGGGAAATAGATGGGGAAACAGTGGAAACAGTGTCAGACTTTATTTTCTTGGGCTCCAAAATCACTGCAGATGGTGACTGCAGGCTTGAAATTAAAAGATGCTTACTCCTTGGAAGAAAAGTTATGACCAACCTAGATAGCATGTTAAAAAGCAGAGACATTACTTTGCCGACTAAGGTCCATCTAGTCAAGGCTATGGTTTTTCCAGAAGTCATGTATGGATGTGAGAGTTGGACTGTGAAGAAAGCTGAATGCTGAAGAATTGATGTTTTTGAACTGTGGTGTTGGATAAGACTCTTGAGAGTCCCTTGGACTGCAAGGAGATCCAACCAGTCCATTCTGAAGGAGGTCAGCTCTGGGTGTTCTTTGGAAGGACTGATGCTAAAGCTGAAACTCCAGTACTTTGGCCACCTCATGCAAAGAGTTGACTCATTGGAAAAGACTCTGATGCTGGGAGGGATTGGGGGCAGGAGGAGAAGGGGATGACAGAGGATGAGATGGCATCACTGACTTGATGGACATGAAGAAGTCTGAGTGAACTCCGGGAGTTGGTGATGGACAGGGAGGCCTGGGTGCTGCAATTCATGGGGTTGCAAAGAGTCAGACACGACTGAGTGACTGAACTGAACTGATCTGAACTGATGACTATTTTCATGCTACAGTGGCAAAAGTGAAGAGTTGCAACAGAGATTATATGGCCAACAAATTTGAAAATACTTGTCCATTTTCCTGTTTCATTTACAGAAAAAGTTTGCTAACCCTGGAACAAGATTCTGTGATAATAATAAATCTGAGAATTCCTGAATAAAGCAACCATAATCATTGCAAACATACAAGAAAGAAACATGCCCACGATTTTGGATGGATACCAGAGAGACTAAGATTTCAAGTGTCTATTATTGGAATGTTTTGACCTGAAAACCATTTTAGCTTTATTCTACTCTTAGGTATAACCACCATATCCTCTAAATACTATCTTACTTGCATTTATCCATAAGCACAATACATGCTGCCTCAAATCTTGCAACAATTACACATATTTAATATGTATTTTCAGAAATTATTTGCTCCACACTCCCCTGGAATCACTCTACAGGGCATTGAGGGCTACCCAGTCTGATTTTGGAGTGTATGTTTTGCTTTTAGTTGGATATGCAGATTTCAATATTGATATGGAATTGTGTTAAGTCTATCTATAAATTTGTATTTTCAGACTTAACACAATTCCATATCAATACTGAAATCTGCATGTTCACCTAAAAGTGAGTGAGAACTTAAAACATGACTGTATCTAGATGAAACCAAAATAATAATTCAAAACTGAAAAAATTTACTTGTCTTTTCTAGATGCATGAGTAAATAACCTAGATGAGTGAATCACATATCTAGATAATTAAGAGAACTTCTTATTTCTTCCAGCCTATTCAGTATGTTGCAGATCCAGTCTTTATCCAGCAATAAGAGGTATATCAGAGGAAATCAGAAAAGAGTAGTGAGTAGAACTGATGTTGTTGTTCAGTCGTCCTGTTGTGTCTGACTCTTTGTGACGCCATGGACTGCAGCATGCCAGGCCTTCCTGTCCCTCACCATTTCCCAGAGTTTGCACAAGTTCATGTTCACTGCGTCAGTAATGACATCCAACCATCTTATCCTCTGATTCCCTCTTCTCCTTCTGCCCTCAATCTTTCCCAGCATCACAGAGTTTTCCAATGAGTCACCTGTTCGCATCAGATGACGATCAAAATACTAGAGCTTCAGCCTCAGCATCAGTCCTTCCAGTGATTACTCAGGTTTGATCTCCCTTAGATTGGTTTGATCTCCTTGCTGCCCAAGGGACCCTCAAGAGTCTTCTCCAGCACCACAATTCAAAGGCATCAGTTCTTTGGAGTTCTTCCTTCTTTACACTTCAGCTCTCAAAACTGTACGTGATCACTGGGAAGACCATAGCCTTGACTATACAGATTTGTGTTGGCAAAGTAATGTCTCTACTTTTCAATACACTGTCTAGATTTGTCATTGCTTTCCTGCCAAAAAACATTCATCTTCTGATTTCATGGCTGCAATCACTGTCCACAGTGATTTTGGAGCCCAAGAAGAAGAAATCTGTCACTACTTCCACCTTTTTCCCCTTCTATTTGCCATGAATTAATGGGGCTGGTTGGGGCATAGACTTGGATTACTGTGATATTGAATGGTTTGCCTTGGAAACGAACAGAGATCATTCTGTCGTTTTTGAGATTGCGTTCAAGTACTGCATTTCAGACTCTTTTGTTGACCATGATGGCTACTCCATTTCTTCTAAGGGATACCTGCCCACAGTAGTAGATATAACGGTCATCTGAGTTAAATTCACCCATTCCAGTCCATTTTAGTTCGCTGATTCCTAGAATGTCAACGTTCACTCTTGCCATCTCCTGTTTAACCACTTCCAATTTGCCTTGATTCATGGACCTAACATTCCAGGTTCCTATGCAATATGGCTCTTTAAAGCATTGGACCTTGCTTATGTCACAAGCCACATCCACAGCTGGGTATTGTTTTTGCTTTGGCTCCATCCTTTCATTCTCTCTGGAGTTATTTCTCCACTGATCTCCAGTAGCATATTGGGCACCTACTGACCTGGGGAGTTCCTCTTTCAGTATCCTATCATTTTGCCTTTTCATACTGTTCATGGGGTTCTCAAGGCAAGAATACTGAAGTGATTTGCCATTCCCTTCTCCAGTGGACCACATTCTGTCAGACTTCTCCACCATGATCCACCCATCTTGGGTGGCCCCACACAGCATGGCTTAGTTTCATTGAGTTAGACAAGGCTGTGGTCCTAGTGTGATTAGATTGACTATAGTTTTCTCTGAGTATGGTTTCAGTGTGTCTGCCCACTGATGCCATCTCACATGCTAGTAAAGTAATGCTAAAAATTCTCCAAGCCAGGCTTCACCAATACATGAACCATGAACTTCCAGATGTTCAAGATGGTTTTAGAAAAGGCAGAAGAATCAGAGATCAAATTGCCAACATTCAGTGGATCATGGAAAAAGCAAGAGAGTTCCAGAAAAACATCTCTTTCTGCTTTATTGACTATGCCAAAACTTTTGACTGTGTGGATCATAATAAACTGTGGAAAATTCTGAAAGAGATGGGAATACAAGATCACCTGACCTGCCTCTTGAGAAACCTATATGCAAGTCAGGAAGCAACAGTTAGAACTGGACATGAAACAACAGACTGGTTCCAAATAGGAAAAGGAGTACGTCAAGGCTGTATGTTGTCACCCTGCTTATTTGACTTCTATGCAGAGTACATCATGAGAAACGCTGGACTGGAAGAAGCACAAACTGGAAACAAGATTGCCAGGAGAAATATCAATAACCTCAGATATGCAGATGCCACCACCCTATGGCAGAAAGTGAAGAGGAATTAAAAAGTCTCTTGATGAAAGTGAAAGAGGAGAACAAAAAAGTTGGCTTAAAGCTCAACATTCAGAAAACGAAGATCATGGTATGTGGAAAATAGATGGAGAAACAGTGGAAACTGTCAGACTTTATTTTGGGGGGCTCCAAAGTCACTGAATATGGTGACTGTAGCCATGAAATTTAAAAGACGCTTACTCCTTGGAAGAAAATTTATGACCAACCTAGATAGCATATTCAAAAGAAGAGACATTACTTTGCCAACAAAGGTCCGTCTAGTCAAGGCTATCATTTTTCTAGTGGCCATGTATGGATGTGAGAATTGGACTGTGAAGAAAGCTAAGCACTGAAGAATTGATGCTTTTGAACTATAGTGTTGGAGAAGACCCCTGAGAGTTCCTAGGAGATCAATTTTGCGTGTTCTTTGGAAGGACTGACACTAAAGCTGAAACTCCAATACTTTGGCCACCTCATGCGAAGAGTTGACTCATTAGAAAAGATTCTGATGCTGGGAGTGATTAGGGGCAGGAGGAAAATAGGAGGACAGAGGATGAGATGGCTGGAAAGCATCACCGACTTGATGGACGTGAGTTTGAGTGAACTCCGAGAGTTGGTGATGGACAGGGAGGCCTGATATACTGCCATTCATGGGGTTGCAAAGAGTCGGGCATGACTGAACGACTAAACTGAAATGAACTGAATGGGGCTGGATGACATGATCTTAGTTTTTTTTTTTAAATATTTAGTCTTAAACCAGCTCTTTGACTCTCTTCCTTCACCCTCATCAAGAGACTCTTAGTTCCTTTTGCTTTCTTCCATTAGAGAGGTATCATCCACTTATCTGAGGTTGCTGATATTTCTCCCGCCTATTTTGATTCTGGCTAGTAAATAATCTAGCCTGGCATTACTCATGATGTGCTCAGTGTATAGGTTCAACAAACAGAGTGACAGAGGACAGCCCTGTTGCACTCCTTTCTCAATCTTAAACTGATCAGTTGTTTCATACAGGGTTCTTTTTTTAATATAAAAATATTTATTTTAATTGGAGGTTAATTACAATATTGTATTGGTTTTGCCATACATCAACATGAACCCACTATAGGTATACACGTGTTTCCCAACCTGAACCCCCCTCCCTCCTCCCTGCCCGTACCATCCCTCTGGGTCATCCCAGTGCACCAGCCCAAGCATCCACTATCATGCATCAAACCTGGACTGGCGATTCATTTCAGATATGATATTATACATGTTTCAATGCCATTCTCCCAAATCCTCCCATCCTCTCCCTCTCCCACAGAGTCCAAAACACTGTTCTATACATGTGTGTCTCTTTTGCTGTCTCACATACAGGGTTATCATTACCATCTTTCTAAATTCCATGTAATGCATTAGTATACTGTATTGGTGTTTTTCTTTCTGGCTTATTTCACTCTGTATAGTAGGTTGCAGTTTCATCATCCACCTCATTAAAACCAATTCAAATGTATTTTTTTAATGGCTGAGTAGTATTCCAAGGTGTATATATACCATGGCTTTCTTATCCAATCATCTGCTAATGGACATCTAGGTGGCTTCCGTGTCCTGGCTATTATAAACAGTGCTGCGATGAACATAGGGGTACAGGTGTCTCTTTCCATTCTGGTTTCCTCGGTGTGTATGCCCAGCAGTGGGATTGCTGGGTCATCAGTTCAGTTCAGTTCAGTTCGGTCACTCAGTCATGTCCAACTCTTTGCGACTCCATGAATTGCAGCACGCAAGGCCTCCCTGTCCATCACCAACTCCCGGAGTTCACTCACGCTCGTGTCTATCGAGTCAGTGATGCCATCCAGCCATCTCATCCTGTAGTCCCCTTCTCCTACTGCCCCCAATCCATCCCAGCATCAGAGTCTTTTCCAGTGAGTCAACTCTTCGCATGAGGTGGCCAAAGTACTGGAGTTTCAGCTTTAGCATCATTCCTTCCAAAGTAATCGCAGGGCTGACCTCCTTCAGAATGGACTGGTTGGATCTCCTTGCAGTCCAAGGGACTCTCAAGAGTCTTATCCAACACCACAGTTCAAAAACATCAATTCTTCAGCACTCAGTTGTCTTCACAGTCCAACTCTCACAACCATACATGACTACTGGGAAAACCGTAGCCTTGACTAGATGGACCTTAGTCAGCAAAGTAATGTCTCTGCTTTTGAATATACTATCTAGGTTGGTCATAACTTTTCTTCTAAGGAGTAAGCGTCTTTTAATTTCATGGCTGCAGTCACCATCTGCAGTGATTTTGGAGCCCCCCAAAATAAAGTCTGACACTGTTTCCACTGTTTCCCCATCTATTTCCCATGAAGTGATGGGACCAGATGCCATGATCTTCATTTTCTGAATGTTTAGCTTTAAGCCAACTTTTTCACTTTCCTCTTTCACTTTCATCAAGAGGCTTTTTCGTTCCTCTTCACTTTCTGCCATAAGGGTGGTGTCATCTGCATATCTGAGGTTGATATTTCATTCCGTATGATTATACAGTGGAAGTGAGAAATAGATTTAAGGGCCTACATCTGATAGATAGAGTGCTTGATGAACTATGGAATGAGGTTCGTGACATTGTACAGGAGACAGGGATCAAGATCATCCCCTTGGAAAAGAAATGCAAAAAAGCAAAATGGCTGTCTGGGGAGGCTTTACAAATAGCTGTGAAAAGAAGAGAAGTGAAAAGCAAAGGAGAAAAGGAAAGATATAAGCATCTGAATGCAGAGTTCCAAAGAATAGCAAGAATAGATAAGAAAGCCTTCTTCAGTGATCAGTGCAAAGAAATAGAGGAAAACAACAGAATGGGAGAGACTAGAGATCTCTTCAAGAAAATTAGAGATACCAAGGGAACATTTCATGCAAAGATGGGCTCAATAAAGGACAGAAATGGTCTGGACCTAACAGAAGCAGAAAATATTAAGAAGAGGTGGCAAGAATACACGGAAGAACTGTACAAAAAAAGAGCTTCACAACCCGAATAATCACGATGGTGTGATCACTCATCTGGAGCTAGACATCCTGAAATGTGAAGTCAAGATGGCCTTAGAAAGCATCACTATGAACAAAGCTAGTGGAGGTGATGGAATTCCAGTGGAGCTATTTCAAATCCTGAAAGATGATGCTGTGAAAGTGCTGCACTCAACATGCCAGCAAATATGGAAAACTCAGTAGTGGCCACAGGACTGGAAATGGTCAGTTTTCATTCCAATCTCAAAGAAAGGCAATGCCAAAGAATGCTCAAACTACCGCACAATTGCACTCATCTCACATGCTAGTAAAGTAATGCTTATAATTCTCCAAGCCAGGCTTCAGCAATACGTGAACTGTGAACTTCCTGATGTTCAAGCTGGTTTTAGAAAAGGCAGAGGAACCAGAGATCAAATTGCCAACATCCACTCTATCATTGAAAAAGCAAGAGAGTTCCATGAAAACATCTATTTCTGCTTTATTGACTATGCCAAAGCCTTTGACTGTGTGGATCACAATAAACTATGGAAAATTCTGAGAGAGATGGGAATACCAGACCACCTGACCTGCCTCTTGAGAAATCTGTATGCAGGTCAGGAAGCAACAGTTAGAACTGGACATGGAACAACAGACTGGTTCCAAATAGGAAAAGGAGTATGTCAAGGCTGTATATTGTCACCCTGCTTATTTAACTTATATGCAGGGTACATCATGAGAAATGCTGGACTGGAAGAAACACAAGCTGGAATCAAGATTTTGGGTCATAAGGCAGTTCTATTTCCAGTTTTTTAAGGAATCTCCACACTGTTCTCCATAATGGCTGTACTAGTTTGCATTCCCACCAACAGTGTAAGAGGGTTCCCTTTTCTCCACACCCTCTCCATCATTTATTGCTTTTAGGCTTTTGGATAGCAGCCATTCTGACTGGCATGAAATGGTACCTCATTGTGGTTTTGATTTGCATTCCTCTGATAATGAGTGATTATGAGCATCTTTTCATGTGTTTGTTAGCCATCTGTACGTCTTCTTTGGAGAAATGTCTATTTAGTTCTTTGGTCCATTTTTTGATTGGGTCGTTTATTTTTCTGCAACTAAGCTGCAGGTGTTGCTTGTATATTTTTGACATTAGTTGTTTGTCAGTTGCTTAATTTGCTATTATTTTCTCCCATTGTGAAAGCTGTCTTTTTACTTTGTTTAGAGTTTTCTTTGTTGTGCAGAAGCTTTTAAGTTCAATTAGACCCCATTTGTTTATTTTTGCTTTTTTTCCGATATTCTGGGAGGTGGGTCATAGAGAATCCTGCTGTGATTTATGTCAGAGAGTGTTTTGCCTATGTTCTCCTCTAGGAGTTGTATAATTTCTGGTCTTACGTTTAGATCTTTAATCCATTTTGACTTTATTTTTGTGTATGCTGTTAGAAACTGTTCTAGTTTCATTCTTTTACAAGTGGTTCACAGTTTTCCCAGCACCACTTGTTAAAGAGATTGTCTTTAATCCATTGAATATTCTTGCCTCCTTTGTCAAAAATAAGGTGTCCATAGGTGCGTGGATTTATCTCTGGGCTTTCTAATTTGTTTCATTGATCTATATTTCTTTCTTTGTGCCAGTACCATACTCCCTTGATGATTGTAGCTTTGTAGTAGAGCCTGACATCAGGCAGATTGATTCTTCCAGTTCCATTCTTCTTTATCAAAATTGCTTTGGGTATTCGAGTTTTTTGTATTTCCATACAAATTGTGAAATTATTTGTTCTAGTTCTATGAAAAATACCATTGGTAGCTTGATTCAGTTCAGTTCAGTTCAGTTTAGTCACTCAGTCGTATCTGACTCTTTGCGACCCCATGAATCGCAGCACGCCAGGGTTCCCTGTCCATCACCAACTCCCGCAGTTCACTCAGATTCACGTCCATTGAGTCAGTGATGCCATCCAGCCATCTCATCCTCTGTCGTCCCTTTCTCCTCCTGCCCCCAATCCCTCCCAGCATCAAAGTCTTTTCCAGTGAGTCAACTCTTTGCATAACGTGGCCAAAGTACTGGAGTTTCAGCTTCAGCATCATTCCTTCCAAAGAAATCGCAGTGCTGACCTCCTTCAGAATGGACTGGTTGGATCTCTTTGCAGTCCAAGGGACTCTCAAGAGTCTTCTCCAACAACACAGTTCAAAAGTATCAATTCTTTGGCGCTCAGTCTTCTTCACAGTCCAACTCTCACATCCATACATGGCAACTAGAAAAATGATAGCCTTGACTAGACGGATCTTTATTGGCAAAGTAATGTCTGCTTTTCAATATGCTATCTAGGTTGGTCATAACTTTTCTTCCAAGGAGTAAGCATCTTTTAATTTCATGGCTGCAGTCACCATCTCCAGTGATTTTGGAGCACCAAAAAACAAAGTCTGACACTGTTTCTACTGTTTCCCCATCTGTTCCACATGAAGTGATGGGACGGGATGCCATGATCTTTATTTTCTGAATGTTGAGTTTTAAGCCAACGTTTTTGCACTCCTCTTTCACTTTCATCAAGAGGCTTTTTAATTCCTCTTCACTTTCTGCCATAAGGGTGGGGTTATCTGCATATCTGAGTTTACTGATATTTCTGCTGGCAATCTGCATTCCAGTTTGTGTTTCTTTCAGTCCAGCGTTTCTCATGATGTACCCTGCATATAAATTAAATAAGCAGGGTGACAATATACAGCCTTGACATACTCCTTTTCCTATTTGGAACCAGTCTGTTGTTCCATGTCCAGTTCTAACTGTTGCTTCCTGACTTGCGTATAAGTTTCTCAAGAGGCAAGTCAGGTGGTCTGGTATTCCCATCTCTTTCAGAATTTTCTACAATTTATTGTGATCCACACAGTCAAAGGCTTTGGCATAGTCAATAATGCAGAAGTAATTGTTTTTCTGGAACTCTCTTGCTTTTTCCATGATCCAGCGGATGTTGGCAATTTGATTACTGGTTCCTCTGCCTTTTCTAAAACCAGCTTGAACATCTTGAAGTTCACGGCTCACATATTGCTGAAGCCTGGCTTGGAAAATTTTGAACATTACTTTACTAGCATGTGAGATGAGTGCAATTGTGTGGTAGTTTGACCATTCTTTGGCATTTCCTTTCTTTGGAATTGGAATGAAAACTGACCTTTTCCAGTCCTGTGGCCACTGCTGAGTTTTCCAAATTTGCTGGTATATTGAGTGCAGCACTTTCACAGCATCATCTTTCAGGATTTGAAATAGCTCTACTGGAATTCCATCACCTCCACTAGCTTTGTTCATAGTAATGCTTTCTAAGGCCCACTTGACTTCACATTCCAGGATGTCTAGCTCCAGATGAGTGATCACACCATCGTGATTATCCGGGTCATGAAGCATTTTTATGTACAGTTCTTCCGTGTATTCTTGACACCTCTTCTTAATATCTTCTGCTTCTGTTAGGTCCAGATCATTTCTGTCCTTTATTGAGCCCATCTTGGCATGAAATGTTCCCTTGGTATCTCTAATTTTCTTGAGGAGATCTCTAGTCTTTCCCATTCTGTTGTTTTCCTCTATTTCTTTGCATTGATCGCTGAAGAAGGCTTTCTTATCTCTTCTTGCTATTCTTTGGAACTCTGCATTCAGATGCTTATATCTTTCCTTTTCTCCTTTGCTTTTCACTTCTCTTCTTTTCACAGCTATTTGTAAAGCCTCCCCAGATAGCCATTTTGCTTTTTTGCATTTCTTTTCCAAGGGAATGGTCTTGATCCCTGTCTCCTGTACAATGTCACGAACCTCATTCCATAGTTCATCAAGCACTCTATCTATCAGATCTAGGCCCTTAAATCTATTTCTCACTTCCACTGTATAATCATAAGGGATTTGATTTAGGTCATACCTGAATGGTCTAGCGGTTTTCCCTACTTTCTTCAATTTGAGTCTGAATTTGGTAATAAGGACTTCATGATCTGAACCACAGTCAGCTCCTGGTCTTGTTTTTGTTGACTGTATAGAGCTTCTCCATCTTTGGCTGCAAAAAATATAATCAGTCTGATTTCGGTGTTGACCATCCAGTGATGTCCATGTGTAGAGTCTTCTCTTGTGTTGTTGGAAGAGGGTGTTTGCTATGACCAGTGCATTTTCTTGGCAAAACTCTTTTAGTCTTTGCCCTGCTTCATTCCACATTCCAAGGCCAAATTTGACTGTTACTCCATGTGTTTCTTGACTTCTTACTTTCGCATTCCATTCTCCTATAATGAAAAGAACATCTCTTTTGGGTGTTAATTCTAAAAGGTCTTGTAGGTCTTCATAGAACCGTTCAACTTCAGCTTCTTCAGCATTACTGGTTGGGACATAGACTTGATTGATAGGGATTACGTTGAATCTATAGATTGTTTTAGGTAGTATACTCATTTTCACTATATTGATTCTTCCAATCAGTGAACATTGTATATTTTTCCATCTATTAGTGTCCTCTTTGATTTCTTTCACCAGTGTTTTATAGTTTTCTATATCTAGGTCTTTAGTTTTTTTAGGTAGATCTATTCCTAAGTAT
The DNA here is from genome assembly GCF_014754425.2 of Oryx dammah. Classification (NCBI taxonomy): domain Eukaryota; kingdom Metazoa; phylum Chordata; class Mammalia; order Artiodactyla; family Bovidae; genus Oryx; species Oryx dammah. The sequence continues at coordinate 50,074,364 of NW_024070207.1, forward strand.
TTTTTTTTTCTTTGCAATGGTGAATGGAATTATTTTCCTTAATTTATCTTTCTATTGTCTCATTTTTAGTGTATAGAAACAACATATTTCTGTGTGTTGATTTTATACCCTACAACTTTATTGTATTCATTGATTAGCTCTAGTAATTTTCTGGTGGAGCCCTTAGGGTTTTCTGTGTAGAGGATCATGTCATCTGCAAACAGTGAGAGTTTTATTTCTTCTTTCCAATTTGGATTCCTTTTATTTCTTTTTCTGCTCTGATTGCTGTGGCCAAAACTTCCAAAATTATGTTGAATAGTGTGGTGAAAGTGGGCACCCTTATCTTGTTCCCAACTTTAGGGGAAATGCTTTCAATTTTTCACCACTGAGGATAATGTTTTCTGTGGGTTTGTCATATATATCTTTTAATATATTGAGGTATGTTCCTTCTATTCCTGCTTTCTGGAGAGTTTTTGTCATAACTGGATGTTGAATTTTGTCAAAGGTTTTCTCTGCATCTATTGAGATAATCATGTTGCTTTTATTTTTCAATTTGTTAATGTGGTGTATTACATTGATTAATTTGCGGATATTAAAGAATCCTTGCATCCCTGGGACAAAGCCCACTTGGTCATGGTGTATGATCTTTTTAATGTGTTGTTGGATTCTGAAGGCTAGAATTTTGTTAAGGATTTTTGCATCTATGTTCTTCAGTGATTTTGGCCTGTAGTTTTCTTTTTTTGTTGCATCTTTGTTAGGTTTTGGTATTAGAGTGATGGTGGCCTCATAGAATGAATTTGAAAGTTTACCTTCCTCTGCAATTTTCTGGAAGAGTTTGAGTAGGATAGGTGTTAGCTTTTCTCTAAATTTTTGGTACAATTCCCCTGTGAAGCCGTCTGGACCTGGGCTTTTGTTTGCTGGAAGATTTCTGATTACAGTTTCAATTTCCGTGCTTGTGATGGGTCTGTTAAGATTTTCTATTTTTTCCTGGTTCAGTTTTGGAAAGTTGTACTTTTCTAAGAATTCTTTCATTTCTTCCATGTTGTCCATTTTATTGTCATATAATTGCTGATAGTAGTCTCCTATGATCCTTTGTATTTCTGTGTTGTCTGTTGTGATTTCTCCATTTTCATTCCTAATTTTATTGATTTTATTTTTCTCCCTTTGTTTTCTGATGAGTCTGGCTATTTGTTTGTCAATTTTATTTATCCTTTCAAAGAACCAACTTTTGGCTTTGTTGATTTTTGCTATGGTCTCTTTTGTTTCTTTTGCATTTATTTCTGCCCTAATTTTAAAGATTTCTTTCCTTCTGCTAACTCTGGGGTTCTTCATTTCTTCCTTTTCTTGTTGCTTTAGGTGTAGAGTTAGGTTATTTATTTGACTTTTTTTCATGTTTCTTGATGTATGCCTGTATTGCTATGAACTTTCCCCTTAGCACTATTTTACAGTGTCACACAGATTTTTGGGTTGCTGTGTTTTCATTTTCATTCATTTCTATGTATATTTTGATTTTTTTTTATTTCTCCTGCGATCTGTTGGTCATTCAGCAGCATGTTGTATAGCCTCCATATGCTGGCATTGTTAATATTTTTTGTCCTGTCAGTTCAGTTCAGTTCAGTCGCTCAGTCATGTCCAAATCTTTCTGATCTAATCTTAATGCATTGTGGTCAGAAAAGATGCTTGGAATGATTTCAATTTTTTTTGAATTTACCAAGGCTAGATTTATGGCCCAGGATGTGATCTATCCTGGAGAAGTTTCCATGTGTGCTTGAGAAAAAGGTGAAATTCATTGTTTTGGGGTGAAATGTCCTATAGATATCAATTAGGTCTAACTGGTCTATAGCATCGTTTAAAGTTTGTGTTTCTTTGTTAATTTTCTGTTTAGTTGATCTTCCCATAGGTGTGAGTGGGGTATTAAAGTCTTCCACTATTATTATGTTATTGTTAATTTCCCCTTTCATACTTGTTAGCATTTGTCTTACATATTGTGGTGCTCCTATGTTGGGTGCATATATATATATAATTGTTATATCTTCTTCTTGGATTGATCCTTTGATCATTATGTAGTGTCCTTCTTTGTCTCTTTTCACAGGCTTTATTTTAAAGTCTATTTTATGTGATATGAGTATTGCTACTCCTGCTTTCTTTTGGTCTCTATTTGCATGGGATATCTTTTTCCAGCCTTTCACTTTCTGTCTGTATGTGTCCCTTGTTTCGAGGTGGTCTCTTGTAGACAACATATATAGGTGTCTTATTTTTGTATCCATTCATCCAGTGTTTGTCTTTTGATTGGGACATTCAGACCATTTACATTTAAGGTAATTATTGATCAGTATGATCCCATTGCCATTTACTTTATTGTTTTGGGTTCGAGTTTATACACCCTTTCTGTGTTTCCTGTCTAGAGAAGTTCCTTTAGCATTTGTTGGAGAGCTGGTTTGGTGGTGCTGAATTCTCTCAGCTTTTGCTTGTCTGTAAAGCTTTTGATTTCTCCTTCAGATTTGAATGAGATGCTTGCTGGGTACAATAATCTGGGATGTAGGTTATTTTCTTTTATCACTTTTCATATATTTTGCCATTCCTTCCTTGTCTGAAGAGTTTCTGTTGACAGATCAGCTGTTATCCTTATGAGAATCCCTTTGTGTGTTATTTGTTATTTTCCCTTGGTGCTTTTAATATTTGTTCTTTGTATTTGATCTTTGTTGATTTGATTAATATGTGTCTTGGGGTGTTTTTCCTTGAGTTTATTCTGTTTGAGACTCTCTGGTTTTCTTGGACTTGGGTGACTATTTGCTTCCCCCTTTTAGGGAAGTTTTCAACTTTTATCTCCTCAAGCATTTTCTCATGGTCTTTTTTTCTTCTTCTTCTGGGATTCCTATGATTCAAATGTTGGAGCATTTAACACTGTCCCAGAGGTCTCTGAGATTGTCCTCATTTCTTTTACTTCTTTTTTTTTTTTTTTACCTCTCTGCTTCATTTATTTCTACCATTCTATCTTCTACTTCACTAATCCTATCTTCTGCCTCTGTTATTCTACTATTTGTTGCCTCCAGAGTGTTTTTTTTATCTCATTTATTGCATTGTTCATTATATATTGACTCTTTTTTATTTCTTCTAGGTCCTTATTAAGCCGTTCTTGCATCTTCTCAGTCCTTGTCTCCAGGCTATTTATCTGTGATTCCATTTTGATTTCAAGATTTTGGATCATTTTCACTATCATTATTCTGAAATCTTTATCAGATAGATTCCCTATCTCTTTGTCTTTGGTTTGGTGGGCATTTATCCTGTTCCTTTACCTGCTGGGTATTCCTCTGTCTCTTCCTCTCGTTTATATTGCTGTGTTTGGGGTGGCCTTTCTGTATTCTGGCAGTTTGTGGAGTTCTCTTTATTGTGGAGTTTCCTCACTGTGGGTGGGGTTTTGCAGGTGGCTTGTCAAGGTTTCTTGGTTAGGGAAGCTTGTGTCGGTGTTCTGGTAGGTGGAGCTGGATTTCTTCTCTCTGGAGTGCAATGAAGTGTCCAGTAATGAGTTATGAGATGTCAGTGGTTTGGGATTAACTTTGGGCAGCCTATATATTGGAGCTCAGGGCTGTGTTGCTGTGTTGCTGCAGAATTTGCATGGTATGTCTTGCTCTGGAACTTGTTGGCCCTTGGGTGGTGCTAGGTTTCAGTATAGGTATGGGGGCATTTGACGAGCTCCTGTCAATTAATGTTGCCTGGAGTCAGGAGTTCTCTCGTGTTCTCAGTGTTTGGACTTAAGCCTCCTGCTTCTGGTTTTCAGTCTTATTTTTACAGTAGCCTCAAGACTTCTCTTCTATACAGCACCATTGATAAAACATCTAGGTTAAAGATGAAACGTTTCTCCACAGTGAGGGGCACCCAGAGAGGTTCACAGAGTTACATGGAGAAGAGAAGTGGGAGGAGGGAGTTAGAAGTGACCCGAATGAGATGAGGTGGAATCAATAGAGGAGAGAGAAATCTAGCCAGTAAATACTTCCTTATGTGCACTCCACAACTGGGCCGCTCATAGATGTTCACAGAGTTATACAGAGAAGAGAAGAGGGAGTAAGGAGACAGAGTTGGCCAGGGGGATAAAAGGGAGGATTCCAAAGGAGAGAGACAGATCCAGCCAGTAATCAGTTCCCTAAGTGTTCTCCACGGTCTGGAACACACAAAGAGATTCACAGAGTTGGGTAGAGAAATGAAGGGGGAGGGAGGAGATAGAGGCGACCTGGTGGAGCAAAAGGAGAGTCCAAAGGGGGAGAGAGCAGTCAAGCCAGTAATCCTGCTCCCAGGTAAAAATGGGTACTGAAGATTGTGTTCTTAAAAGTATAAAATTATAACAAATACCAAAAAGCAAAGATTAAAAATCTAGAGTAGAGTT